>NC_044992.1:23905900-24214443 GCF_008728515.1 Papio anubis
GAGAACTGATCTCAGGTGATCTGCCCCCCCTCGACCTCCCAACGTGCTGGGATTACAGGTGTGAGCCACCACGCCTGGCCCAATTACAATAATTTGATAAGCTTTCTCATAAAGGTATGCAGGAGAAGTACAGAGAAGTTAACCTAGCCTGGGAAGGCTTCAGTGAAGTAAAACTGGAACTTAATTTTAAAAGGTCTGTAAGAACTAATTAAACAAATTTCCAGCCAGGGAGAGCAACAATGTGGGCACAGGAAAATAAGGCACATATGAAAGTTTGGCAGGTAGGGCTTTTTCTGGGAAGTGGTAGATGCTAAAACTTGGAGAGTTAAGTTTCAGTTCTACTTCTCCCATCTAACTACCTATCTAACCATGAGAACTAGTTGCTTAACCTTTCCTGTTCTCAATTGCCTTTTCTCTAAAGTGAGGAGTTCTACTGAGACAATTTGCAACTTTTAGTATAATATACTTGTTTTGCACATCATCAAGCACAATGGCAACCATTTGGTTATCTCTTAACATTAGGGAATAGAAAATCTTAGGATGTTAAATATTGGTATACATGATTAGAAACTATAGTTCTTCTCACTCATAAGCCTGTATTTAGAGAGATTTGATGTTCTGTTGGAAGGTGTAATAAAGGTTTTACAGATTACCTTTTCAGCATATCTAAATAGTTTTCATTGCTTACTCCTCTACCACTTGGTACACAGTGAAGATAAATGACCCTGTTTTAGTAGAAAAAAAGGTATGTGATTTTTTTTTTCCTATATTCAAGTCTAAATTTTAAATAATTCAAGTCTAAATTTTAAAACAGTTCTCCTTTGAACTCTCCTGCACACTGCTGAATTAATCTTAAAAGCATCCATGATCAGGTTACTACTCCCTTGCTTGAGGGTTTTCTCTTTCTGTTAAGATAAAACTTCCTTTTTTTTTTTTTTTTTTTGAGACAGAGTCTTCCTCTGTCACCCAGGCTGGAGTGCAGTGGTATGACCTTGTTTCACTGCAACCTCTACCTCCTGGGTTCAAGCAATTCTTGTGCCTCATCCTCCCGAGTAGCTGGAACTACAGTAGGCATGCACCACCACACCTGGCTAATTTTTGTATTTTTAGTAGAGGCAGGGTTTCACCAGGTTGTCCAAACTGGTCTCGAACTCCTGACCTCAAGTGATCTGTCCAGTTCAGCCTCCCAAAATGCTGGGATTACAGGCGTGAGCCACCACGCCTGGCCTATTAAGATAAAACTTCTAAATTGAGTTTTCTTCCTTCTTGCTTGAGTTAACCAGTCCAGATTCACATATCATGACTGAAACTTCTTATCCAGCCAAATACATCCCTTTCCCACCTTGCATACTTTCTAAACACACGCTTCCCCCCCCAAAAAAAAACAGACCCTTTTATGCTGTTTTTTACCATGCTCAATGGTTTTTTGTTTTTTGTTTTTTGTTTTCCTTCTTCCTGACCTAGCCTCTTCCTCTTTCTGGCTACATATCTGAATCTGTCCTCATCTTTCAGACCTCAGTTTAAATTCCCCTTCTTAACCCAAGTTCTTGTTGACTGACTATAGCCCAAACAGATCAGTCATTTACTGAATTCCCCCTAGCTCTCATTTATTGTTTTTAATGGTTCCTTACATAATTCATGTATGTCCCTCACTCACACTTCTATTCTCTTAAGTAACTGTTTATTTTTTATTACTTTTCACATTTTCTTACACCTACTTCCTCGAACAAGATTATAAAGAACCTTGAAGAAGGCAGAAAGGAGAAAGAAAAATACTTATCTAGAGCATACTATGTGTTATACTATCCCAGCTTTGCATACTTTATTTCACTGAATCTTTACTTTATGAGGAAGGTAAGGGGATCTTTTATTTACAGATAAAGAGACAGCGTCAAATGAGTTAAACAGTTTGCCTGATGTTTTACCACTCTAAGTGACAGATTGGGAGTTTGTACCCAGGGCCACCTGATTCCAAAGCCTACGTTCTTCTTACTACCCTTTATTGCCTCATGTTTTTATGTTTTGATTTCTTTGTAGTATAATGCCTTATATATTAGGAGTACAGTAAACATTTAACCTGTATTGGGCTTCTTGATTCCTTTCCATTTTACTTTTTGCTTTTTACTAGTACTTCTACCAGAATATAAGCAGAGGCAGTGAAATATAAATTAATAAATTCTGCTTTTTATCCATTTTGCAAAAGTTTTAAAAGGGAAAATGTGAACACTTTTGGCATAGATATAGGGATTTGAATCATCTTTAGATGGTCATCATCCATGCAGTTCCTACCCATTATTCTTATAGATTACAGAAAAAAAAGGGAGGGGGCTTCTTTAAAAAATGGAAAAAATTTCTTCAGAATTTCATTTTTAAAATGTGTTTTAATGCTATCCAAAGCATCAGAAAATACAAGCCATGAATTGTCTCTAGCCAAAAATGTTTCCTCTTTTGTAACTTTGCTTAAAATAAGGAAACCATACGGTTCCTCTTTTCAGTTAGCTGAAAAAGGAATTAGAGAAGGAAAGAGCCCAAACAAGAACTTAATTATAAATCCACGTTAGTTTGTAAGATCAATTTTGATAGGCTCCTGTCCTCTAATGTCAGTAGTAAGCTGGTGGAACCCTCCATGTATGAGATTTTCACTTGTCAGTTAATGGCTATGGCAATATTAAAACCAAATTCCATTTTTCGCCTATCCTAACACTTTCTACCACTCTTCAGTTAGCTTTTTATCCTAGGATCTGCGACATCAGAATACTAGAAACTGTATTAGAGTTCTATGATGGCAATTCAGCATAGTCCAGAGAAGGAGGAGAAAGATTTAAAAGAAGAAGAAATAGGGAATATAGTAGTGGAAAAAACTGACTTTTTTCCCAGAGGTAATGAGGCCAGTGTGTGGAAGGTTATTTAGCATACACATTTTAAAATATGTAAGTGGTGTGTACCCGAAGTACCAACATTTTTCTGTAGGGAAAGAACAATATTGGGCAGGGGAATAAAAAGGAGGAGAAGATTTAGAATAAGATAAAAGGCAGTGCAGAGAAATATGAATAACACAAAAGAGAAAAAAAAAAAACTCTAGGAAGCAGCAAACAGAAAAGAGGAAGGTCAATTGACTAGAGAAGATACAGAAAAGAAGAAAAGTTAATAAACAGCTGAAAAAAAAGCAGTGGTTATATAATTAGCAAGAAGGCAGTATAGATGATTGAAGCAGGCAAAATGAAGAAGTTGGGGGTGGGGGCAGATGATTGAAGTAGATGAAAGAAGCAACGGCAAAATGCTGCTCTGTCGTGGCTGGCCTGTGTGTGTGAGTGCAGGGAGCCAGTAAAGAGGAGATTGCTTTCTAAAATGGAGGACCAGAATGAACCATCCGTTCAAATTCATTTACCTTTCATTTCAGGCTCTCCTGTCTGCTGTGAGTATCCTTACCATCCTCTCCCCCACCTTTTTTTCCTGACACTATCCAGAAGCATACCTAGCAATTACTCCAAAGAACCCGTGTACCTGTGTATATTTTATATAGAGTTTTTCTAGAAATCCCTTAGTCTGCTGCTCAAGCAAATACCAAATTTGTCAGCCCTCATATGCCAGTATTTTACTCATTATTATAGGCTGGCACTTTGATGAGGTTTAAATCTGTGATTTTGGTTTTTTTTCTTTGCTGAATATTTAGAGTATTTTAAAAAGAAAAACATAAATGTAACTAAACATTTTAAAGACAGTTACAGCGAAGCGAGAGTCCCCATGTATAAGACATGTTCCTTTTTTTTTTTTTTTTTTCCTTTCTTTCGGAGACAGGGTCTAGCTCTGTCACCCAGGCTGCAGTGCAGTGGTGCAATCTCAGCTCAATGCAACCTCCACCTCCTGGGCTCAAGCGATCCTCACACCTCAGCCTCCCTAGAGAAGCTAGAACTGAGGTGCGTGTCACCATGCCCAACTAATTTTTGTGTTTTTTGTAGACATGGGGTTTCACCATGTCACCCAGGCTGGTCTTGAACTCCTGGACTCAAGTGAACTGCCCATCTTGGCCTCCCAAAGTGCTGGGATTATAGGCATGAGCCACCAAGCCAGGCCATAGACATGTTCTTATAAATATAGTGCATAAGTACTTAAAGGGTCCAGCATTTAAAATTGATGCTGTTAAGTTGCAGATGATAGGAAGTATGCCATTGTCTTTTAAAGAGAATCAAGATTTGGAGAGTATGTCCTAGACAAAAGGCAAGTATAGATAGCTGTATCAATTACTTTGATATAATAAAAGTTGTGATGCAAACATAATAGATTAAAATTTAGCAGTAGTATTATCTCTGACTAGTGAAGTTTTGAAACGATAAAGGAAAAAACCAGCCATTCTGCATCTTGAGGAAGAGTGGAAAGAAAAATTGACCTTCACCTACAGTAGGAAGTATTTGATGACCATCTTGTATTGTGATAGTGACCATTTACTGAGCACCCACCAAAGGTTAAGCAGTATCCTATTTTAATTAGCTAGGTGGTGGTTTTTTCATCCTACAGATAAGGAAACTGAGGCACCAAGATGTTGGGTAACTTGGCAGTATCACAGCTCTAAGTAGTGGCACTAATACAAAAATCATGCTAATCTTGTGCCAGAATCCTTTCTTTCTATCACATTTCACTATATGTGCTATACTGTCTTTCATAGAAAAGTTATGAAATAGAAATGCTTTATGAAGGAAGGAGATGTGAGTTGGCGGGAATTATATGTAAAGTAATTAAAGTAAGTTTACTGAAAAATTTTTTTTCTCCTTTTTTTAGTTTATTGAAAATTTTATGGTGATTTTTTTTAAAGCTTGGACGTCGAAAGGCATCAGATTTATGTTTCTCAATTCAAACTTAATCAGAATTAAAGTTCCCTTCTAAATGGAATTATGTAGGAATTAGCTGGAAAACACAGGCACTACTAGTAAACTGTAGTTTTGGGAATAACCCTTTAAAAACATGTATGGGGCCAGACGCAGTGGTTCCTGCCTGTAATCCCAGCACTTTGGGAGGCCGAGGCGGGCCGATCACTTGAGGTCAGGAGTTCAAGACCAGCCTGACCAATATGGTGAAACCCTGTTTCTACTAAAAATACAAAAATACAGGCATGGTGGCAGGTGCCTGTGATCCCAGCTACTCGGGAGGCTGAGGCAGGAGAATCTCTTGACCCTGGGAGGCAGAGGTTGCAGTGAGCCAAGATCGTGCCACTGCATTCCAGCCTGGGTGACAGAGGGAGACTCCGTCTCAAAACAAAACAAAACAGCAACAAAAAAACAAATGTATGGGATTCTATGATGACAAAAACACACCATAAGGATTCATGGGAAATTTTTTAGTTTAATTTTATGAAATATGATAGTGAAAAAAATTTAATAAGATTTTATGACTTAATATGCACAATGAAATAAACTAAATATTAGAAGCAGAAAAATACATAGACAAGCCTAATCTGAAAAAGAGATAAATATCTTTATTTTCTGACTTCCACAATAATTACTTAGAAGAAATCCTTCTAAGAGAAAGTCATGAGTATTTATTAAGTGTTGAAATGGGATATCACCCACTATGAACATATTATTCCCTGAAATTACAAGTGTGTGTAAAATACTCTTTGCAGTTTTTATTTGTCCATTTTACCCACAGCAAGCATCTTTTGTGCATATTAACAATTTTCTATTGTTTATTCTTTGGGTTTCTTCTATCTTATACTATGTTCTAAAGTCTCATAATATGACATAAACACATAGGTGATATTAATATATGCATGCATGTTTGACTATTGAATAACACTTTTGGCTTAGTAAGCTTTCAAAATGAGCCATAATGTTTTCATGTCATCATTATTAAGTATAAAAATCTATATGTAAAAAATAAAGCATGTATAATAATAATGAAGCACATATAATAGTAATAATATTAATCAAATACCACATCTGATTTTTTTTTCTTTCTAAACTGAGTGAAGGTGACCGTTCTTACTATGCAAACTAAAGGGGATACAAAAATTTTAATTTATGGATTATATTGTGTACAGGAAAATTTTATTAAAAGTACATTAGAACTTTTAACAATTAATATTTTGGAGGTTATAAATTCAGTCATAGCCCATGGAATCTAGTTCTATTTCTAACCCTTACCTTTATCTGCCATGACCATAGTTTATTTTTAATTATAAAACTAAGGTTAACAAATATGATTGTGGCTGGGAGCAGTGGCTCACTCCTGTCATCCCAGCACTTTGGGAGCCAAGGTGAGCGGATTACCCGAGGTCAGGAGTAGGAGACCAGCCTGGGCAACATAATGAAACCCCATCTCTACTAAAAATACAAAAAAATTAACCAGGCGTGGTGGTGGGCGCCTGTAATCCGAGCTACTTGAGAGGCTGAAGCAGGAGAATTGCTTGAACCCAGGAGGTGGAGGTTGCAGTGAGCTGAGATCATGCCACTGTACTCCAGCCTGGGAGACAGAGTAAGACTCCGTTTCAATATATGTCTCTGTGTGTGTGTGTGTGTGTGTGTGTGTGTGTGTGTGTGAGATTAAATAAACTTAAAAGGTCTTATACAAACCTAGGTGAAAATGTTTTTCTGAGGCAAGCTGAACACTGAGTATTTTTTAATTCTATGCAACAAAACCACAAAAACCTGCTATAGACATCTTTAGACTATCAGAGTTTAAGTTTAAAACACTAATGACAGTTTTTAAAATAAATTTTATATAAAGCAAGATCAAACCAAATCGTGTGAAAATTTTCTTACCTCAGCTGTTAACTTCTTTTGCAGAATGCTAAATTCTTGTTCTAACTGCACATTTTGGTGATTTGGCTAAGAAAGGAAAATGGGTGGTTCAATTCAGATTTAAAATGTTCCTCTAGCAAACTGAAATAGCTTCTGTAGAAAAAGAGGAAGTTTATCAATAGCTGGTTCCGGAAGTGCAATAAACCACAAAGTGACTAAGAAATATATTACTTTAACAGAATTTATTTTGAAATACATTTTGGAGCCCTATGATTTGAGTGCTTTTAATTAATATATGTAAATAAATATTTGAGATGCTCTAGTAATATGATTATATAAATTAAATATTTAGGATGGGGTCCTGAAGAGAAAATTACATGTTCTAAGAAGAAAAGCTGCCAGTTGGGTTATAGTGAGATTTCTTCTCATAAGAAATGAGTGATGTGTTCTGTTTACTTGTATGACCTTAGGCAAGACTCTGCACTTCTGAGTCACCATTTCTTCTTCTAAAGGAATATTTTATTGGGTTATTGTGAGGATTAAATAAGATAGCATAATATAACATGTATAAATGCCTCACCCACTGTAGGTAACCACTAAATGTAATGTTATTTCCTCATAGTGTAAAAAGTCCAGGGTAAAAGTATAATTACATTATTTTGCAAATGACAGGATTTCATTCTTTTTTATGGCTGAATAATACTCCATTGTGTATATGTACCATATTTTCTTTATCCACTCATCTCTTTATGGACACTTAGGTTGCCTCTAAATCTTGGCTGTTGTGAATAGTGTTACAACAAATATGGGAGTGCAGGTATCTCTTTGTACTGTTTTCCTTTCTTTTGGGTATATACTAGCAGTGGGATTGCTGGATCATATGGTAGCTCTATTTTTAGTTTTTTGGGGAACCACCAAATTGTTCTCCATAGTGGTTGTACTAATTTACATCCCACCAACAGTGTACGAGAGTTCTGTTTTCTCTACATCCTTGTCAGCACTTGTTATTGCCTGTCTTTTGGGTTAAGCCATTTTAACTGGGGTGAGATGATGTCTCCTTGTAGTTTTGATTTGCATTTCTCTCATCAGTGATGTTGAGTACCTTTTCATATGCCTGTTTGCCATTTGTATATCTGTAATTAAATTATTTTGACCAACTATTTTACTGATGACTTTTGAGTTCAAGTTCACAACCATTTATTTGGTTGCCCACACAGTAGTTACTTCTCAGTGGAAAATAAAATAAATTGGGGATCATTTTTTAAATAAGAATTTAACTAAAGTTAACTTGTTACTAACGGGTAGTGAGGAGATGGAGAGATGGTGTTACCAGTTAATGGGTACGAAAAACAATAGAAAGAATGAATAAGACCTATTTGATAGCACAGCAGGGTGACTATCATTAATAATTATACATTTTTAAATAACTAAAAGTGTAATTGGATCCTTTGTAACACAAACGATAAGTGCTTGAGGGGATGGGTACCCCATTCTCCATGATGTGATTATTTCACATTACATGACTGTATCAAAACATCTCATTACCCTTTAAATATATACACCTACTATGTACCCAAAAAAATTTAAAATACAAAAAATTTTGAAGTTAACTAAACAAAGTATATTGAAAAGAGTGAGTCCATCTGAATAAAAATTTCTTTGGGTAAGTCACCTTTCCTCTCTTGAGAAATGGAGATCATAATTCATAATTTATAAGCTTATGGTGGAATTAAATAAATGTAATGTGCCTTGCATGGTGCATATTATAGTAGATATGGAATGTGTTAACCCATGCACTGCTTTTTCCTGGTCACTGCAGGAAACACAGGTTATTATGACCTGGTTCTTAACTTCAAGGTATTTACAGCTTGGTGCAAAAAGAATAGATTTTTTTTTTTTTAACGGGCTCCTACTATAAAGCATAATATACTCAAATGCTATATAAAGCTTTTGATTCACTGATTTTTGGAAGTATTGTTGTTTTTAGAGACAGGGTATTGCTGTGTTGCCCAGGCTGGTCTCGAACTCCTGACTTCAAGCAATCCTCCTGCCTCAGCCTCTTGAGTAGCTGGGACTACAGGCACATGCTACTGTGCTGGCTGGCTGACTTATTTATTTATTGTAAAGATGAGGCTGTTGCTTTGTTGTGCAGGCTGGCCTTGAACTCCTGGCCTCGGGTGATCCTCCCACCTTGGCCTCTGAAGTGTTAGGATTATAGGTGTAAGCCACTGTGCCTGACCTGATTCACTATTTTTAAATCTCTGAATTAAGCTGGTGAACTGTAATACCCAGGGATAGGGAGTGTGTTTTTGTTCAAAACTAAATGTCTCTTAAATTTTGAACTCAAAGGTATCTTACCTACCATTTTTAAATACCTGTCATTTGGAAAGGAACCACTTCTGTTTGTTCAGTAACTATCATTGGATAGTATCATTCTGAGAGTATATGTTTAGTAGCCAAGATAGTAAGTAGTGAATTTTAAATATTCTTTTAAATATCCCTGTGGTAGAAGCTGTCTGGTGAGAAAATGTTTGACTAGTATGTTGAATATGAAAGTAGTTTCCTAGTTTTATAATGATACTAATTTATTTTAATTTTCTCTGACAAGTATTTATTTAACGACCCTTGAGTCAAGGATGCTTTGTGTTATTACTGGATGTGTTGGTGCACAATCTCAAATTTTCAATTTTTGCACAGAATGGAAAGTCTGTCCAGTTTCATTTCTAATCTGGGTCATTTTTCCGCTCAAAAGATAACCTGATTTCAGTCACGATGACTGGCATGAATATTCTTATGCTTTCTTTGTTACTTTGTTGACACTTAACTTTGTCTGGAATAATATTTTTATGATTTCTTGTTTAGAGAATAGATTTGGTTTTTACAAATTGCTAATAAATTGATGATAAAAGTAATGCTTTATTTTTTTTCTCTCATTTTAATAATACCTAGACGTTTAAATTTGATGACCAAGAGCAGCTATCACCTTGAGAGTTACGTAAAAATTACCAGTGCCTAGAGTTCACCCCATTCCAGTTGCATCAGAAGGAAGACATAGGGATTAAGCATTGGTGTTTTTAAAAAACTTTTCAGGTGATTCTGACATGCAGCCAGGGTAAGAATCACTAGCTTAGAAGGGAGAGTAAGGTTGTAATCATACTTGGGAAAAAATGTATAAAAAATATTTTTTAAAATGGTTAGTATATTGGCCAAAATAAATGCCCAATAAGGGATGAGTTTTTTGAAATGTGGCCTGATCTTAGCCCTGTGTTAATTTCAGTAGATATTTGGAAAGTCTGTCAAACCAATTTTTGTAATATATTTAATTGAAGATGGGGGGGGTCTCAACTTAAATGTAAGTCATTATTTTACTTGAAGCCAGTTTATTGAAAGGTTAAATAATAACCTGAAGTATCCAGTTTTCCAAATTTGAACATACACACACACACACACACACACCCCAAATCAATCATTAGGCTACTTGGCATCCTTGAAGTCCAAATATTAATCAACCCTTGAGTACTTGTTGTTAATGTTCCAGTAAGTAGTATTTATAGAAAAGATGAATATTATTAATCTTAAACAGTAAAACATACTTTACATTTACACTTAGCCTATTGGTGTGGGTATAAATCTTATTTATTTTAGTAGTGCTCTGTTTCTTACTGATCTTTACAACGTGTTCTCTAAAGTAATAAAGTGAATGGAAATATACATAGTCACAGGTTTATTCTGAGTTTTAATTTATTATACAAAATTAAAGGTTTTAATTTAATATTAATAGTAGAAAAACACTTTCTTACGTGTGCCATATGAAAGATAAAAGCGTCTAGGCTAAAATTAGCTGTGTTGATTGATAAGCTGGTGTGGATTCTGCCACATCCAGCAAAGAAGGTACCATTAAATTGCACAGTTTAGCTCTATCTTTGCATTAGGAATTTGACTTCCATTTGATGTTAAAGCATATACTTGGCTTTAAGGACACTAAAACTCTTCAAAGTTTAATTACATTCAGACAAAGGTCATCTAACCACTATTGCTACATAGGGAATATTTATTCAGTTATCTCTTTCTATCTCTGTTAATCAGTTTCCTCAATTTATCCTTAAAACTTTGCTCAAATGCTTATTTTATTATTTGCTGTTTAAAATATTCAGTGTCAAAACAAAAGTACACAGTTTAAGTAATTAAGCAGGCATACTTCTTTCTGTCTCACCCACTTGATTCTAAATTACAAGGTCTACCATGTCAAATTTTAGATCATCAGAACAACACTTTGGGATTAAATACGAACTGACTTCATTTTTACTCCATAACCCTTCTCATTGCTACTTTGCATTTTTCTTCACTAACCCATCTGTTCGTTAGTAAGTTTTTCAGTTCCTTCTTCATCTTTTCTTTGTCTTGTAGCTGTGAGCACTCCAGTAGATTGCATCACTAGGTTGGGTCCTGTGAGCTGTTTTGTTCTTTTCCAAGTGTCTGATTCAGCAGGCCATAGACCGCTTGCCAGAAAATCACCATTGCTTCTAGGCTGACGCTTGCCTGCTTGTTTTGATCGTCTGAGAGATGAGACTTTGTTTGCCAAAACCACAGTTGATAGAAATAGAAAGGTACAGATAAGAAAAAGCACTGCAATTATAATTAAGCAAATTAGCATAGCCATGTTGTTGTTGTTTTCCGCACAGACATCCTTTTTGAAAATTTCACCATGACTTTTACTTGTGTTTTCAATGCTTTGTACTGTTGAAGGACTGTTGCTGACGACAGAAGGTATATAAAGCTCCTGTTCAGATTTAGAAGTTAAAGATACGATGTGAGATGTTTCAGGCATGTTTGTAGAATTACCTTTATAATCTGCTTCAGGAGTTATAAGGTTTGTGTTAATGTTTTCATTTTGGCTTCTGCCTGTCTTATTTTGAATAACTGAATCCCAGGAAGTAGTACTATTAGCCCACAGATGGGTATAGTTTGCTTTTGTTCCAGGAGACAAAGAAAAAACTGTTGTCATCAGAAAGGCAAGATGTAGGTAATGTCCTGTGTGTTCCATGTCCATGGGCATACTGGTAATCTGTTGGGATAGGAATATAATTTGTTAGTTTGTGAAAGAATAATGGATCCTAGTTTTGGTAGCTGTAGTTAAAAGATAGTGTTGAGATGTTATGGGTAAACTACAAGCTTATGCCTAATATTCACTACCCTGAATTCATTCTCAACTGAATTTCTTTCCTATTCAGCTATGTGTGAAGAAGCATTTTACTTTCTATTACACTTTTAGATGCTAGAAGTTAGCATTACAAATAAATATTAATCATTTTAAGTGGAATATCATGACTTTATGTGGTTTTCTCCCTTTGAAGCATGTTAGACTTCTGCTTTGAGTCAGTCAGTTCTGCTTTTACTTCTCTGATTCCTTCTTTAAAAAAAAAAAAATTAAGGATCATTCTTGCAGAAACTACCCATCCTCTAACCTGTCACCAATCTTTACAGAAGAAATGTGACCTTGACCTTCTTGCTTCATGTATGAAATAAAAATGCAAATTTTTTTTGGTGGAAAGAGGGGAAGTTTGGTAGCAACCAAAAGAAACTGAACTTCTAATAGGAATTCAGGGTGTTCTTTTTCCTTCTTGGGTGTTCATCTTGAAGCTTAGAATAAAGCTGGTACTTAGAAATATATTTGTAAGTATATTTGTGAACACAGTTTTACTGTGGTGGTTGTCTCTTTTCATTTCTATTTCCCCGGACTGACTATATCTTTCTGAAGGCAAAGGCGTATTGGTTTTCTCAACCTAAAAATCTGAAAAAAAGCAGAAGATTTCCTCTGAATAGACTTAAAAGTTCAATAGAAGTTGTTGGGTTTTCTTTTAAAACATCATTTATACTTAGCATTTTTTCTGATTTGACATAATTGTAAAAAAACAAAAAAAAAAAAGAAAATATGTAATAAAATAGAAATAGAGCATCAGGATCTTGATTTGGGATGAAGTGGCAGATTCTAAGCATCTCAACATATAATTGAAAAAGTTGAATTTCCACTTTGGCCCTGAGCTTGTTGGAAACCAGAACAAAAAGGAGACAAGTTATATTATAAATTTTTATTATCTACCATATAATTGATTTAAATAGAAATGGCATATCTTAGAATTTAACAGTTTCATGTACCGCTAACCCAGCAGGAAAGATTTATAATCATTATTGAGGTATCTTATAATAATATACCTGTTTGTCTTGAGCTACTTTTGAAAGGAGTATTTTACTGTTAGCATTTATTTGAATGAACTAAAAGCAAAACTGTATTGTTCTCCTGAGATTTACTAAATGAAATTGCCTGGTTAAGAACCCTATGTGTGCTATAGAAATTCTTCTCAAATGTACATAGGAGTCCTTTTTTTTAAAAAAAAGAAAAAAGCAGATTCTTACCTAGCTAGTATAGGTAGGGCCTGAAAGTCTTTGTTTCCAAACCAACTCCTAAGCAACATGGATGCTACTGCTAGTCGGGCTTTTGAACATCAAGGTTTTATAAGAAATGGTTGTTATATGTCATTGGCTAACATTTGTATACTATTAAAATAAAGAAATTGAAAATAAGAAATGTGATATGTTGAGTTATACAAACAAAAGTAGCATGTAATAAACAATGCTAACTGGAGACTGTATTTCATATTAATAGTAGGAAGGAAAAACTCTATTATTAAATATTCTAGGATTAAGATTACTTTTTAGATTATGACCTTTAGTAGACAGTTAAAGGCACAAGTCACTGGCTTTTATATAATAGTGTTCATCTTTAATTTTTAAGTTTAGTGACATAAATCTTTGGATATTTCATGATTATTTCACAAAAAGAAATACTTGAAATTGGATTAGCAAGTAATTTCCTTCTTTTTATACTAGACTGGACTTCTGTATTAGATGCTATAATGATTTAAAGTGGATTATTCTTGTCACATTAGTTCATTAACAGTGTAGTATACATCACAGTATTGGTACACATTTTAACAGTGCTTACCACGGGACAGATAATAGGCCTGCTGTTGATTGTCTTCAGCCAGATGTACTGCAATGCCCAAATAAACAAACTGTATGACAAAATGAGACTTTCTCTTGCCCTTACAAATGCCTGAGAATTGAGGACTGTTTTTACACCAGTTTATGCCTTGGAGGCCAGGTTGTGTTATCAAAAGTTTTCTTATCTCTGATCATTTTCGGCAGAATTTATTTTCAGTAGAATTTGTAATGTCCAAGCATTAGTGAAGAGAATTTTATTTTTTAACTTTTGAAAAATAACAAAACATGTGCGGTTTACTTGTGAAATCCAAACTTAAATCTTTCCTAGTCCTAATTTAAAACTCCATGGCGATGGTAAATTTTTTCATTTCTAACTTAAAATTTATGTAATAGGACAGAAAAAAAAGTATACATTTTCAGTCACTTACGATTCTAGTTTGTTAGTGAGATTCTTATACATTTTGATAGCATTTCCTCGAACACTAATCTGTCAAAAGTTAGAAGTGAAAAGGCATAAGAAAAGCCATATATATATATATGACCTACCTTACAAAATGCTTGGTCAAAATCTGATTATAACGTGATTTTGATAAACCACTTCTTTTCTTGTCTTCTTATTTAAAGCAGAATAGACTTGGAGAATATGAGCCTTAAAGTAAATCTGCAGTAAAAAAAAGGATATGTGCAGCTAGTTTTCCACTTTTAAAACCAAACCACAGATGACACATTTCCTTTCCACTGCAACTAAAGCACATGTCACGGGGGGGAAAAAAAACGAAAAAACTCCAACTCGTCTAGTTGGCCACTGGCATGACAGGAGGCTTTGTAGAACAAATCCCCGCCTCCAGAACAGGGAGGGTTTTCCACTTAATGCCGTTTGACAGTATGCTCATTCTGTAGGCCTGCTACATGCTTTAGTGTCATTCAAAAGAGGTTTTGAAATGGTATCTTCCATTTCAAATCTTCTCTAAAAGACGTATTTGAAATCTACAGACTGATTTGAAAATGTGAGTTTGGAGTCCATGGGATGCTGGTCAGATAATATACAATTGTGGAACTGCAACAATTATTTGAGAAAATATCTAGTAAGCTTAGATTATATGGGACAGAAAATGCTTTTGTGTGGTGTAGTGTGTGTATACACACACACACACACACACAACTGTCAAACATCCTGTCATCACCTCAAGTTTAACATGTCTGAAACAGACTTTAAGAATTGGGTATGGGCTGGACACAGTGGCTCATGCCTGTAATCCCAGCACTTTGGGAGGGTGAGGCAGGCAGATCACTTGAGGCCAGGAGTTCAAGACCAGCCTGGCTGACATAGAGAAAACCTGTCTCTACTAAAAATACAAAAATTAGCTGGGCCGGGTGGCGTGCACCTATAGTCCCAGCTACTTGGGAGGCTGAGACGGGAGAATTGCTTGAACCCGGGAGGTGGAGGCTGCAGAGATCATGAGATCTCGGCTGCATGAGCTGAGATCATGCCATTGCACTCCAACCTGGGTGACAGAGTAAGACTCTGTCTCAGAAAAACAAAACAAAACAAAACTGGGTATGGCAGCACCTATCTGTAATCCCAGCAACTAGGGAGGCTGAGGTAGGAGGATCACTGGAGCCCAGGAGTTCAAATCCAGCCTGGGTAACATAGCAAGACTCCATCTCTTAAAAATTAATTAAGTTAATAAAATAAAAAGAACTTTATTTTTTCTTTAAAAGAGACTGCCTGTCACAGTCTTCTTGTTTCTGTGCATGATAGCAACATTCTAATATCAGAGGCTTAGTATACAACACACCATTTTAATTCAAGTCTTCTCAGTCCTGATCAGACTTTGAATCATGTTGGTCCTTCCTTCATATTCTTGGATCAGTTTCTTTTTCCCTGTCTTTACTGTCTACAGTAGTATTTTAGATCCTTATCAGGTCATACCTAGACTCTACAGTACCTTTTCGGTAGCCCTGACTCCTTCATATATCTTGTATACATCACTTTCTTTGGTCATATCACCCCTTTCTTTAAGGGAAAATAAAACCGGTTGAACATTCCCTAATACTTACAGTAATGATTCAGAAATGTTTGTGTACTTAAACATCAGATGAGAGGATTGTTTAAAAACAATAAAAGCAGGGCATGGTGGCTCACACCTGTAATCTCAGCACTTTGGGAGGCTGAGGTGAGAGGATTACTTGAGCCACAGAAGTTCGAGACCAGCCTGGGCAGCATGGCAAAATCCTGTCTCTACAGAAAAAAAACAAAAACAAAAACAAAAACAAACAACAAAAAAAAACACTAGCTGTTCATGGTGGTACTTATCTGTAGTCCCAGCTACTCAGGAGGCTGAGGTGGGAGGATCACCTGAGCCTGGGGAGGTCAAGGCTACAGTGAGCCGTGAGCCGTGACCATGCCATTGCAGTCCAGCCTGAGTTAAGAAAAAAAGAAAAAAAAAAACCATAATAAAAATTTCCAGGCCCCACTACATAGATTCATATTTAGTAGGTCCAGGTTGGGACCAGAAAATTGCGTTTTGATCAAGCACCACAGGTGATTCTGATGCCGGTAGTCCACAGAACATATGCTGAGAAATGATGAGCCCCTAGGAGAAAACCTAAGCCCTTTGGTTGAGCAGTTATGGTCTCTTCACAATTTGACTATTCTGTATTTTCCCAGCTTTATCTCTCAAAACTTCCCTACCTGAATCCTCCATTCTGGCTAGACTAGCTGTCTCTTCAACACATCTAGTTACCGGTTTCTTTTCCTTTTTGTCTTTCTCCATAAGGCGTGCCCAATCCTCTTGCTGAGTTCTGCATTCCTCCTTACCCGATTCAGCCACTGTATCTTCTATGTAGCTTTCACTGACTGCCCAGTTTGTGTTGATCTCTCTCTCTCTCTTTTGTCTTAATAACAGTATTTTCTCTGCAGTTCTTTGACAAGTGATTACATTCTACTTCATATCGTTTATCTTGAAATATTTGACTTGTTTTAAAATCATTTGACTTGTCATATTTTTATCTTATTTTCTCCCAACAAGATTAAAAACTCTGAGGTGCAGTTTTTTATTGATACATGATAATTTGTACATATTAATGGGGTATGTGTGATTTTTTTTGTTTTGTTTTGTTTTTGCTTTTTTTTTGTTGGAGTCTCGCTCTATCGCCCAAGCTGGAGTCCAGTGGCGCAATCTCAGCTCACTGCAAACTCTGCTTCCCGGGTTCAAGCAATTCTCCTGCCTCAGCCTCCCAAGTAGCTGGGACTACAGGCACGTGCCACCACGCCCAGCTAATTTTTGTATTTTTAGTAGAGACAGGGTTTCGCCATGTTGGCCAGGCTAGTCTTGACCTCCCGACCTCAGGTGATCTGCCTGTCTTGGCCTCCCAAAGTGCTGGGATTACGGGCGTGAGCCACCATGCCCTGCCTGTATGTGTGATATTTTGATACATGCATATAGTGTGTAATGATTAAATCAGGGTGATTAGGATATCCATTGCCTCAAAGAAAATAAATTGTTTCATCTAGCTGTTTTGAAATATACAACGTTACTATTAACTAGTCACCTTACTATGAATAGTAGAACTTGTTCCTTCTATCTAATTATAATAATACATATATTATTTTTTTTTTTTAAGACAGTCTCACTGTTGCCCAGGCTGAAGTGCAGTGGTATAGTCTCAACTCACTGCAGCCTCTGCCTCCCAGGTCCAAGTGATTCTCGTGCCTCAGCCTCCCAAGTAGCTGGGATTACAGACATGCACCACCATTCCTGGCTAATTTTTGTATTTTTAGTAGAGACAGGGTTCTGCCATGTTGGCCAGGCTGGTCTCAAACTCCTGGCCTTATGTAACCCACCGGCCTCAGCCTCCCAGAGTGCTGGGAATACAGGCGTGAGCCACTGTGCCAAGCCCTAATTATATTTTTATATCCATTAACCAACCTCTGAGGTAAAGATATTTATTTTAACTTACTTAGTAGTATTATCACCAGAATCATCACATACAGAAAACTTTGGGCCTGAGTTAATATAGATTCTTTTGATTTGAAACTTTGGTGCCATTACTTCAGGGCTTTTTCATGGTCATCACTGTGGCTGCTCACATTTATTAGTATTTTTTTGGTTTTAAGCAACATATGACCTAATATGGCTTAATCAACACACGGTATTTATTGGCTTATATAACTAAGTAGTCCTGGGATAAATTTGACCCCAGGAGAGGCTTTATCTAAGACACAAATGATATGGCCAAAGCTCCAGTTTGTCTTTTTATTTCTCAGCTCTTTCTCTTCAGTCTTTTGGGAAGCTCTTCTTTTATATCCCAAAATATGAGCTAGCAACTCCTAGGGCTATGTATTCCCTTGTTTATAAACACCAGGAAAGAAATGTCTCAAATCCCAACAATTTAAGCTAAAGTACCTGAACTGGGCCTCTTTGGCCCTGGTTGTCCTGGTTTGAATCATGTGTTCATTGCTGAATCAGTCTGTGATCAAGGTGGGATAAATGGATTGGCTGAAACCATCTCACTCCAGAGCTCCAGATGGGTCATTCCTACCAGACTGTTTGCCTAAGGAGTTTGGTGGGCCTGCAGGCAACCTACTAATTCCCACTGTTTTCTTCCCTTCTTGACTAATGAGCAAATTTGTTATTGTTGTTGTTGCTCAAAATTTTTGAATTAGAGATTTGTCTCTTCTCTTAGCCTTATTTCTCAGTGTTCAAAAAACAACTGATTTAAAAAATGAATCCAGACTTTGAAGAATTGTTTTATATTATTCTCTCTAGAAAATGAACCATAAAATAAAATCGATGAGTGGCATCTGTATATTTATTTAAAACACTGTTAATAATCTTTGTCTTTTTTGTCATTTTCCTTAGGTTCAAAACTGGTCAAATCAATGGTGATTTGCTGATATACCATGTCTTACTGACTTTAAAGCCATATTATGCAAAGCCATATGAAATTGTAGTGGACCTTACCCATACCGGGCCTAGCAATCGCTTTAAAACAGACTTTCTCTCTAAGTGGTTTGTTGTTTTTCCTGGCTTTGCTTACGACAACGTCTCCGCAGTC
The DNA here is from genome assembly GCF_008728515.1 of Papio anubis. NCBI lineage: Eukaryota > Metazoa > Chordata > Mammalia > Primates > Cercopithecidae > Papio > Papio anubis. The sequence goes on from NC_044992.1 coordinate 23,924,698, forward strand.
TATATCTATAACTGTAACTCCTGGGTCAGGGAGTACACCAAGTACCATGAGCGGCTGCTGACTGGCCTCAAAGGTAGCAAAAGGCTTGTTTTCATAGACTGTCCTGGGAAACTGGCTGAGCACATAGAGCACGAACAACAGAAACTACCTGCTGCCACCTTGGCTTTAGAAGAGGACCTGAAGGTATTCCACAATGCTCTCAAGCTAGCTCACAAAGATACCAAAGTTTCTATTAAAGTAAGTTTTAGTCTGTGTTTTGTAAATGATTCATTGCTTTTCTTGACTGACTAGACTATATCCTGGCCTCCCTAGGTGTCCTACCCCCATAGTGGTGTATAAAATGTCACGTAAGGCCATTGCGGTGGCTCACGCCTGAATCCAAGCACTTTGGGATGTCAAGGTGGGCGGATCGCCTAAGGTCAGGAGTTCAAGACCAGCCTGGCCAACACGGTGAAACCCCGTCTCTACTAAAATACAAACATTAGCTGGGCATGGTGGTGGGGACCTGTAATCTCAGTTACATGGGAGGCTGAGGCAGAAGAATCGCTTGAACCTGGGAGGTGGAGGTTGCAGTGAGCCAAGATTGTGCCGCTGCACCCCAGACTGGGCAACAAAGGGAGACTCTGTCTCAAAAAATAAAAGGTTATGTAAATCTAGATGTAGGAAGACCAACATTTGTTTCATCATGGAGGTCCTGTGGAGGATATGAGACGTATACATTTTATTCTAGGTTAGGCTGGAAGTAGAAGAGCTTTTTGGAGAGGGCAGTTTGTTACGTCATTCAAATCGTAGGAATGTGTGGAGAGTAGAAATTACCTAATGAGAGTTCTTCTGATTATTGCATGCTTTTTGCAGAGTGAGGAACATGAACCTTCAGGATAAAATCCGTACTTTTCTGTAAGATTCTTTTTTTTTTTTATTTGAAATCTCACTCTGTCGCCTAGGCTGGAGTGCAGTGGCATGATCTTGGCTCACTGCACCCTCTGCCTCCCGGGTTCAAGTGATTCTCCTGCCTCAGTCTCCCCAGTAGCTGGGATTATAGGTGCCCACCGCCACGGCAGGCTAGTTTTTGTAGTTTTAGTAGAGACGCGGTTATTGGCCAGGCTGGTCATGAACTCCTGACCTCAAGTGATCTGCCCACCTCAGCTTCCCAAAGTGCTGGGATTACAGGTATGAGCCACTGCGCCCGGCATTCTATAAGATTCTTGACCTTTTCAAAAAGAAAAAATAAAAATTTTGTAAATGTTTATTTCTTTTGAGAACATTTATCATAACAATTACTGAACCATTTGAATATACAATGGTGGGAACTCTTCCTTAAATGGCATAGTGTTTTGGTTGGTTGGTTGGTTTCTGGAGCCTTTTAGAATTTTATGTAAAATAATTTAATTCTTCTCCACTTCACCCCCTCACCACCACTTTCCAGGTTGGTTCTACTGCTGTCCAGGTAACCTCAGCAGAGCGAACAAAAGTCCTAGGACAATCAGTCTTTTTAAATGACATCTATTATGCTTCGGAAATTGAAGAAATCTGCCTAGTAGATGAGAACCAGTTCACCTTAACCATTGCAAACCAGGGCACGCCGCTCACCTTCATGCACCAGGAGTGTGAAGCCATTGTCCAGTCTATCATTCATATCCGGACCCGCTGGGAGCTGTCACAGCCCGACTCTATCCCCCAACACACCAAGATTCGGCCAAAAGATGTCCCTGGGACACTGCTCAATATCGCATTACTTAATTTAGGCAGTTCTGACCCGAGTTTACGGTAGGTTTTTTAAAAATTCACTTCAGTTTTATTTGGGGTTTGTTGCTTTTAAAGTAAGACCATTTAATGAATTTTAAAATAGCCTCTACCTTAATATTGTAAATTGGAAGGTATGCAGTGTTGGTTAACCACTGTGACATCATCAAGTTGTGGGGTATTCACATGAACTGTGGAATTCCAAACAGGGTGATTCACACTAAACCAATATATGTCCTTTCTCCAGGAAACTTTCATGTAAAACAAAATGACATAGCAGATTTTTTTTTCCCCAAAGTATCCTAAATTAAGTTTTTCCTCCTCTAAGTCCTCAATTTTTTTTCCATTTTCAGAAGTATATCACTATTTACTTTAAAAGTCAAGTCAGATTATCATTTGACAAAAGAAGGCCTAATGTTTAATAACTTGGTAACAGTATTGCATACTTTCCACCTACATCACTCTTAACAAAATTCCCAAAATAAATCTTAAATACATCATCTGAGCAGAGTGTAATTGGTTCCATTTAGGGTTAATAATTTGAATATGCATGTGGAAAGAGCATGGCTGTGGAGTGAGTAGATTTGGTTTGAACAGATATGCCACTTTCTCGCTATGTACTTTGAGAAAGATACTGAAGTTCTCAGAGATCTAGTTTCCTCATTTGTAAAATAAAGTTAATTGCCTTCCTCATATACCTACAAAAGCTTAAAAAATAGTATGTGTAGTAGTATAGCATAGCAACCTAACGAATAGTTTATACTTGGTAAGTAGTATTTTCTTATCTTACCTTTTCCCTCCCTGCCAGCGTCTCCTTGCACCTCTCCTTACCAAGTTAGGATAATTATTTGTCTCAAGTACCTTGAGACTTCGAAGATTTTTACAGATGTAAATTCTTCTGAAAATTTTCCCTGAGGATAACATAGCCCAGATTTTATAGTGGGCCTTTTAGGATTCCAAATTCTCCTTTACTTAAAAGGAAAAAGAAAAAAAAAATCAAGATTTATTTACTTGGACGGGCTTTAGAAATTGCAAGATTTTGTGTATGCTTTGCTTCCTTTATCTCATAGGTGTCTGTGACACCTATCCTGGGTTGAGGAAGTCCAATTCTTTATAAGTGTTGAAATACACAGGATAAAAGTTTTGTCAAAATTGTATAACTTAGAATTCCTGGGAATTAGTAAAAGATACAAGCTGAGCACCGTGGCACACACCTGTAGTTCCAGCTACTCAGGAAGCTGAGGCGGGAGGACAGCTTGAGCTCAGGAGTTCAAGGCTGCAGTGTGCTATAATCATGTCTGTGAATAGCCAATGCACACCAGCCTGGGGAACATAGTGAGACTCTAAAATTTTTTTAAAAAAGAAAAAAGATATTTAAACTTAGAAACAATAACACTAATATTCACATTTTAGATACATGGAGCTGTAAGCCTGCCTTTAATTTCTAATTCAAAGACCTTCACTGAAAAATACAAACAACCTTTTAACAATTATTAGCCTGGGTAAACCTGTATTCTTCTCTAGTGACCTAAAGCAATCTCTTACAACTTCTGCTTTTTGCTGAAGCATGTCATCCCAGAGAAAAAGCCTTTAGGCAGACTTAAATTCTAGTGGCTTTGTTCTCCTATATGGTTGTTGCATAAATATAGTAGCATGATAAACATTCAGACGTAAGGAAAACCTGACGTTTACTGAGCAAACTATTTCCTTTACTGGACAGGGGAGAAAATTAAAATTTTTAAATTGAGTCTGAGTGTTTTAGACCGTCTCCTAAATTGCTTAAATATATTTTCAGACATTTGTAAGTGATGTTTGGTCTCAATGAAACCTGGATATTACAGGTTTTTTTCGATATTGGTGGTTGTATATGATGTAATGAGGTCATAGAGGGAAACATGGGAGGACTTAATTATAAGTTAATTTTGTTTTTAACCTTCAGTTTGTAGGGTAACTTTTAGGACACCCAGAAAGAAGTTCAGCAGACCCTGATTAAAGATTTTCACATTCCAATTTGATGAAGGGAAGGGCCATCTGATACCTGTCCTTACGATCCCCATTATAACTGGATCTAGTGGGAAAGGGAACCAGAATTTGAGTTTTGGCTTTACTAAAAATGTATTGTGTGCCTTATTCTGACTTAATTTCTATTGATCCACCTTAGGACCATAAGTCCTTTCATATTTTATGTCCCAGTAAGATTGATTTTAGGAAAGCCTGCACCCCGCCTCTCTGTCGTAGGAGCCTCACAGTGCTCTTATGGTTATATGAAGTGTCTCCCTTTTTATAAAATCCCTAAATGATTAAGGGGTATTTTGGTTTTACTGTGGAATTATAGCATCTTATTTCTAATTGATCATAAAACTTAAAAATAGTTGATGATACTTTGTAATAGAATCACAAATTGTATGTTATGAAAACATTTTGGAACTATAAGGAAAAATACGTTTTAAAACAACTTCATTTGTGTTTTCTTCTAGGTCAGCTGCCTATAATCTTCTGTGTGCCTTAACTTGTACCTTTAATTTAAAAATCGAGGGCCAGTTACTAGAGACATCAGGTTTATGTATCCCTGCCAACAACACCCTCTTTATTGTCTCTATTAGTAAGACACTGGCAGCCAATGAGCCACACCTCACATTAGAATTTTTGGAAGAGTGTATTTCTGGATTTAGCAAATCTAGTAAGTAATGATAATTTTCTTTAATACTAACAATTATTCTAAGAGAATTCAAAGAAAACCCTTTCATTTCAGAATTTGCCAGTGAAGCCTTTCACTTATATTTTTACTTTTTTTCCTCTTCTGATTTTATATCTGTGGTACCCTGTAACTGAAGGAACTCTGAAGGAACTTTTTGGTAGGCCACATTGAGAAATCCACCAAAATTCTGACAATAAAAGCAAAGTGGCAAGAGTTTGGTACTTTACATAACTCTGGACCACTACTTTTCTTCACTGTTACAGTTTAAGTAGCTTCAGCATTTCTCTTGTTTGCAGAAAAGTTCACATAAGTATCCATGTTGCCTCCTTAATTTTAGAGAACTAATCATTTTCTCTTTTCTTCAGGTTGACTTTGAACAATAATTTTAAAGTACATGTACAGTTCCCGGAGAGCAAGCACAGTGGCACATAATACAGGGCCCTGAGTCAGTTCTGACTTGGTATTAACTAAGTCTCATAAATTTAACATCCACTCTTTATATTTGTCCATCTTTATATCCAATCGCTTTATAAATGTTGATCTTCTCCCAACATATTTCCTGACCTTTTCTTCCCTTTCCTTTTCCAGTAATACATAAAACTTTTTTTTCTGCATTCAAACATATTTCTTGATTTTTCTATATTAGATCATTAAAAGCTTCAGCAATTCACTAAGACTCTTTTTCAGGTAAGAGATGTAGGAATATAACCCTAACAAAAAAAAATGTGTAGGACAGACAAAACAAGGAAAATATAAACTTTAGTGATAAATATTAATATGAGAAAAGATTTGAGTGAATGTAAAGGCATATTGTGTTCCCGCATGAACAATTCTTCCCAGATTATTACAAATTTAATGTAATTTCATCAAAATAACCATGGGATTTGAGGATTGAGAATGGAGATAGAACTTAAATGATTCTAAATTCTACATAAAAGTGCAAAAATAGCTAAGAAAATATTGAAAGGAGACTTGAGACTTGATAGTACAGATGTCTGAACACTTTATAGCAGTACAATAATTAAAACATACGTGTGCAAGAATCAGCCATCAGATCAGTTTAAGAGAAACAGATTGATAAAGAAGCATCACAAACTGATGCGGGAGAGATTAAGTCATTTAAGAAATGAAGTTGGGAAATGACTTAAATTAGGTCTTCATCTTCACCATACACCACAGGATACCAAGTGTGTTCTGCCTGTATTTAAGAGTTGAGTAGGACTATGTGTGATGGCTCACGCCTGTAATCCCAGCACTTTGGGAGGTTGAGGCAAGAGGATTGTGCCTGGAGGATTGCTAGAACCCCAGAGGTCAGGGCTATAGTGAGCTATCATTGTACCACTGCACTCCAGCCTGGATGATAGAGTGAGAGCCTGTCTCTATTTAAAAAAAAATAAAAATAAAAATAAATTTTTTAAAATTGTATATAAAAGCTTAGAACCATTTTAAAAAGAAGAGGAACAAGTGAATATTTAATTGCTTTCTAGGTGAGTAAGGACATATGAAGTAAAAAAGGGATAGAATGAAACAAAGGAAATAGCGAACAGATTTGACTACACAAAACTTCAAAACATATCTACTAAAAAATAAACATAAGTGAATATAATTAAAAACTATGAAATACACTTGGAGCAAATATGATAAATGATTAATATCCTCAATCGGCCGGGCACAGTGGTTCATGCCTATAATCCCAGCACTTTGGGAGGCCGAGGTGGGTGGATCACAAGGTCAGGAGTTCGAGGCCAGCCTGGCCAATATGGTGAAATCCCCTCTCTACTAAAAATGCAAAAATTAGCCGGGCTTGGTGGTGCATGCCTGTAATCCCAGCTACTCAGGAGGCTGAGGCAGGAGAATCACTTGAACCCAGGAGGCGGAGGTTGTGGTGAGCCGAGATCACTCCACTGCACTCCATCCTGGGCAACAGAGGAAGACTCCGCCTCAAAATGAATGAATGAATGAATGAATGAATGAATGAATGAAATCCTTAATCATGAAGAGTGCTTACAGATTAATAAGTGGATTAACAGTAACACACAAATCATGTTTTTAAAAAAGAATATTTGTACAAAAAAAGAAAAAAGCCAGGCACCATGGCGCATGCCTATAATCCCACCTACTCAGGAGAATCACTAAGCCCAGGAGTTTGAGACCAGTCTGCACAACATAGTGAGGCTCCCATCTCAAAAAGTATATATATTTATATTTTAAGAAATTCACTAATAAAAGCAAATTGAAAGAATAGTGAGATAATATATTTAGTTATCAGCTTGGCAAAGTTTTTTTTTTAAGATCTATTCCTGGTGGTCTGTGGAATTGTGAGTATGGGCAATTTTTCTAGAAAGGCATTTGGAAGTGGATAACAAGACCTTAAGACTATTCATACCTTTTGTCCTCATAATTCTGCTTTTTAGCGTTTATCCTAAATAATGTTAAGATGTTTATTATAGCATTTTTTTAATGTAGATTTTTAAATTGAGGGTATATCTTATCAGTAAAGTGCAAGATCTTAAGTCAACAGCTTGATGAACTTTTACACGCAAATACATCATGAAAGTATCTCCAGATCAAGACAGAACATTTCCAGCATCCAGAGGGATATACTCAGTACCCTCCCTTCAGCAAGAATAAACACTATTATGACCTCTATTGCATAGATTTATTTTGCCTACTTTAGAACTTCATATGATATTATTCATAATAGCAAAAAAATGAACAGGCCAAAAGTCAAAGAATAAGGAACTGATTAAATTATTGGTTCTCCATCTGATGCAATAATATGAAGCCATTAAAAAATGGCTTTGTTACAGAATTTCAGTTTGGAAGATGAAAAGGTTCTGGAGATGAATGGTGGTGATGGCTGCACAATGATTTGAATGTACTCAGTGCCACTGAACTGTGCCCTTAAAAATGGGTAAAGCCACGGAACTGTACGTTTAAAAATAGTTAAAATGGTAAATTTTATGTTGTGTACGTTTTACAATTTTAAAAGTTCTTTGAGACTTTAGGTAAAGTGTATAAATTTTTGTACAATTTTTGTCTTATAAATGTGAAGCTTTTTCAAGTAAGTTAAAAAAAAAGTTCACAGAATTTGTAATGTTGAATAAACAATCTCAGTATAGGTCAGGCGCAGTGGCTCACTCCTGTAATCCCAGCACTTTGGGAGGCTGAGGTGGGCGGATCACGAGGTCTGGAGATCGAGACCAATCCTGGCTAACACGGTGACACCCCGCCTCTACTAAAAATAGGAAAACAAAAAATTAGCTGGGCATGGTGGCAGGTGCCTGTAGTCCCAGCTACTCGGGAGGCTGAGGCAGGAGAATGGCGTGAACCCGGGAGGTGGAGGTTGCAGCGAGCCCAGATCAAGCCACTGCACTCCAGCCTGAGTGACAGAGCGAGACTGTCTCAAAAAATAATAATAATGTAAGTGTAATCACTGAAAAGAATATTCAGAGCATAGTGCATGTATAACATAATCCCAGTTTTTGTGGGGGAGTGAGAGTGGATTATACTTATGTACACACACATAAATGTACATTAAGTCTACATAAATTTGAAAGCCTGAGGAGAGATGAGATGATACACCGATGTTAATACAGTTTTCATTTTTGCGGTGATGCTTTCCTTTTACCAAACTTTCTGTGATTACCACATTTTCCTTTTATAATGAGAATAAAACAACTTTTTAAGAAGAAAGGACTAAAATGGAGGAAAATAAGACAAAACTTTTCAAAAATTGGCTTACTGGCTTTTAAAATTACTTTCTTCAAGGACTGTTCTTTCTTCACCTCTACAAAAATATATTTGCCAAGTCTCTTTTCTCCAGGCCTGATTCTAGGTAATGGTCTTTACCTTTTACCGTTTTTTCCCTGAATTCTTAATATTAAATACTTGTTGATGTGATTTTCATTGACCATCACATGCTAATAGTGTATTTTTTTCCAGGTATTGAATTGAAACACCTTTGTTTGGAATACATGACTCCATGGCTGTCAAATCTAGTTCGTTTTTGTAAGCATAATGATGATGCCAAACGACAAAGAGTTACTGCTATTCTTGACAAGCTGATAACAATGACCATCAATGAAAAACAGATGTACCCATCTATTCAAGCAAAAATATGGGGAAGCCTTGGGCAGGTATTGAGTTTGCTCAAATATTTATCTAGTATCTCCTTTATGCAGGTATTTATCTGGTGCCCATGTTGGGCAAAGCACTGCCCCAGATACTAGGGATAGAGTTGTAAAAAGCACAATTTCCTCCTTCAGAAAGCATGTAGACACTCACCCAGCTCTTCATCTGATTCAAAATTGTAAATGTCTAGTGCATATCTCAGAGCCAGAGAAAAGCTAGTGATTTGCACAGTCTCCTTCTTGGCATAATTATAGACTGTGCAAATAACTAGCTTTTATATATATATATATATAAAAAATATAGAACTGTAGAAATCTGATGACATTTCTAGTAAATAGTGCTTTATTCTAATTCTCTACATTCCAAAGGTGTCAGTAGATGTTTCTTCTTATTGATGCTATTTGGGACATCTGCTTTCATTTATAGTTCTACATAAGAATGCCAGTATTAAAATAGGATATAATGTAAATTTTATTTTTATCTGACAAGAATTAGGCATATCATTTCTTCAGAGTAATCAATTAAGGAAATAATGTCCTCACTCAAACACTGCTGCTGCTCTTCCAAATAATTTGAAATAACCTTAGAGCCAGTGTTACAGCCCTAGAAAACATCTTGGTACTTGATGTCATTTCCTATATTTTATTTTTTTTGAGACTGGGTCTCACTCTGTTGCCTAGGCTGGAATGCAGTAGTGCAGTCTCGGCTCATTGCAACCTCTGCTTCCCAGGCTCAAGTGACTCTTCCACCTCATCCTCCCAAGTAGCTGGGCCTACAGGTGCACACCAACACATCTGGCTAATTTTTTTTTTTTTTTTTTTTTTGTAGAGATGGGTTTTTGCTATGTCGCCCAGGCTGGCCTTGAACTCCTGGCCTCAAGCAATCCACCTGCCTCAGCCTCCCCAAGTGCTAAGATTACAAGCGTGAGCCACTGCACCCAGCTCTGTATTTTCAAATAACTATTTTATATTGATCCTACATTACTGTCTTAGAAAAGCACAGAGATACTTTGCAAGTGACTGAAGATAGTATTGATAGAGATTTAAAATTTTTGAATGCCAGTCTCTTAATCTCTGAAGGAATCAAATACATATACTCATCCTTTCCTGAATATTTTATAATAAATTGTATTTACTGACAGGTCTGTAAATAAAATCTAGTATTTTTGAGGCCTCAGGTAAAATAGAATTTTCATATTGATTAGGCTGTTCCAATGAATATTTTTAAATTAAAAATTGGTAGAGTGATTAAAAACATGTTATTTTCCTTCTTCAACTAGATTACAGATCTGCTTGATGTTGTACTAGACAGTTTCATCAAAACCAGTGCAACAGGTGGCTTGGGATCAATAAAAGCTGAGGTGATGGCAGATACTGCTGTAGCTTTGGCTTCTGGAAATGTGAAATTGGTTTCAAGCAAGGTAATCACTTTTCTTTTGCCCTCTGTACTATAGCATATCTGTTTTATCATCAGGAGGTTTTTTGTTTTGTAATTACTTTTAAACTGAACTCTTTTGTGCTAAAACTTTTAGTCCCATGTTTTTTTAAAAAAAAAATCTTGCTTCTTTACAGGTTATTGGAAGGATGTGCAAAATAATTGACAAGACATGCTTATCTCCAACTCCTACTTTAGAACAACATCTTATGTGGGATGATATTGCTATTTTAGCACGCTACATGCTGATGCTGTCCTTCAACAATTCCCTTGATGTGGCAGCTCATCTTCCCTACCTCTTCCACGTTGTTACTTTCTTAGTAGCCACAGGTCCACTCTCCCTTAGAGCTTCCACACATGGACTGGTCATTAATATCATTCACTCTCTGTGTACTTGTTCACAGCTTCATTTTAGTGGTAAGTTCTCGGAAAGGAATTTGTGTTTACCAGTTCCTTTCTCCATTTTACTTCACCTGATCAATATGGATTATTTTATTTATGTTGGTGCCCTAACACCAAGTTGCTAATTTAAGCGTGTGGTAATGATATGCAATATTACCAAAAAGAAAATAAATTACTTCCATTCTATATCAAGCTATAATAAAGCATACTTGTCGTGTAGACCCTTGTAGTTATCCCATAAGCAGAATACTCAGTGCCAGTTGACCATGTTCCATTACCAGCACTAATGTGTAGATAAATGAAGCAAGAAGCATTAATACAATGTATCTAGAGGTTTGATTTAGGGAGCATGATTATGTAATTTTTATATGGTATTCAGATTTTCTAAATTCAAAATGAAGCATGGAACTTTAGAAATTAAAAAGTAATATTTTCTGTCTTTACTTGTTCCTTTATTCTCTTACAGAAGAGACCAAGCAAGTTTTGAGACTCAGTCTGACAGAATTCTCATTACCCAAATTTTACTTGCTGTTTGGCATTAGCAAAGTCAAGTCAGCTGCTGTCATTGCCTTCCGTTCCAGTTACCGGGACAGGTCATTCTCTCCTGGCTCCTATGAGAGAGAGACTTTTGCTTTGACATCCTTGGAAACAGTCACAGAAGCTTTATTGGAGATCATGGAGGTAGAGAAGGCAAAATGATAAGAAACTAAGTTAAAATCTTTTTTAAAAAATATGTAAATACTATATAGAAGAAATACTGGTTTATTGTGCTGTTTTGCACTTAATGCTTAAATAAAACACTTGATGGACTGTGTTATTGGTAACAGATAGGTCACTTAATGACATCACAGTAAACATTTAACAGTTCTAAAAACATTTCTGCACATACGTATTCAGAGTATCCCCTTTTTTAGGCATGCATGAGAGATATTCCAACGTGCAAGTGGCTGGACCAGTGGACAGAACTAGCTCAAAGGTATGTCCCAAATTAAATATAAGTTGTAAAAATATGTGTATTGTTGAAAATGCAGCTGTTACTGTATGATCAATATTATAATTTATAATTTATTATTTAGTATATATAAACACAAAGGTTTTTATAAGTTCTGTGGATCTTTTAATTGCAGATTTGCATTCCAGTATAATCCATCCCTGCAACCAAGAGCTCTTGTTGTCTTTGGGTGTATTAGCAAACGAGTGTCTCATGGGCAGATAAAGCAGATTATCCGTATTCTTAGCAAGGTACCTGTTCCACCCTCACTTCTCCCAAATATTTATGGTTCTCAAGTTGTAAAGCATATCTTTCATTTTTCTAAAAGACATTTAAATTTGAGGTCAATAAAATATATGTTACTTATTAAGCCTTTAAAATGTATTTTGATTATTTATTGTAATTATTTGAAGTCTTCTCTAAAGAAGCTGTCTTTATTTGTAAACTCTGATTACTTCGATAAGGAAGATGTCTTTAAAATAAAATATGTTGCCTCTTTTGCTAAGCAGGTACACTTAGTATTTTACCAGTTTTCAAAGTATTTAATTATATGGTAAGACTATAGCCTTGTATAAAATTATTTAATTTGTAATTACTATCATAATGTCTGACTCTTATAATGTAGAAATATCAAAACATAAGAAAACAAATGTACATTAAGCTAGCTACGAAGATCACCATAGCATTAGAAATCATTCTAGCATTTATTAAATAAGTAAATGTTCCTGAATTCATTCTGAGATTCAGTTTAGGAGTTAATGTTTTATTTCAATGAAAGTAAAATAAAAAATTCTGTTTTCCTAAAAGGCACTTGAGAGTTGCTTAAAAGGACCTGATACTTACAACAGTCAAGTTCTGATAGAAGCTACAGTAATAGCACTAACCAAATTACAGCCACTTCTTAATAAGGTAATTACTGTACAGAAAATGAGCACATTCATTTTGGGTATCAGTGTTGAATTTTACTTTCTTTCAAAGAGTTTAGAAAATAAGATGAGAATAAGTTATAATGAAAAAGCTATAGTTAAAGTAGAACCTCTTAGTTGTTTGAAGTAGTTATATTAGGAGAAGAGTAAGTATGGCTAGTATGTTCTCAAGTGCTTATAAGTTTTTTGTCTCATCAGTGCTAAAGGAAAGATAGGTATATATTCTTAATTATTTTATCTTATAAGTATTGATTATCTGCTATTGCCAAGGACTGTTTCAGGCGCTAGAGATAGAGTACTAACAAAGCCCATAAAACTCACTGCTCTCATGGAGCTTACTTTCTGGGGTGAGTGTGGAGGTTGGGGAGTGAGTGGATAATAAAGTAAACCAAATACATAGTATGTTAGTGATTATTACTATGGAGAAATTAGAGCTGAGAGAAGTATACTTGATCATCATAAGAGTTTGGGTGCCAAATGAAGATGATATTTAAAAGGAGTAAAATGATGTGGCCATCTGAGCTTAACCCATTTTTATATTTAATATATCTGGACATGTTTTCATATTAATAAAATGAAAAATCTTAGATTAGATAATGGCATAGTGTTACCCTCCAGTTCTAAAGTAGTTTAATTCTGTGATTTGAGTACAAAGGTATGCCAGACTTGGGAGAGATAACAGAGAAATAAATACCTGTTATATTCCTGGTTTGTCTACAAACATCCTAATTTTATATTATACAAAATGGTTCTCTGGTCCCCATCTTATAAGTGAAAATGAGCTCAGAAGGGCTAAATAACTTGCCCAAGGTCACATACCTAATAAAAGAACCATGATTCTAATGCGATACTATTTGACTCTAAAGTCCATGTATTTTCCCTAATATCACAGTGCTAAATAAGGATTGCCAATAACACATGCTTTTAATTCGGAGCAGCAAGAGATTACCATACTGGTTAAGAGTGACAAGAAGTTGAAAAGACAGAGTTTAAACTAAAGTTAAAGGGAAACATAGGAGTTAATGTAGGTAGAGAGAAGGGGAGAGAGCTGCACAAGAATGCCGGGACAATGGAGGGAAGGTGGGTAGAACATTCTAGTTGTAATGGAGAAACTTTTCAAAGGAATCAAGAGAGGGAAAGTTGTGAGGACTGGATAGACCTCATCCCATATTCAGCATTGTTCAGAAAAGAGTTTGGAAATGTACAGTTTTTAAGCAGGCAAGTCATGTGATGAAAGCAGGACTTAGATCCTGGTGATAGTGTGCACAGTGGATTGGAGTAGGGAGAAACTGAGGTAAAAAGAATCCACCTTTATAATAAAGAAGGTTGGCATGTGGTAATGTCATTAGCAATAAGAAAGAAATGACAGATACAAAAGAGACTACTCTAGAAGAATCGACAAACCTTGGTGACTGGATTTAGAAGTCAAAGAACAGGGAGAAGTCAAAGGAGGTGCTAAGTAATGCTCTCAGTCCAGCTAACAGTGTCTTTAGTTATGCATATGGAAAGGTGAAGAGCTTACCTGTATCTTTATCTTCCCCAAAAGAGAAAACCTGGGTAATTTAGGAAGATAAGCTGCTTTATTTTTTACTGCAGTGTGTTTTGAAAGAGACTACATCATAATTCATCTTACTAGCCTCAAACGTGTCTCCTTTGCCAGGACTCACCTCTGCACAAAGCCCTCTTTTGGGTAGCTGTGGCTGTGCTGCAGCTTGATGAAGTCAACTTGTATTCAGCAGGCACGGCACTTCTTGAACAAAACCTGCATACTTTAGATAGTCTCCGTATATTCAATGACAAGGTAAGCAAGCTTTCCCTTGAGGTTCCTAGATTACTCAAATTTAGAATACTCTTCCATCTTTTATTGTTGCTATTCTTTTAAAATCACAAGAAGTCCATAACTTAAATATGAATTTCTTTAATGTAACTTATTGCGAGTATATTTCCTTACCAGCTCATAAAGAACTATGTAAACTCAAATGCATATTTTTTATACAAAAATAGCAAAAAAAAAAACAAAAAAAAAGTACTGGCCTAATACTAGTAGAATTCCAGAATAAGGATAAATAATACATGATTATCCTTATAGAATGAGGATAAATAATACATGGTAATAATAGCTACCATGCCAGGCTATATGCTAAGCACTATTATTTTTAATTTTCATAACCTTAAGGTAAAGGTTAGCATTCTCTGCCACCCATTTCACAAGTGAAGAAATAATATAAAAGTAATCTTATTTTTACTTAATAATGCCACTTAATGAAAAATAGGTATAATTCATAGTAGATAAGGAAGCTGGAGAGTCTAAAGGAAACTTTTGGGTACTTAATTTTACTAGTTTTTTCCTTCTGTCTAATCTTACTTTAAAATATACCATTAGTGGCCAGGAATTGTGGTTCACACCTGTAATCCCAGCACTTTGAGAGGCCAAGACAGGTGGATCAGTTGAGCTCAGGAGTTAGAGACCAGCCTGGGCAACATGGCAAAACCCCATCTCTACAAAAAAGGCAAAAATTAGCTGGGCATGGTAGCATGCATCTGTAATCCCAGCTACTTGGGAGGTGAGGTAGGAGGATTGCTTGAGTCTGAGAAGCAGAGCTTGCAATGAGCTGAGATCACACCACTGCACTCCAACTTGGGCAACAGAGCGCGACCCTGTCTCCAAAAAAAAAAATGTGTGTATACATATATTATACACACACATATATATGTAATGTATGTGCATACATATATAAAGTGTGTGTGTGTGTGTGTATATAAAAAACATATATAAAATCCAACTCTAGTTAAGGTTAATAAATGTTAGGAGGGGTGCTAGTGGTGTGTGTGTGTATGTGTGTATATATATGAACATGGGCAAGTTTGTTGCGGGATCTGGCCAGCAGCCTGCAATGCAACGGGGCTCGCTCTTTGTTCCCAGGCAGATTGGCAGGTCGAGAAATAATAGACACACACAAGATAGTAAAAGCTGGGTCCAGGGGGGTCACCGCCTTCTGGTCCTGTGATGCCGTCAATGCACTGGATGTACCAGCATTTATTATTAAGTTTAGTGAGGGCGGGGGTAGGTTAGTGAGGGATTTAGGGTCATTTGATTATGAGGTGAGATGGTCACATGGGGTGAAAGTAATTCTTTAACATAGTATCTGTATGCAGAAGTACAGTATACAGAGATAAGAATTTATAATACAGTGTGTGCATCAGTAATTTCTAACAGAGCCTTAAAACAGAAGCACAGTCTCTCCATAACCTCTGATTAGTAAGATATTAATCAGCAGTAACAGTTGCAGCAAAAGCTGGTTACAAACAATCCATAGAAACAGGATGTGAAGCTAGACAACCTGTTAGACCAGAAATTCTCAGAAGGGAGTATGCCTTAACCCTAAAGAGGCCTAGAAGAGCTGTGGCAAGATGAGGGCATTTATAGCCCTATCTTACCCATATGAACAGGCACCCCTCATGTGTCCGTTTATAGGCTCTCCACAAGGGTCGCATTCCATTCCTAGAGCTATGAACATCTGCTTTTCTGGGATAGGAATCTTGGTGATGTGAAACCTCCCTGACTGCACATCTGTTCATAGGCTCTCTGCAGGGGGAAAGCACATCACATGCTGTTGGCTCATTCTGGCAGTCCATCCTGGCATTTTCTTTACACAATCCTGCATGCAATTTTGTATTTACAATAATCAGGAGCATTTCCTCTTTGATTCTGTAGCAATAGTTTCAGGGGTCTCCCTACACAAGTTACTTCTTAGTTCCTTTCTAATTTGTAAAATGGAGATCTGATTGGGGTTGGATTTTAGTTCATAGAGAATAGAGGAGAGAATAAAATAGTGTGAAATTATGTCCCTTTTGTCTTTGGATAAAAATGGGAAGTGTCTAGGAGAAAAGAGGGGAATGTTTTTAAAAGAATGTGTATATACAATGAGATGTGCCTGAAGTGAAATTAACTGAACTGTGGGTAGAAAGAACAGGATTATGGTTTTAAGTGTAAAGATACTTGGTCTAAACATTATTAGTTCAGACTACCAGGTGTAGTGTGAACCTGAAACAGCTATGGGTCTGAGATATATGGACACAAAATTTTAGGAGTAGGAGGTCTTATGGAGTTTATTAATCAGACCTCCATTTTGCAAATTAGAAAGGAACTAAGAAGTTAAGTCACTTGCCCGTGTTTGTACATCTGTTTTGAGACTAGAACCCCTCTTTCCTAATTCTCATTGCCCTTTTTCTAGAACTATTTTGGGACAATGGTGGTCAGTGATATCTAGTTGTTGGCTATTTATATGTTAAGAATATTTGCAGATTGGCTGGGTGCAGTGGCTCATGCTTGTAATTCCAGCACTCTGGGAGGCCGAGTTGGGAGGATCACTTCAGGTCAGGAGTTTGAGACCAGCCTGGCCAACATTGTGAAACCCTGTCTCTACTAAAAATACAAAAATTAGCCACGGTGGCACGTGTTTGTAATTCCAGTCACCTGGCAGGCTGAGGTGGGAGGATCACTTGAACCCAGGAGGTTGCAGTGAGCCAAGATGGTGCCACTGCACTCCAGCCGGGGCAACAGAGTGAGACTCCGTCTCAAAAAAAAGAGTATTTGCAAATGGAGCATTGCAAATGGGGCGTCTGCCTCGGTATTTTCATCTTCAGAACAGCCCAGTAGCAGGCGCTAATACTGATTCTGGTGCCCTTAGGATGCTAGGCATCAAGAGTTAATAAGCATGTTAAAAGTCACCAGGATGTAAATTGACAGTTATTTATTTTGTATTGTAAATAAAAGTGATTTCATCTTCCACCATCTTCTTATTCATATGTTTGACTGTCTTGCATCAGTTAATTTGTAGTAGCTAAAATGTTCTGTGGTTTTTCTGCAGTCAACTGAAAATAATTTCTCTCAGATTGAAAGGATTACTTATCTTGTCATACTATTGAACACAAAAACCAATTAAGTGAGCCTTTAAAGAAAGCTACTGTGTGAACCTCATCAACCATCTCATGATTATCTTTAATAGAGTCCAGAGGAAGTATTTATGGCAATCCGGAATCCTCTGGAGTGGCACTGCAAGCAAATGGATCATTTTGTTGGACTCAATTTCAACTCTAACTTTAACTTTGCATTGGTTGGACACCTTTTAAAAGGTAAAAGCCTATGTTAGAATATTTTTATGAAATAGTATTAAGAAACCAAAAGTAATTTGAGTAAGTGATTACTTGAAATAAATTGAAGTAAGTTAGCCCATATGTCTTACTTTAAATGCAAACTAGGCCGGGCGTGGTGGCTTACGTCTGTAATACCAACACTTTGGGAGGCTGAGGCAGGAGGATCACTTGAGGCTAGGAGTTTGAGACCAGCCTGGGCAACATAGTGAGACTTCATCTCTACAGAAAAAAATTAGCCAGACACGATGGCACGTGCTTGTAGTCCCAGCTACTTAGGAGGCATAGATGGGAGGATTGCTTGAGCCTGGGAAGTCGAGGCTACAGTGAGCCATGATCACACCACTGCACTCAACCTAGGTAACAGAGTGAGACTTTGTCTCAATAAATAAATAAATAAATGCAAACTATATCTGTCCTAATGAGTTGTGTTTTGTTCAATATGTGTTTTATGAGAGCCTCATTTCCATATCAAATATCATATTTGCCTGAAAAATCAAAGAGTTTATTCTGGCTGGGTATGGTGGCTCAAACCTGTAGTCCCAGCACTCTGGCAGGCCGAAGCAGAAGGATCAAGTCTTGAGCTCAGGAGTTTGAGACCAGCCTGGGCAATATGGTGAAACCCCCTTTCTACAAAAAATACAAAACATTAGCGAGGTGTGGTGGCACATGCCTGTAGTCCCAGCTACTTGGGAGGCTGAGGAGGGAGAATCACTTGAGCCCAGGAGGTCAAGTCTGCAGTGGAACATGATCATGCCACTACACTCCAGCCCGGGTGACAGAGTGAGACCCTGCCTCAAAAAAAAAAGACCACAGAGTTGATTCCTAAAAAACCTACATACTGAGTCTTATAATAGCTGTATTATTATTAATAGTAACAATACCTAAGTGTCTTACTGATTTTCAAAATAAAACAGACTGTAAATCACTGAGTGTTATTTGAATAATTTATATTAGAAAATGTTAAGAGATGATCACAGATTTTCTTCAACCTGTTTATAGTTTATTGTTGATTAATACTATTATTTTATACCATTGTATCTCACCTTTCTGGTACCCTATCCTCACCCCTTTCTATATTGCTTATAGCCAGTGATCTCCAGCTATTCCTCAGAGCCAGCTCATTCACTTCCTAACCTGGTTTTATTCCCCATTGCTGACTTCACAGCCTGTTAACTTTGGTTCATTAACATGGGGCAGTCATGGCCAGAGACTGCAGTTAATAGGAACAGCATGTAGTGGTGGGTCAGAAGCAAAGCAGGGTAAAGTAAGACCTGGGAGAAGGAGCTGGCATGAACCCCAGTGGTCTCAGCAGTGGATTTGGCCACAATAGAGATTCAAGCTATAGCTTGAGTCAACAATTTTGTATCAATTTAAATCTTAGGCTTGAGGGACCATGGAGATTCCCCCAGTTTTTATGAGAGAGAGAGAGAGAGATGCATACACCCACTACTATGAATGTATGCATTTGATTTCACTTTCTTAGGAAATTTCTACAAAAAATATTGACAGTGTTAATCTCTAAGGTCAGTAGGGATTTCTCAAAAAATACTACGCTTACTAAAGGATACCAAGATAAGTAATTGCAACTGGGCTAATAAAGTGCTTACTTATTCTTTATATCTAGAAGAATACCAGGCTGGGCACAGCGGCTCACGCCTGTAATCCCAACACTTTGGGAGGCTGAGGCAGGCGGATTGCTTGAGGCCAAGAGTTCAAGACCAGCCTGGCCAACATGGTGAAACCCCATCTCTACTAAAAATGCAAAAATTAGCCAGGTGAGGTGGTGCACACCTGTAGTTCCAGCCACTCAGGAGGCTGAGGCACAAGAATTGCTTGAACCTGGGAGGCAGAGGTTGCAGTGAGCCAAGATCCTACCACTGCACTCCAGCCTGTGTGACAGAGTGAGACTCTGTCTTAAAAGACAAGAATACCAGATACTTTCCATGTTCAAATCACCTATTTTTAAATGGGGGTAGCATTAATGATTAAAAGCTGGCCAAAGATCAAATTTATCCTCTAATCAACCCTATTTTTTGGGCTGTTAGAGCATATACTTCCTATGTCATCAGGTTTTCTTTTAATTAAAAGTGTTTTTGTAAAATAACTCTATTTTCAAAAGAAATCTTAAGGAGAATTCTAATACATAGATTTTTTTTTTAATACCTGTGCTGCTTTAGGAAATAGAAGATCTGAAAGACTATCATGTTTTTTAATTTTCCTTTTCCTGGAGTACTATAGAGTTCTAGGGAATATTATTATATTCTACACATTTTTGGTACTTAATCTTATACATAGTTAATTATTCACATTCACATATGTATGTTTTACCTTCCCAAATGGCTATTCTTGGAAAGTAGGAGTTATACTTCCTTTCCTTGCAGAGTTGTTAGTCAAAGGGAAGAAGACCTCAGCAGATACTTGTTCAAAAAATTAATTCTTACTTGTTTGTTTGTTTTTTTGTAGGGTACAGGCATCCTTCACCTGCCATTGTTGCAAGAACAGTCAGAATTTTACATACACTACTAACTCTGGTTAACAAACACAGGAATTGTGACAAATTTGAAGTGAATACACAGAGCGTGGCCTACTTAGCAGGTAAAAACACAAAATAAACAAAATTAATCTTGCTACAGCTATATGTAAGGATCACCCCAAAAGTGCAAATACCTATAGGTTTTTGGCGATTGCTTGGCAGAGTAGAAAGTTCACAATCTAGTCCTTTAGTGATTAAAATTTTGAGAGTTTTGCCAGAACATTTTTCTGTAGGAATAAATTTAATTCCCATTAAAATCTGAAATGTGTTCCCTTGGTCATCTTTGGTTCAGGACACAACAGCGGCTCTCTGTTATCCGTCATAAAATCTGAATGCTTCAGTCTAGCATCCTGGGCCCTTAAATAGCCTTCTCAGTTCTGTTATCTTTCTCCAGATTTCATGAGCTTCATTTTTTATCACCACTCCAAATGGATGAGCTATTTTAAGCTAATCTACTTGCCATCTCCTACAAGGGACTGCCTCTTCAATATTCATTCCTTATGTGATTTTATCTGGAATGTCTGCCCTATCCCCACCATTCCATTAAAGCCTCCTGTTTGCTCTTATCTGATTTTTGTTTCTCTACTCAGCAACACTTAGCACTTATGTACAATTCTTGAATGTAGTTGTTTGATGGAAAGTGCTGATTCTCAGTTTCACAGACTTCTGTTTGTTCAACTTTTTTGTTTGAACCATATCACCTTGAGCAAATCATTTAACATCTCTGTATTTGTTCTCACTCAACTTAATAATACCTGCCCTGCCTACTTTGTGTTTGTTAAAATCAAATGTACATTAAAGCACTTGGAAAATAAAAGATGCTTATTAAATCTCTTTGTATATTTCATGTTTATGTAGTCTTCCAAAATATGTGCACATTTAACAGGTATTATCCTCTTTAGGAGACTGTAAGTTCATCCTGTTTTAAGTCACACTTGTGATTTGTTAAATTTTTTAACCTACCACCATTTTCCTTTTAGCTTTACTTACAGTGTCTGAAGAAGTTCGAAGTCGCTGCAGCCTAAAACATAGAAAGTCACTTCTTCTTAGTGATGTTTCCATGGAAAATGTTCCTATGGATACATATCCCATTCATCATGGTGATCCTACCTATAGGTAAGTGGATTTACTCTCCTATAATCAAGTTTCAGTGTTCCAACTAATGGAGGCAAGCAGCAGAGTAATCTAGAAGGTAATATGGGAGAAATCTAGAGTTGGCCTAGGAAGAGTGTGTAAGTCAAAACTCATTTTATAAATGTGTAGTATTTTATGTGGGTTAGTAGGAAAGTTATTCTTCCAGTCTAATTGTGCTAATGTTAACATTAGTTTGCCTGTGAAGCACAGACCAATTGAACAATGAAAAGAGACGCTCTTGAAAAATATTAGGTTGTGGGGGAAGGACCTGGGGAAAAAAACTAACGCAAAATATAAACAACACATTACGTGCTTGGATAGAGAACGAATCTATACAGATTTGTAAAAATACAGACATACTAACACGTTTGTTGTATTTACTCATATGTTATTTAATGTTTTCTATAATGTAGATTTAGATGGTCAAAATTATATCTGTTATACATGGTTTTGGGTAATATATTTTTCAGTATAATTTGGAGAAATTTCATGAAAATGGCATCGTTGGGGGATTTTTCTGTATTTTCAACTAAAAAAAATTTCTTTAAGGTTTAGGGACAGTGTTGAATGTAGAAAAGTTATCTTCTGTTCGCAAAACTCATATCATTCCATTTATCAACATCCTGCTTTTTGATAAAAAGACTTCAACAATTTCCTTAAGATTCTAACAATGTATGCAAAAATTTTTCAAACGTACTTGGTATTCAGTAGTCTTACTTTTGTCAGTCCCATTATTATATTACTTTGAGATATGCCCTTTTTGTTATAGAAAGAGTAAAATAGTTTGCCTGTGTTCCCCTGTCAAAACTATAAATTAATGTCTGATTTTCTTGGTTTTTAAACAGTTGCCTGTTTAGACTTGATTTTTTCTGATTTAAAAAAAAAATCAGTGCAATAAGTTCAAGGTCGTTTATCAGCATAATTACAGTTAATAACAATGCATTTTATACTTGAAAATTGCTACAAGAGTAGATTTTAAGTATTCTCACCACAAAAGATAAATATATGAGGTAATACATATGTTAATTAGCTTGATTTAGCCATTCTACAATGTAAACATATTTTATTTATTTTTATTTATTAATTTTCTTGGAGACAGAGTCTCACTCTGTCGTGTAGGCTGGAGTGCAATGGCACAATCTCAGCTCACTACAACCTCCGCCTCTTGGGTTCAAGTGATTCTCCTGCTTCATCCTCCTGAGTAGCTGGGATTACAGGCGCACACCACCATGCCCAGCTATTTTTTGTATTTTTGTAGAGATGACGTTTCACCGTGTTGGGCAAGCTGGTCTTGAACTCCTGAACTCAGGTGATCCACCCGCCTTGGCCTCCCAAAGTGCTGGGATTACAGGCATGAGCCACAGCGCCCAGCCAATGTAAACGTATTTTAAAACATAATGTTGTACACCAAGCTTGTCAAACCCATGGCCCGCAGGCTGCACCCAGCCCCGGAGGGCTTTGAATGCAGCCCAACACAAATTTGTAAACTTTCTTAAAACATTATGAGATTTTTGCAATTTTTTTTTTAAGCTCATCATCTGTAGTTAGTGTTAGTGTATTTTATGTGTGGCCGGGAATATTCTTCTAATTCCACTGTGGCCCAGGGAAGCTAAAAGATTGGACACCCCTGTTGCTGTACCTTTTTATTTGTCAGCTTTTAACAATTGCAGTACAGTTCTTTTTGCTCAGCATTTGGTGAGTTCAGTACTCACCAAATGTACTATGTACAAGATACTATGGCAAGAAAGTTGATAATTCCTGGGGATACAACAAGAGTTTGTACCCTAAAGCCCTTTAAAGTACAGTTTTAAAATTAATTGATTGCTGTTGTTAGGAAATAGGACAGCCACTTGGAAGGAGCAAACAATGGTTATATTTGTCACCATGTTAATTAATTTTTCTCTATTGTTTTAATCTTTCAGGACACTAAAGGAGACTCAGCCATGGTCCTCTCCCAAAGGTTCTGAAGGATACCTTGCAGCCACCTATCCAACTGTCGGCCAGACCAGTCCCCGAGCCAGGAAATCCATGAGCTTGGACATGGGGCAGCCTTCTCAGGCCAACACTAAGAAGTTGCTTGGTTAGTTTATCTAAATTATGTAGTTTTTTTTATTATTTAAAAAAATAGATATTTTTACTCTTGGAAAATTATTTGAAATTGCAAGATTATCAAAATTTTCCATCTCAATGTAGCAAAGTTTTTGATGCCATTTAAAAGAGAGTTTGATAGCTCAGTTAAGCATTATAAGTTGAGATAGAGAAATGAGAATGGGGCCTTGAAACGGTTTTTTCTGCATCTTAGACTATTATGACTCTCCTTATTTTGTTTTGCCTTGGCTGGTCAGCAGGGAATGGAACTCTGAGACATATTAGATAAACACCTATAAGAAAGCAAGAGTCTTGCTGCACTCAGGGGATTTAATGATATACTGTAATACTTCCCAAAATTATCGTCTGAGAGAATATGTGAATATGGTATGAAGCTATAATAGTACTATTTGCCATGCTTTCTTTGAAAAGACAATAAGACATGTTTTTCAGTTACTGAAAGAAAATAGGATTCTTTTTTTTTTTTTTTTTTTGAGATGGAGTCTTGTGTTCACCCAGGCTGGAGTGCAGTGGCACAATCTCAGCTCACTGCAACCTCTGCCTCCTGGGTTCAAGCAATTCTCCTGCCTCAGCCTCCATAGTAGCTGGGATTACAGGCACACATCACCACATCTGGCTAATTTTTGCATTTTTAGTAGAGATGGGATTTTCCCATGTTGGCCAGGCTAGTCTTGAACTCCTGACCTCAGGTGATCCGCCCTCCTCGGCCTCCCAAAGTCCTGAGGTTACAGGCATGAGCCACCTTGCCCAGCCAGAAGATAGGATTCTTGAAATTAAGATTGCTCAGTTACATCAACATTTATAGAATTTTTGTCTCTGAGAAGTACACCTAAAACGCTGCGAGACTCATTTCCATTTTAGTAACTGAAAGTAAATGAATGAAAGAACCCAGTAGGCCAGATGCAGTGGCTCACACCCATAATCCCAGTACTTTGGGGGACTCAGGTGGGAGGATTGCTTGAGTCCAGGAGTTCAAGACCAGCCTGGGCAACATGACAAAACCCATCTCTACAAAAAATACAAAACTTAGCTAGGCATGGTGACAAGCACCTGTAGTCCCAGCTACTCACGAAGATCACTTGAGCCCAGGAGGCAGGGGTAGCAGTGAGCCAAGATTGCACCACTGCACTCTAGCCTGGGTGACAGAGTGAGACCCTGACTCCAAACAAACAAACAAAAACACTGATCTTACATTGCTGCTCAGAGGAAATGCAGAGATGTTCTTCTGTTCCATTGGGTAAAATTGTAATTGTTACTGGAATACATTGCGATCTATATTTCAGTGGCCAACACTGTGAATAGTTCAACAGATTTCAGTTATCCATGCAAACATATTTAATATCTTTAGATATTAGAAGAATGTTTGTGTTCATAAGGAAATTAGTGAACAAACAACAAATTGTAACATAAATAACCTGCCAGTAAACCATGAAAGAAATAGAAACCGTGAATGTCAATCACGGTTACTAGCCACATAGGTGTGTTACTGTTGTTGAGTTCCCTTCTGTTAGTACCTTGCCATAAGTAATCTTTTAGGAGTTTCCTGGTTACTTTGTGTTTTGTAATTCTGGATTTTCATGCCAATGAAGTTGTAAATGAAAAACTAACCTCAGAAAAAAATGTAGTATTGAATTCGTTCAACCCATGTACTAAGTGAAAAAGATATGGTAACTGCCCTGGAAGAGTTTGTAATTTGTGTCCAAGACTTATAATCAGCCAATCACAACAGCAATTCCAGGTGCCATTACAATGATATGTCTTAATGGAGGAAACTGGAGATCTGGGGAAATTAGAAGAAAAAAAAACTGCAGCGAGGAGATAACATTTGAGCTGTGTCCTAAAGATTTAATATATGCTTGCTAAATAGACAACAGGATAAGTAGGGGTGTATGTTTAAGGGCAGTGGGGAATAGCAAGAGTAAAGAAAAGGCAGGAAAGCAACATGATACATCATGGCGTCATGGGGAATGGGGTAGGAAATGAGATGAGAAGAAGGATTAGAACTCGATTGGAAATGACTGTGTGCCATGATAAGAGATTTTTCCTTTATCACACATTCAGCTGAGCTATTTAAGTAGGGGAAGAACATGACCAAATTTTAATTTTCGCCAAGTTTTTCTAACAGCAATGTGGAGAGACAAGAACAGATTTTTAGCAAGGGAACCATTTAATAAAATTGATATAGCAGTCCAAGTAAAAAAAAAAAAAAAAAAAAATGGTGTGGACCCCGCACTAAGGCAGACGCAATGAGAGAATGGAGAAGAACCAGCAGGTTTGGAGCTGGGCATAATGGTACACACCTATAGTCCCAGGAACTCAGGAGACCAAGGCAGGAGGATTGTTTGAGGCTGACCTGGGCAGCATAGTCAGACCCTGTCTCAAAAAAAACAAAAATCAGGTTTGGAGTAGGTTTCTGAAGTAGAATGGACATGACTTAGTGACCAATTGTTACAGGTGGGGAAGGGGAGAAGATCGTGAAGGATGTCAGAAGTTTTTAGTTTTAAAAACTGTCTGGATAGTGATTCCATTCATAGAGATCAGGACTAATATGTTTACAGTACATGATAAATTTAGGTTGGTTGATTATATTGGAATATTTTCAAGACATCTAGGAGTATATAACTAAGAGATAAACGACAAGATGTACCTGGAATTCAGGAAGAAAGTAGATGAGTAAACATTTAGAATTGATTAGCTCACAGATAGTTGAAGCTATGGAAGCAGAATGAGATCTTCCAGGAAGAATGCAGAGAATAAAACAAAAAGGACAAGTGAGAAAGGAAGGAAAACTAAATGTAGAAAGTAGTGTCCCAATCTCATGGAGTATGGAAAGCACTGACTGGTTTTAGAAAACCTGAGTTTTCCATCTGGTCATTGTCTAGATCCCTAGCCATGCTGCCTCAGACTAATTACTTAACTGCTCATGGCTTCATCGGTGTACATGTGCATGAAACGAAAAAGCTGGACTAGATCCCTTTGGGCTGTTAAATTATTTGGCCTTGGTATTTATGACTATTATGAATAGTTATTCGTGTTAATTCTTGAGGTAATAGACTTTGTATTTCTCAAGTGTTAAATTGTCAGATTTTATTATATTGGCTTTAATTCTGGCTTTAAAAAAGTAATACTGTTGGCCGGGCCTGGTGGCTCATGCCTGTAATCCCAGCACTTTGGGGAGACCAAGGCAGGTGGATCGCTTGAGCCCAGGAGTTCGAGACCAGGCTGGGCAACATGGAGAAACCCTGTCTGTACTAAAAATAGAAAAATCAGCTGGGTGTGGTAGTGTGCGCCTGTAGTCCCAGCTACTGGGGAGGCTGATGTGGGAAGATCATCTGAGCCCAGGACGCGGAGGTTACAGTGAGCTGAGATCATATCACTGCACTCTAACCTGGGCCACAGAGCGAGACCCTGTCCAAAAAAAAAAATAGTGTTAATACATGATTACATGAATAGAGAAACTAAAAGCCAAGTGGGAGATAATGCTACTTGCTATTTTTGAAGCATCTCCCAGTGTATCTGGTTTTTAGTATTTTCAGGCATGCATATCTTTTTTTCAAAGCTTAAAAAATTAAAATCAAACTCTGCTTTTTTCCTAAGCTTGGAAATTACTCATGTATTAATGAGTAGTTCTTGCCACCAGCAGCATTTTTTAAACCGAAAAGACTGGTCAGACATAGTTGACCTTTGGTACTGAATAATGCCTACCCTTGTATTTATTATCAGTTATCATATTTGTTGATTTACCTCCAGTGTAGTTTGGTTTACCTCCAGTGTACAGAATATAATCTCAGTTTAATTTGCACCAGTAAGGTGCATCCTATCCTGAAACGGAAAGCTATGGGAACAAAACCCTTTGAGAAGATGGAAAATAAAGGAAAGAAACTGCTCCAGGGATATATTAGAGCTTTCTTTGAGTCCTAAGTGAAAGCTTAAACACTTTATGTCCAAACATTTTCTTTTTAGTATATTCCCATTTATACCATTTATAGACATTGTGGTTAATGAACTTCCATATTCTGTAACTTTTGTTTATAGGAACAAGGAAAAGTTTTGATCACTTGATATCAGACACAAAGGCTCCTAAAAGGCAAGAAATGGAATCAGGGATCACAACACCCCCCAAAATGAGGAGAGTAGCAGAAACTGATTATGAAATGGGTGAGAAACAAAGTATTGATCTAGATCGTTGAAAATAAGGTGGGAGAGTACATGAAAGTCATGTTTATTTTCCAGCTATTTCTTAGAATCTTTAGAATGAAATATAGAAACATTTACCATTTCTCAAAAGATAAACTCTACCATTCTTAAAATGACAGTTATCTTGAAGCTTGTGTAAAAAATAGTCATATATATTATATACAACATTGTAAATAAGTAACCAAAACTTTTGTATAGGTGAATAGTAATTCTATATGATGTTTATGTTAGTATTTAAAGTATCTACTAAAGAAAGCTGTTGAATTGTAGAAGTAACATTGAAATAGGTGAAGTGATTATCCAGGTGTTTGATTAATACAGCTGATCACATTAATTCCCTGTCTTACTGCAGAAACTCAGAGGATTTCCTCATCACAACAGCATCCACATTTACGTAAGGTTTCGGTGTCTGAATCAAATGTTCTCTTGGATGAAGAAGTACTTACTGATCCAAAAATCCAGGCGCTGCTTCTTACTGTTCTAGTAAGGATTTCCCCTTTTTGAGTCCCCCACCCTCAAATTTTTATTCCAGTCTACTTTTAGGAGGCCCTTAAATATTAGAAACATGAATAGGATACAGTCTTCTACTTCTCACCCAAACAGATAACATTTCAGCCACAAAGTAAAAATGTTGTGTGTTTACTTTTTTGCATCTTGGCAGGCTACACTGGTAAAATATACCACAGATGAGTTTGATCAACGAATTCTTTATGAATACTTAGCAGAGGCCAGTGTTGTGTTTCCCAAAGTATTTCCTGTTGTGTAAGTATCTCCTTTTGGTTTAATTAACCTTCGTGCCTGTCTTTAAGTCAAATGCTTACCCAGTAATGTGCACTGGTTGCAAAGAGGGCAAAATGAGATATTGTGATAGTGATTTTAGCTTTGAGACAGTAGATTTAATGAGGGTTAAGATTAGTTTTGACCTATTAGATCTATTAGAAAGTTTAAAAAAAACTGGTTTATTTAAGTGGTTTATTTTGATGATCATTGCTCATTTTCCTCACTTAGAAGCAAACTATTAGACTGCTATATCTAAATCAGCATACCTGTTTTGGTTTACTTTTTAGTAGAGCTTTTGTATTTATCCACATCTGAGTGAAAACGACATTGACCAAAAGAGGTGAATTTTATTCTCTCTTAAGGACTAAAAATATTAACCTCAAAGTATTCAAATTTAAATACCTCAGATAAATTCTTTTCCTGATCTAGGCCTTCTACATCATGTCATTATTTTCTTTTTTTTAACCTCATGTTAGAATTTTAGAGAGTTAGGACTCAGTTATTTTTATTAATGGAGTGTAGCCGGGTTGGAAATAATTTTTTTCATAAGTTTCAATTGGATCATGTATTTCACTCCCTCTAAACTATTTTGCTTTCCCTATTTGATCTGACTCAGCATTTTTTTAAAAGCTCTGATTAACATTAAATTTAATTTTTTATTTTCGTTTTGCACAGATCCTAAATTTAGTTTTAACTTCCTAAGTGCATGTCAGTATACAACAGATGGAAATAATACTAAAGCATGCTAAGTAGCAGACAGAGCCAACCTTGTCTTAAGCAAACATTTACCGTGTATGGCTACACACGGTTATATGACACTACCAGTTGTTTGTTTTCACCATTTCTTCCCTGGTGACTAAAAACAAAAGACAGACAAAAACAGACACACAAACATGTTCATTGTAGAAAATTTGGAAAATGAAGAAATGCCCCAGAAAGTAAAAAGCACTCATCTCCCTTCAATTTTAGCACATTATTCTGGGGAATGTATATTATGTTTTCCACTACATAATTTTGCTCTAAAATGTTCCTCTGTTGACTTTTTTTTTTAGGCATAATTTGTTGGACTCTAAGATCAACACCCTGTTATCACTGTGCCAAGATCCAAATCTGTTAAATCCAATCCATGGAATTGTGCAGAGTGTGGTGTACCATGAAGAATCCCCACCACAATACCAAACATCTTACCTGCAAAGTAAATAAATGTATCTGGAGAAGGATGGTTGATGAACTTGCTAACATGCGCACTGTTGTAGAATGCACTGACTACAGAATTCTTTATAAGGGATAGACTTGTTCATACTTTTATTTCCATATTCCATTTTTTACTCTCTCAATTGTATGTCCAATGTAACAGGTTGACAACTTTTTATACTGAGTATATTTGAGGTGGGTTTTAGTCGCTTTGACATATTCTAAAAACGTGTTTTCAACGTGTACATAGGGTTTACATATCATCAGCTATAAAACTTATTTAATTTCTATTACAATTAAAAGATATCTTGCTTGTTATAAGAGTGATATTTGATTTGTTACAGGTTTTGGTTTTAATGGCTTGTGGCGGTTTGCAGGACCCTTTTCAAAGGTAAGAAAATATATTTTTCTCTAACTTTTGGCAAAATGAAGGTTTCTGTTCAAATTAGTATGCTTGTTTTAAGAACACACAGTATGCTGAAAACCAGAATAATAATTCACAATAAACACATATGTTACTTTTGTAAAAAGTTTCTCATCACAAGGTTTTTTTCCAGGAAGCAGCACGGTGTGGGGGGGGTGTGTATTCACTTTTACAAACAAAGTCAGCTTATGCTTGACTTTTCAGAAGAGTATCATAAACCTCGGTGATACTTTTCTGCCACAGTCCCTTGTGTATTTGATAATCTTAATGCACATACTTAGATAGCTTATGACTAGCAAGGAGCATTACCATTTTATTTCCAGCCTATTAGATAAGATTCATTTCTCTCTGAATTTGTCCTCATTTGCTCCTATTCAGTTTTTTTCGTTTGTTTGTTTGTTTTTGTGAGACGGAGTCTCACTCTGTCTCTAGGCTGGAGTGCAATGGCGCAATCTTGGCTCACTGCAACCTTTGCCTCCCACGTTCGAGCAATTCTCCTTCCGCATCTCCCAAGTAGCTGAGACTACAGGCATGCACCACCACGCCCAGCTAATTTTTGTATTTTGGGTTTCACCATGTTGGCCAAGATGGTCTTGATCTCTTGACCTCATGATCTCCCCACCTCGGCCTCCCAAAGTACTGGAATTACAGGCATGAGCCACTGCACCTGGCCTCAGTTTGTTTTCTGATTGGCATTAGTTTATGTAGTGTTACATAATATGTATATAATCATTTCTCTGTATGTGGGCTTTTTCCAAATTGATCAAAGTTCCTTGAAGGCAGGATTTCTGTTTCTTCCCTTGAACAGTTCCTAGTGCAGTGTTTTAGATACAGGGGGTGCTGAATCAATATGAATTATATAAACCTTGTTCCAGTTTTTAAGAATTGGGTATTTTGTTTATTTCTTTTCACTATTACTGAATATCTGTTGACATGCAAAGGTTGTCACTTAAAAAATGGGCCTGAAGTTACAGAAATAGTATATCATACAGAAGTTTTTGCATTCTGATTGCCAGTAACCCTCTGAGCCCTTTACAGTGTCTAGTGATTAGAATCTAAATGGCAGCTGGAATGATGATGCTCTGCTCATTTTCTCTGTTTTGGAAAATTGACTAGACATCATTCCTGATGATTGTATTGCCTTAGTATTAAATTCAGTCTGTCTTGTGCATGGCTTTCAGAAAATGCAGGTTCATCTGGAAGCTTTAAGTGTAAGCTGAATAGACCTGCCTGTTGTAAGTCCTCTGGTAGTCTATAAATATTACTCTACTCCCCTTTTTTAATGGTAAGTAATACAAAGGAAGAAAAATAGTAAATTAAGTCCAAACAAAATTAATACCTTTTTGACTTCAGATGGGGATTTACTTAAAGAAAAGGAGCTAAAATAATTTCCTGGTTTTCATTACAGCAAACACAAATTCCAGACTATGCTGAGCTTATTGTTAAGTTTCTTGATGCCTTGATTGACACGTACCTGCCTGGAATTGATGAAGAAACCAGTGAGGAATCCCTCCTGACACCCACATCTCCTTACCCTCCTGCACTGCAGAGCCAGCTTAGTATCACTGCCAACCTTAACCTCTCTAATTCCATGACCTCACTTGCAACTTCCCAGCATTCCCCAGGTCAGTAAATGTGATCTTTACATGACTTTGAGCAACAGTATAAGATACCAACATTAGGAATTCTCTTGTGATCAGTTTATAGCAAATTTTGCTCCTTTTTCTTATGAGATTCACCTTACATTTCTTCTTTACCTTGTAACTGACTTGACTTTTGTTACTCTATAAAGCTTTCTACTTTCAGACAAGTTGTATGTAAGACAGTAAAATGTTAAAATGTCCACATGATATTCCAAGGTTGACAAGTTTCTAGAGTGTGGGCAGGAAGAGTAACTTAAAACACATTATTCTGTAAGTGAACAGAACTATAATTCCTTTACTAGATATACTAACATTGCCCTAAGGGCCTCTTTCCTCTGTCTCTGATACAGCATACTATATCAAAAAATAAAAATAAAAAGAAGAAGAAGAAACACAAAATCTATTAGGTACCTCACTTTCCTGCTGCCAACAATAACTCAACCATCCATAGACCATCCTGAAAATCTGGAAGTAAATAATCAAAAAAGTCATCTCAAGAAAATAACATCTTAAAGCCCATAAGCATATACATACCAATTCATAATGCAACTTAGATTTGAATACACTGAGAAATACTAATAGCTAATAGCTCAGGTGGGACTGAGATAAACAAGATGGCAGAAATGGCAAACCTACAGAACTCTGGACTCATTCAGTGTCATAGTGAATGGTTTCATACAACACTGGTTGACCCAGGAGGGTCATTATTCATTATAGAACTTAACACTATTGTGTGTGTTATGATGACAGTGAGTAATGAAGGAAAGCTTTTGTTATGGTCGTGTTTTCTATTTAGAAAGATACTCTTCTAAAATGGTTAAAAATAAAAGAAACTTTAGTTGTTTAAAGTTCCATTATCTGAAAAGTTCACTTATGAAACACATCATTCTATAAGGAAAAGTTACTATATATAGTTCTTTTAAGTGTTAGCATAAATTTAAAAAAATGACCTAACTATTCTGTGATGTTCAAGATCAATAAATAGAATTCCCAGTTTATGATCCCGGTTTTGCATGAACATTTCAATTTATGTAATTTTGAAGGTTCTAAAGAATTTTGCAATACCTAATTCATATTATAAACTATTACATAATTAACTGTATTCTATTAAATTCTGGTTAACAACAAAGCTTTGCTCAGCAGAGGAAACAAATTTTATTTCAACATTTGTCAGTCGCCTTACAGGTAATCCTTTTCTTCCCCCCAGAAATAAGAGAAGTCTAACTTTTTTCCCCATGTAACAAGGTTTGTTTGCCCTCTGCCTCTAACTCTCTAGTACAATGTTTCTGCAAGTGTGATCCCAGACCAACAGCATCATTTGGGAGCTTGTTAGAAATGCAGATGCTGGAGTTTCACCTCAGATCTGCACAAAAAACTCCAAGTAGAGCCCAGTCAGCAGTCAGTGTGTTAATAAATACCCCAGGCAATTCTTATGCACACTGGAATCGGAGAAGCACTGCCCTGGGGTCTGCTTCTGGTCTTGCCCGTTATCAGCATTTCAGCTGTGAAGGCCAGGGCAAAACTTAAAATTTACTTTTTTTACAGATACTGCAGCCACTGAATTCCTTGCTTTCTGCTTCCCCGCTGATAAACTCTTTAGCATTTTGGAGCTAGGGAACCATACAGGTAATTTAGTTTTAGGCTCACAATATCGTGTACGTTGGGGAGACTGAGTTTTAGAAGAGCTAGGTTAACTGCTTTATATAGTTCTTATCTAGAACCAAGTTCAGGCCCTTTTGTACTACATTCATTGCCTTCCATGTCTGTTGTCTGTCTGATTATCTATCTACTTTCCCTTCTCCTTCTCTATTTCCTTGTTTTTGTTTGTTTATTGCTAATTCATTACTTCTGTCTGCCTTGCCTTAAGCCCACCAGTTCTTTTTTGTCTGTGGGACTGTTTTCTGGGTTATTGAACAAAAGTTGAAAAGTTTTTAAAGTCTGCTTCATTTTAACCAAGCTTTTTGCCTTTTGGGCTACTAAATTTGTGTTAAACATGTCAAAAATGGTTAGTTTTTTTATTAAGTTTTTTTACCCAGTCTAATTGTTTGGGAAATTTCTGCCTATCTTTGCCCACTAATGGAGACAATAAAATAATCTGGATGAGAATAAAGAACCATTACAGGTTTCTCTGCTATTTGATTAGTTGCATATGTCCAGTGTTAATTGGCTATTTGCCAGATCATTTGCTTTGGTAAAACAGTCTTACTCTACAACCTCTTACTTAGAATTGTTTATTAAAATCAGAATAGGTTTTATGACTTTGGTTCCAGTTTCAAACTAATGGTGTCTCCTCCATTAACTCTCCAAAGATGAATAAATAGACTGCTACACCTTGGAAATCTCTGACTATACACAGAAGAGATGAGGAGGTTTAAAAGTAATAGAATTAAGTGGTATCATGGTGTTCAGCTCTTCCTGTCACTCAGTTGTGTGTCATTGGTTTGACAGTTTATTTTACTACATTCAGAGAAAGGGTTTATCTTTTCAAAAGTAACCTTACTCTCCCACAAAACCCATTTGTATCTCTAAATTGTGGGCTCATGTTCACAAAAGGATCCCAATTTATATGCCCCATCACTGAGTTTTTGTCATTTGCTCTTACAGAATAACTCTTAATGGTAAGAGTTGATCTTTTTGTTTGTAAATAGATGTATTGCTTCATATCTTTAGCTCCATCGAATCTTATATCCTTATCTCTTCTTTTTTTTTTTTTTTTTTGAGACGGAGTCTCGCTCTGTCACCCAGGCTGGAATGCAGCTGTGTGATCTCGACTCACTGCAACCTCCGCCTCCCAGGTTCACGCCATTCTCCTGCCTTAGCCTCCCAAGTAGCTGGAACTACAGGTGCCCGCCGACACGCCCCGCTAATTTTTTGTATTTTTAGTAGAGATGGGGTTTCACCATGTTAGCCAGGATGGTCTCGATCTCCTGACCTCGTGATCCGCCCACTTTGGCCTCCCAAAGTTCTGGGATTACAGACGTGAGCCACTGCACCCGGCCTTTTTTTTTTTTCCTTTGGAGACAGTGTCTCACTCAGTCGGCCACGCTGGAGTGCAGTGACGCAATCTTGGCTCACTGCAACCTCTGCCTCCTCGGTTCAAGTGATTCCCCTGCCTCAGCCTCCCTAGTAGCTGGAATTACAGGTGCACACCACCACGCCTGGCTAATTTTTGTATTTTTAGTAGAAATGGGGTTTCCCCATGTTGACCAGGCTGGTCTCGAACTCCTGACCTCAGGTGGTCCACCCATCTCAGCCTCCCAAAGTGCTGGGATTACAGGCGTGAGCCACAGCACTCAGCCACCTCATTTCTTTATGGCACTGAGTTTGCTTATATCAAAAAACCAAAAGAAAGTTGTCCAGATTCCTAACTCGGTCTGGTGTTTCAACTTTGCTATTTAGCTGTATAGAAACCAAAACATTATCTCCAGCAGCAAAGTCTCAAGCAGTAGTATTTAAAGAAGTTCTTTGTCACTCCCCAATATGGAGCATAAGTTTGATTTACCATCAAATTACCCAACATCAACCTACACTGAGATTTAAACAGATAAAGTTTCCATTGCCGTATTTCAAAAAGCAAATGTTGCTGATCGGCACGCATTCAATCCTTTGCTGCAAATGTTTCATGTCAATGCAAAACTCTTCATTCTAGATCTTTGGTGTTTAGCAGGATCAGCTACTAAGCTGTATTTTCTTTTGTCCAACATTTTCTGCTAGCAAATCAACAAAATAAGAGATTCATGAACCTCATCCTCTTCCCCCCTCATGCCCCTGCATTAGGTCTTACTTAAATAAAACATTTTGGTAGTATTTAATTAGTTACCAGCTTTGAGGAGAAGTGGTAGTCACTTACATAAAGCAGTTGTCTCTGAAAATGCATTCTTCTTGACAAATTAGCATAGCCTAATTCTCCGTCCTAAGGAGAGCTGTTTTACAAGTCCACATACAAAAGTACCTAAATAGTTGTCTTCTGAATCCCTCCCTAGTAGAAATTGAATTTGGCATCAGTGGAGCCAATGACTGCACCTGGGATTCAGTGCATATAGAATTGCATTCACTGTGACCCTTTAGCCAAATGGATGTAAGACTTTGGCTCTTAGGATTTTCTCAAACGCCAATAAGAGCATCCTGAAGAGAATCTATTTACTCTATGATATATAAGAATATTTCAGGTTTGATATTATGATCCTTATTAGGTCTAGTCTAGCTGAGCTGGACATGAATTGAAGAACCAGGATTAGAACTAGAAAATGAAACCCAGGCTGAGTGCAGTGGCTCACAACTGTAATCCTAGCACTTTTGGGAGGCCGAGGAAGGTGGATTGCTTGAGACCAGCCTGGGCAACATGATGAAACCCCATCTCTACAAAAATAGAAAACTTAGCCAGGCGTAGTGGCATGCATTTGTACATTTGTAGTCCCAGCTACTTGGGAGGCTGGGGTGGGAGGATCACCTGAGCCCGAGAGGTCAAGGCTGTGGTGGGCTGTGATCTTGCCACTGCACTCCTGCCTGGGATTGAGACCCTATCTCAAAAAAAAAAAAAAGGAAAGAAAGAAAATGAATTAAATAGGATCCATTTCCAAAGTATCAAAATTTGATATATACTTTATCAGGGTCTCCTGATATTCTTCAGAGGAGAATTGTTATAACTGAATTCAATAAACATTTGAATACCTATTTTGTAGGTGTATGTTAGGTGTATATTAGAATCCTTGGTCACCAGAGACTTGACAGTTTTTGCCCATGGATCTAGGAAGGAAAGTTATTTCTTTCCGATCCATGTTGTTTAACAAATTCTAAGTGTGCACTACTTTTTTTTATTTTAAATACAAGATTAATACTATAGTGCTCTGTAGAAAATACCAGAATTCCAGATACTTACCCTACATACATGTATTGTTTACTACATGCACGGGGCTCTTAGACCCAGGGGAGCCGAGGAGCTACCAGGGCATGATACCTGCCTTCAATAGAACCGGCAGTAGAATGTACATAGACAACTATTTTGACCTCTATTGTGATACCTGTCATGTTGTACCTGATAGTTCAAAGGTACATTTGGGTGTAAGGATCATGTAATAATTATGGCAAAAGTTTTATAACACATTTTTCACCTCAAAAATGTTTTTAAACAAAACAAGTAAATTTGTGATTTAATTTTTTTTTTTTTTGAGATGGAGTCTCGCTCTGTCACCCAGGCTGGAGTGCAGTGGCACAATCTCAGCTCACTGCAACCTCCGCCTCCCAGGATCAAGCAGTTCTCCTGCCTCAGCCTCCCGAGTAGCTGGGACTACAGGCACCCACTACCATGCCCAGCTAATTTTTGTATTTTTAGTAGAGATGGGGTTTCACCATATTGGCCAGGCTGGTCTCAAACTCCTGACCTTGTGATCCTCCCACCTCTGCCTCCCAAAGTGCTGGGATTACAGGCATGAGCCACTGCGCCTGGCCTAAATTCTTTTTTTACTAGGAAAAAGGCTTTAACTTTTTTTCGTTTGATTAGCTCATTTTACTGTTAGTATTGGTGCATGAATTTTTTAGAACAAGGACATACTTAGTTCATCGTTACTTTATATTCCTTTCTTCCATTTTTATTTCTGGGCTTCGTCCAAGCCTACCAGTCATCCTCTCACTTTGCTTCTGTAATGTAGACCTTCTTCCTGAGAAGCTGGCTAGATCAGGTAGTGATCATAACATTCCTAAACCAATAGTGCTGATAGCTCTCTGTATGGAGGGATATTTCATCCAAACCATTTCTCTAAACTTAGACTTAGCTCTGAGTCAGTAATACTTCTGTTTACTAGGTTTGAAATATCTCCCTCTTAGCTGGGCAAAGTGGCACGTGCTTGTGGTCCCAGCTCCTAGGGAGGCTGAGATGGGAGGATTGCTTGAGCCCAAGAGTTGAAGTCCAGCCTGGGCAACATCATGAGACCCCCATCTTTTAAAAGAAAAAAAAGAAATATCTCCCTTTTAGAAGAAACCTAAAGGTCTCTATTTTGAGGCCACTTAAGATCTCTGAAATGATTTTAATGTTTTAGAGAATTATTTATGGTATTACCTGACCTTTTTTTTTCACGATTTGTTTTCTTTTTCTTCGTTATTATCCTATGTTTAAGGGAGAAAAATAATTTTAAATTGAGTGATTTCTTGGTATAATTCTTGCTAATTTTTAAATCTAATTTTTAGCTTAATTCTTAATTTAAACTAAAATTCTTAATTTTAATATAAATGGTAAAAAAAATACATCTACAAAGTTGTAAGTTCTATCATTTATTTACCAATTGTAAAATTTAGGAAATTAATGGTCAGAGTTCAATAATTAAAACCAGATTCCTTCTGAAAACCAAGGAACATTATAATTATCTAGCGTCTAATTGTACTGCAGCCTTTTTTTAATCTTATGAACATCACTCACTTGTTTTTTTCTTCCATTCTTTGTAAAGCTTCTCTGCCTTGCTCTAAATCAGCAGTTTTCATGCACCTGTTCCCTCATCAAGGTACTCTTTACTTTCATCATCTTTGCACGAAAATACTGCTTACC
The DNA here is from genome assembly GCF_008728515.1 of Papio anubis. Lineage (NCBI taxonomy): Eukaryota > Metazoa > Chordata > Mammalia > Primates > Cercopithecidae > Papio > Papio anubis. Next base: position 23,962,735 of record NC_044992.1, read on the forward strand.
CAACAACACTCATCCTGGGCACATAGCATGAGACTTTACTCACCGGTCCCTGTAAGCTCAGTCTGGCTTAGCCACTTTAGGAACTTGTAAAGCCACCACTTTATAAGGTCTTGGTACTTAACAGGAATTGCAGGGCCAGTGTGTGGCCTTAGTTAAGGAGCTGCTGATACCCACCCTGAACAATGAAGATGCAATCCCAGTCCTGGACTAACAAAGGCAGATTAATAAGAAACTCAAGAGAGAGTTAATAGAGAAAGAGCAGAATATGTGGTTTGATGAAGTTTTAGGTTAGAAAATAACTTGTTTTCCCCAAATAGAAAGCCAACCCTAGTGTTTCCTCAGAAATTAAAGCTGCCTGTCTATTCAATCACCTGTGGTTAAAAAAAGGAATATGACTGGGTGCAATGGCTCATGCCTATAATCACAGCACTTTGGGAGGCTGAGGCGGGCTTATCACTTGAATCCAGGAGTTCGAGACCAGCCTGGGTAACATGGCAAAACCCTCTCTCTACAAAAAATATGAAAAGCTGTTCACAGGGCTGAGGTGGGGAGGTTGAGGTGGTGGTGAGCCGAGATCGCACCACCGCACTCCAGCCTGAGTGACAGAGTGATATTCTGTCTCCAAAATACATATATATATGTATATATGATTTTATATATATATTTTTTATATATATATATATGCCTTTTCTTTTATTCACCTGTAATTATTATACAAAAAGATTACACCTAAACAGAAAAAGAAGTGTTAGCAGTTGGTGAAAATCGTTTTTAAAAATTCTTTTTTCTTTTTGAGACGGAGTCACTCTCTGTTGCCCAGGCTGGATGGAGTACAGTGGTGTGATCTCAGCTCACTGCAACCTCCACCTCCCCAGTTCAAGCTGTTCTCCTGCCTCAGCCTCCTGAGTAGCTGGAATTACAGGCATGTTCCACCAAGCCCGGCAAATTTTTTTTCTATTTTCAGTCGAGACGAGGTTTCACCATGTTGGCCAGGCTAGTCTCGAACTCCTGACCTCAAAGATGTGCCCGCCTTGGCCTCCCAAAATGCTGGGATTACAGGCATGAGCCACTGCACCAAGACAAAAATTCTTATAGTTACAATTTGGTATATTTAGCTCAAAATAAAGATATTTCTAAGTCTATATTTAATATGCCTCCACGAATGTATTTACTGTAGCTTAAAAACAGGCTGTAGCTACCTTTTCTTCTATGAAGATTTATTCTATTTTGTGCTTATTTATATTAGCTTCACTAATTTTACAAATTCTAGCATAAAATTAAAGTCCTAGTATTTGTTCTAAAACTCCTTTGTATCACCTGGTCTTTTACTACAGATATTAGGAGCATCTTAATTTGTGGAGTAATTATTTTATCTGTGTGCAAAAATTCTTCACATATTTTGTCTAACAACCCTTTGAAATAGACAAGTCTGCTGTTACCCTTAACTGACAGATTAAGAATTAGAACTAAGTAAGAGTACCAATCCAAACAAGTCTCAAAGCTAGGTCTTCTGACATGTTTGACTTCTCCTGTACGTAATAAGAGTTTTCTAATAAGTTTGCCATATTGCATATGAAATAAACTAAATGCAGATTAAGGTAACCTACTAGTGCTGCTGCACACGTGGCAGGAGATTTCAGTTATTATTAGTCTGTCATTTTTGTAGTATAACTTCTCACAAATTACCTAACCCGTTTTTCCTTAGCTTTTCAAGAGTTAAAAGTGATTCTGTTCTTTTATTGTTTCATGATACTATTATAACTGATTATTTCAGTTTTGGAAACCAGAAGTGTTTTTTAAAAATGGATGACTACAAAATTGTCAGGCTGGAGCTACATCACTAGTTGTAAAAATACACAAACCTTGGTACCTGCCTTCAAGGAATTCGTGTTCTAGCAGGGAAGATAGACATATAACTTAAATAACAATAATGTAATCTAATGCTTTTCCCCAACTACTCAAATTCACTAAATTTTGGCCAATAACACCTTCTATTGAGGATTTTGTCTTTATCTGGAACCACCACAATTTATTGAAACATAGTACTACTGATACACTGCTGTGCAGAATGTCCAGCTGTTTCTGCTCTGCATGTTTATAACTGGCTGTATGTTTGACCACAGTGTGTCTGTGGGGTCATTTAAGCTAGCAAATCAGGACCACAGAAGTTTAGCTTTATTTCCTTTGTGTGGTAGCCTCTGGGTTTCTGTCAGCCACTTCGTAGTTTTTTCTGTTCGTGTCCACCAAAGGCCAGAAGGGAGAGCCAATGCTTTAGGGGCAAAAGAGAGACTAGAATACAAAACTTTAAAGGGCCTTTGATGAAAAGAAGTGCAGCACCAAGGCCTTCTCACCAACTTAAAATACAGCATATACCAGTGCAGGATGTGTTCCGTCTGCATTGGAGCGGTCTGTCAGATAATCTGAGAGTTTTTCCTATGGGATTTTGAAGTGAAATCCTTCACCAGCTTCTAGAGAGATTTCTAGATGTAATTTTAGGGGATAAAAAGAAAGAATGCTGCCAAAATTCTTACAAGTGAGAATTATGCTTAGAAACTTAAATGCCAGAACTAGATACCATGATCATTCTGTTTCATACTACCTTGGCTTTTTCAAGATATATTTTGGTGTAAATATAATGCATTTTAATTGTTTTTTTAAGTGACTGTCCAAGATTTTTGTTAGTTTCTCCTTTGATCCTTACAGTAAAACATCTTTGCTGTGAAGCTGGACTTAGGAATCACAGTCACACCACATTTACCTATGTATGATTTATACAGTTGGGTCACTAAGTAGGAAGAAAACACACATTCCAAAAACAAGAATTTAGATGAAAAATGAATTTGAGAATAGAAGTAGAATATCAACTTTTGACATAGTGTTGAAGCTTTTGGTTATGAGGGACCGGGCTGACAAGTCACTCGTACTTTTACATTTTTAATTAATGTGCTCATTAGGAAAAAATTAGAAAATTCAGAAAAATAAAAGGAAAAAGTTACCCACCATCCTGTCATTCTAAGATAGATAACCACTGTTTATTAACATTTTGGTGCATTTCCTTCCAGTTTATTTTCTTTGTATACTTGAGGTCATAGTATGTGAACAATTTTATAGCTTGTTTTGTACCCTCACATTTAACAGGAGATAAATAAGGCCTTTAAAACTATTTGAGGTTTGACCGTTGTTTGCTTCACAAAACAGAAAGTGGAATGTTCTTAGCACTTCTGTGAAGATATCTTCACCCTAGTGACTTCATCTACATTACTACAATTTATGTAATTTTAATTCTCAAGAAGAACACTGTGCCCAAACAGAAGCATTGCCACGCATGTCATGACTGTTTTCCCCTCAGAGTAGGCCATGGTCTAGTAGTAGCAAGACACACAAGAACAAGCCCCAGGGTAGCAGATTGCTGGCAGAGAGCCACAGGGCCTTCCTAGTGGTCATCCTTGCTTCATGCCCGTCCTGCATGCGGGCCAGCTCCAAGTAGTTTCAAACCTTTGTCTTTTTAAGGTCCTAGTTTTGCCTGAATCTTATTTCCTGTTAAACAATTCAGAATTACTGGACTTGAAACTTGTAGGCCAAATGCAAATTTAAGGAAATGGAAGGTCAAACACGCTGATAAATTCATAATTTTAAATGGAGGATGCCAAAGGGGAAAAAAAAGTTCTATCTTTTCAACTAAAAATATTATACTACTCCCTGGAGATCAGGGATTGCATGCTTTGGGGCTCTGAATTACAGGGATCTAGCTATCACATTTTAAAATGGAAGCATTCCGTTCATTCAGTATTAATTGAAAATAATTTTTCAATGTATTGAAAAAATAACTACGGCCGGGCGCGGTGGCTCACGCCTGTAATCCCAGCACTTTGGGAGGCCGAGGCGGGCGGATCACAAGGTCAGGAGATCGAGACCACGGTGAAACCCCGTCTCTACTAAAAATACAAAAAATTAGCCGGGCGCGGTGGCGGGCGCCTGTAGTCCCAGCTACTCAGGAGGCTGAGGCAGGAGAATGGCGTGAACCCGGGAGGCGGAGCTTGCAGTGAGCCGAGATCGCGCCACTGCACTCCAGCCTGGGCAACAGAGCAAGACCCCGTCTCAAAAAAAAAAAAAAAAAATAACTAGATTTTACAGGAAAACAAAAATGAATAATAATGATCTTTATTTACCCTTCTAGGTGCTTTTACTTGGTAGAGGAAATAAGATGGATGTACAAGTTGGGGAGTCATAGGCAAGTTAATTTAAAAGCAAGGAAAGAGAAAGTAGTTCTGGCAAGAGACAGAATAATGCATCATGAAGGAAAAGGAGATGAGAAAAACTATGGGTTGAATTTTATCTTGTAGAGATAGGCAAGACAATTAAAAGAACCTGCACAAACATACATCCCAAAGTTGTTCAAGGCACATTCCAGAGATCATGAGCAGCTTTCTTTCAATTTTGTTATTTCTTTTGTAAATAGCTCTGGAGAGGATGCAAATAAATATATAGAAGAGAATTTAAATTGACCAGAATTCTGTTACCCAGAGAAAAGTTCCATGAATGTTGCTAGTCATCTTTCTATGCATATTAGGTTAGATTAGATTAGAACATGACTAGCCTTAAAAAATTTAATAAGGGTATTTTTAAAGATTTGAATAGAATAGATTTTCAGTGGCAGTTCAGCTATGCTCACTTCCTGGAGAAATGTCGCTAATGTTTTTCGTTGCACTCATATGCCTGATGCAGTGCACATGTTCATAAACAGTCACTGACAAATGCCCGTGTTCCTTTGACAGCCTTTCAGATTTTCAAGACAGCAAATCCTGTTGAGCCCATGTAAACCAGGCCATGTGCTTACAGATGCCTGATATCTTGAGTTGAATTCTGACCTGAATCCAAATGAAAGATGAGTGGCTCCTAGAGGGAGGTCATCCCAAGTTCAATTCCTGTTCATGAGCCAACAGATAACTAACTGGGTAGATCTATGTACATTTTGTGTAACATAATGAATACTTCTTGACTTGAAATAGTACTTTTTGTCCAAAAATGGAAATTTTTCCATTCTGAGATTTAAAATTTCAATATATAAAGAAGAATAAAGTAGAAATTACCTGAAATTTTGCCATACAGAGGTAAAATGTATTTTTTAGTCCTTTGACTTCTAACAGAGATAAAATATTTTGGCAGATGTTTACCCAGCCCTACCCCCTCTCCCCACAGTGTGTGGGTGTTTTTTTCCTACTCCAAAAATTGTGGTCATCTTTTTGTATCAGTAAATATCAATCAGTAATGTACATTTTGATACAAATTACTAAAACGTTCTGCAGCTATTTGCTCTCCCACCAAAAGTTATGCCAGAAGTAGGTATAATCAGTCTAATTTTGGGGGTATATTTTATTGATGAGTAACAGAAAAGTTTACAAATTGCAAGTTTACAGTTTAATGAACTTTTAAAATGTAAACACACTTGAAAATCCATCATCTACATCAAGAAACAAAACATTACCAGCACCCCAAGAAGCCATCCTCATGCCCCCTTCAGTCACTACTTCCGCAAGGGTGACCACAGTCCTGTTACCCAATTTGTAATCTTTCCTAATGTGATAGGTAAAAATAAATATCTTATTTTAGTTTCTGGTTACTTTTCTGAAGTTACTGCTTAGATTATTTATAAAATTAATTGGGATGGGGTGCAGTGGCTCATGCCTGTAATCCCAGCACTTTGAGAGGCCAAGATGGAAGGATTGCTTGAGACCAGGAGTTCAAGACCAGCCTTGGCAACATAATGAGACCCTATCTCTAGACAAAATTTTAAAATTAGCTGGGCATGGTGGCATGCACCTGTAGTCCTAGCTGTTTGGGAGGCTGAGGCGAGAGGATGGCTTGAGCCCAGAAGTTAAGGTTATAGTGAGCTGTGATCACACCACTGCACTGCAGCCTGTGCAACAAACAGGGCAAGACCCTATCTCTAAATAAATAAACAAATAAATAATCATTGTTAGGCCCGGCTTTTGGAGTTTTAATCTCCTCAAGAGAAATAAATGGCATTTGTTTAAGGTTGCAGAATGTGAAATGACTTGCCATAGCTGAAAAGAAGCAAAGATTCTACAGTATGACCTTTGTGATATATTATTTTCTCAGTAAATAGTTTCTTTGGGACAAGCACTGTGATTTAAAAAATAAAAAGCATCTGAGTTTTCTTTGAAGAGACAAATTTGCTGGAAAGATCAGTACTTTCTGCTGCTGGAGAGTATATTCTGTTTATAAATATGAATGAGGATATGAATAAGGCTAGAAGCTGACCTCTGCTGGAAGTTTCTGGTATGATTTGGAGGAAAGAGCACTAGTCTTCCCTGGTGGCTGCTAGCCTTTCATTTAGTTCAAGCCTGCCTGCCTCTAGCTTTTCCTTGCAACTTCTCTTTTCATTTTTCTTGTGCTAGTTTCTGCTATGATAGCAAACTTTGCCTAACAAAATGTGAAGTTTTCCATGTGACATTAACTTAAACATTCTAGCAATTGACTATTAAAATGAAATGTGCAAAAACAATTTGCCAGGTTGTATCTTATCACAAATATAGTCATGTGCTGCATAACAACATTGCAGTCAACAACAGAACACATATAGACAGTGGTCCTGAAAGATTATAATACTGTATTTTTACTGTACCTTTTCTATGTTAGATATACAAATACTTAGCATTGTGTTACAACCACATACAGCACACAATATGGTAACCTGCTGTACAGGTTTGTAGCCTGGGAGAAATAGGCTGTACCGTATAGCCTTGGTGTGTAGTAGACTATGCCATCTAAGTTCATGTAAGTACGCTCCACAATATTTGCACAGGCAAAATCGCCTAATGATCGTTTCCTAGAATGTGTCCCCGTTGTTAAGTGACACATGACTATAATGAAATTCAGTCCTGGAAGGAAGAGAAGAAGTAACTGGCTATTCTGTTTTTCTCCAGGAATCGACAAGGAGAACGTTGAACTCTCCCCTACCACTGGCCACTGTAACAGTGGACGAACTCGCCACGGATCCGCAAGCCAAGTGCAGAAGCAAAGAAGCGCTGGCAGTTTCAAACGTAATAGCATTAAGAAGATCGTGTGAAGCTTGCTTGCTTTCTTTTTTAAAGTCAACTTAACATGGGCTCTTCACTAGTGACCCCTTCCCTGTCCTTGCCCCATCCCCCTATGTTGTAATGCTGCACTTCCTGTTTTATAATGAACCTATCCAGTTTGCCATGTTGCCAGATGATCAACTTTTGGAAGCATTGCCTAAATTTAATGCTGCCTTTTCTTTAACTTTTTTTCTTCTACTTTTGGCGTGTATCTGGTATGTGTGAGTGTTCAGAACAACTGCAAAGAAAGTGGGAGGTCAGGAAACTTTAACTGAGATCATCTCAATTGTAAGAGAGGATAAATTCTTGAATACTGCTACTACTGGCCAGCAACGAAAGCCATTTGCACAGAGCTCTGCCTTCTGTGGTTTTCCCTTCTTCATCCTACAGAGTAAAGTGTTAGTCCTATTTATACACTTTTCAAGATACAAGTTTATGAGAGAAATAGTATTATAACTCCAGTATGTTTAATCTTTTAGCTGTGGACTTTTTTTTTAACCTTACAAAACTGAAAGAACCATAAAGGTCAAGCCTCAGTGACTTGACACCATAAAGCCACAGACAAGGTACTTGGCAGGGGAGGGCAGGGAAATTTCATATAGTGGATTCTTAAGAAATACTAACACTTGAGTATTAGCAATAATTACAGGAAAATAAGTGTCACCACATGTATCTTAACATTACTGAATTAAAACTATGGCTTCTAAGTCCTTACCCAAACTCAGTCATCCAAACTAGTTTATTCTTTTTCTCCAGTTGATTATCTTTTAATTTTTAATTTTGCTAAAGGTGGTCTTTTGTGTTTTGTTTTTTTGTAAACCAAAACTATACTAAGTATAGTAATTTTATATATATATGTCTATTTTTCCCTCCCCCTCTTCTTTCCTAAATAATTCTGAGCAGGGTAATCAGTGAACAAAGAGTTGAAAATTGTTCCCAGAAGGTAATTTTCATAGATATTTGCATTAGCTCCATAGCAAAATGGAATGGTACGTGACATTTAGGGTAGCTGATATTTTTATTTTGTTAAATAATTTCCAAGAATAGAGTATGGTGTATATTATAAATTTCTTTGATAAGATGTATTTTGAATGTCTTTTAATCTTCCTCCTCCTCTCCAGAAAAATCGGAAACCTCTTTAAGAAAACATGTAGGTTATATATGCTAGAATTGCATTTAATCACTGTGAAAAGACTGGTCAGCCTGCATTAGTATGACAATAGGGGGGCCATTAGAGTTGCTGCTATACGGGTGGTATGGATTATCATGGCATTGGAATTTTCATAATAATGCAGATCCAATTTCTTTGTGGTACCTGCAGTATACAAAATAATTTTACTTCAGTGAGCATATTGGTATCTGGATGTTCCAATTTAGAACTAAACCATATTTATTACGAAAAGATATTAATCCCTCTACTCCCAGGTTCCCTTTATATGTTAAGATATAATGACTTTGAGAGGAGGGAAAATAAACCTAGGGGAGAGGGGAGTTTCCTGTAGTGCTGTTTCATTAGAGGATTTCAGTAAATTAAATTCCACAGCTAATTCAATAAATAATGGTACATTTAAGTGTTCTGATTTTAATAATATAATACATTTCACATTTATCCACACAGTAACAATGTAATATGTTAATGTAAATAAAATTGTTTTTGATACTCAGAAATAACAAGAATTTAATTTTTTTAATTTGTTTACAGTCCTGGGAAAAGTAAGAATTATTTGCCAAAATAAAAGGAAGGAAAACTGTAGTGTTCTTAGTGAGTTTACCATAGCATTATTGGAAATACTGAAGACAGGTGCAATTTACTAAACTTTTGTTTTTAAACTATTGTAGAGGCTGCATTAGAAGAAAATGTCTATAATGACAGAGCAACTAAGACTATATATAAAAGCTGAAATTAGAACTGAGTTTAGAAATAGATCAGTAACCCAGTGCCAAGGATGCCAAGCTGCCATCATGGTCTTGGCTCTCCCACAACCCAGTGTTTCTGGGGTAAGTTTCACAGTTTGTAGGCCCTAGAATAGCAGGCAGTGTAAGCCTTTGATAACTTTAGTTCCATGTTTTTCTTTTTTTTGTTTGTTGGTTTGGTGCATATGATAGTGGGTGTTATGCTATTTTGCTCTTCCATCAAAATAGAGAAACTTGCAGAGGTTTTACTGTTAAAAATATCGATATTTCCATAAACAAGTTTACCAAGGTATAGTATTTCATACCCCCTGAAATGATCAGCGTTGGCACAAATCAAAATTGAGCCGCTTTTGAAATGCAGAAATACCTTTGACTAGTAAGTACATCCTAGGAATTTGAAAACTTACTAAGGTTTAAAATTTACCCTGTTTAAAGAACTTCTGACTTTCGAGGAAAATCTAGCTTTCCAAGTAACTAAAATGTACATGAGATAAACCTCTCACCACTATGTGTCCCGTGAGAAATGCAACACTTTTTTAGTCTTCATACTTGTAATCTATAAAAGAAATTCTGAAGTTTAGAGCAAGTTGCCCATTTTTGTGTAATTGACATAAGTTCTGTTAAGAATATTGTAAGTAATTTGTTTTGGTTTGTAGATGTTTCCCCTGACTTGTTAAAGAGGAAAACAGGAACTCAGTCATGTTTTTGTCCTGGATAATCTACCTGTTATGCCAGTACTCACGTCTGAGGGGCGTGTCCTTAGTTGCCAAGATGCAGATGCAATTCACTAGATTTGGGGCAAAGTGGCTACAGCTCTATCTTCCATTCACTCAACACCTGTTCATGACTGAGCCAGGTGCCCAGGACACATCCTAAACAGTCAGCTTCTATCCTGTGTCCTAGTCGGGGAGACAAGAGTGCCAGCCAGCAACCCTCCCAGGTTTGTAGGTTTTAGGGGTTTTCAGTGTTGTTTGGGGTTTTTGTTTTTTGGTTTTGTTTCTACATCCTTCTCCGACTCCCAGGCATAATGAGGCATGTCTTACTCAATGTTATGCAATGGATTTAGGCAAAAATTCATTCTTAGTGTCAGCCACACAATTTTTTTTTAATGCAGTATATTCACTTGTAAATAGTTTGTGTAAAATTTGACAAAAAAGTATATTTACTACACTGTAAATACATGTGATGATATATTGTATTATTTTGCTTTTTTGTAAAGCAGTTAGTTGCTGCACATGGATAACAACAAAAATTTGATTATTCTCGTGTTAGTATTGTTAACTCCTTTTTGCGACTGCGTTACATCATTTAAAGAAAATGCTGTGTATTGTAAACTAAAATTGTATATGATAACATACTGTCCTTTCCATCCGGGCCTAAACTTTGGCAGTTCCTTTGTCTACAACTTTGTTAATACCGTAAGCAGTTGTACGCCAGCAGGAAAAATACTGCCCAACAGACAAAATCGATCATTGTAGGGGAAAATTGTAGAAATCCATTTCAGATCTTTATTGTTCCTCACCCCATTTTCCTCCTTGTGTATGTACTTCCCCCATCCCCCCTTTTTTAAGTAAAATGTAAATTCAATCTGCTCTAAGATATGAGGAGTTATTTAATTTCTTCACATGTATCAAGCTCTGTTTTCTTACTTCCCCCCAGTCCTCCCAATCTTTTGAAACATTAAGGCCATTTTCTTTAAGGATGTTTTTGGCTCTCCTACTCCCCATGAGAAAGATCCACTTCCAGAAGTTCTCCACACTAAAAGTGAAATATTTTGGTGAAATGCTTTTTTAGGGCCTGCCAAACTCAGGTGAGTCTATTCTCTGGGATAGGCTGGCTTCTGTTAAAATGAAGCCAGTCAGAAATGTCCAGGGCATCCCAAGATTGACCAGAGGGCAGTTCTCTCCAACTTTTCAGCTTTCCTGCTGTAGAATCTTCTGTGACACTAAACGTGTACACAATGTAAACCACCTCCCCTGGCTCAGCTGCCCCATGTTACTATTTCACTTACTTGATTATGTGGAGTACCTCCCCCAATCAGTGGAGAAAGAACACAACCCACACCCAGTGGGCAAGACAGAGCTATCCTCAGAAGGGTAACAGTGTCCGATGTTGAACAAAGGACTAAAAAAGACCATGTGACAGATACCTACAGGTCTGAGGCAAGTACTGGTCTGTTTATGGGCAGGCTTGGAAAATAGGGGTACCTCACCTGGAGAGCTTGCTAATACACTGGTCCCCATCCCAGTCCCCCAAGGTAAAGGCAGACTCTCCAAAGATGGGCTGTTGGGAGAAAGAGTGTGTGTTTAAACTTCTTAAGCGATTTTACTGAGCACCCAGTGGTTTAAAGACCACTGGAGTAGAGAACTGAAAACTCAAATACTGCAAATAGCTGCCTTTTCCCTGTAGCCTAAAGCATCTTAGTCCAAACTAGGGGATGTTTTTAGGGTAGTGACCCTCTAGATCAGAGCTCTCCCTTCCTGGACAACAAGCTTCCTGAGGACATGGGCCACTTAGTACATCTTGTATGGGCCTCTCTGCCTGTTGTTTGCTTTGCTTTCTGGGACACCCTTAGGCTAGTCTAGCAATTCCAAACCTGCCTGGCTTGAAGAGCTGATTCCCATGGGATTTTGAGGAGGGGCCAGAGGTTCTGGAATAATAGTAAAAAACCTACAACCAAGTGGTAGCATCTCAGTACTCCTCTTCTTCCACAAAGTAGTCCATCCCCACCATCACTAAGGGAAGCCCCTAGTGGTGGCAGGCATCTTGGGAATTTTCCTTCATTACGAATTATCCCTTGACTACCAGTGGCACTTCTTAACCTGCTCACTGCTCATCAGAACAGCCTCCGACAGAGCTGCATCCAAATTCTTTAAAGGGCAATTAATTGCCCCAAGTAATCTGCCAAACCTGTCTTCGTTAGAAAATCAGTCTTCATATTCAGGTGAGTTCCACTTAAGACCCTTCTAGCTGCCATTTTAAAAGAAGCCCTTTTGCAATGTTGATTATGTTTCTGTAAGTATTAGAACCGGCCGGGCGCAGTGGCTCACGCCTGTAATCCCAACACTGGGAGGCCAAGGCGGGCGGATCACTTGAGGTCAGGAGTTTAGGAAATACGGTGAACCCCGTCTACTAAAAATACAAAAATTAGCTGGGCATGGTGGCTCATGCCTATAATCCCAGCTACCAGGTGGCTGAAGCAAGAGAATCACTTGAACCCGGGAGGTGGAGGTTGCAGTGAGCTGAGATTGCCTGAGATTGTCTTTAAAAAGCAAAACAAAACAAAAACATACTACAGCAACATAGTCACTGTGGGTTTGAATCTCTCACATTTTGTTCTTTCAGAAGTGCTGGCTGATCATAAGTTTCATAAAGTAATGTGGAGTTATAATTTTAATCAGTTGGTTTGGCTTTTTAAAAGAATTATCTTCTAAAAATCTGTTTATACTGTGTGTGTGCATACGTACTACATATGCATATGTGGATGCATATTTTTCTATCCTAGCAATTATAAATGTTTTGAGTCTGGCCCAAAATTGAAGTAGAAAGAAATTGATGGTAAAGAGATACTTTCTTTGTAATTTGTGAATGGAAGGCAGCTTGATACATTTTACCTACATTGGGCCAAATTATTTTGTCTTTTAAAATTTTCTCAAAAAGGTCATATTGCAAAATTATTCTAGGTCCTTTACTATGTCTTTATGCTGACAATCAAGCTAGTAGTGATCAAGGGCATTAAGCTTCTGGGGTTACAAGGTTCAGAACTTTCCCCACTGGCCACTTCCTCCATATAAAATAAGACAGTCACACTGGAATCTTAATAGGGCCCTTTCCTGCTGAGAAGTTCAGAAAGCATTGCCTAAATTAATATTTTTAAAGGAAGAAAATGTTGACAGATGTAACCTTAGCTGATTGTTCAAAGAAACATTTTCCGTTGGTTATAATTGTAAATACAAAAGAAGAAAGCTTGGCCTTTGCCCTCTATGACTTCATGACTTAGTGGGGAAAACAGCCACCCAAACAATGACCACAGTGTCCCAAGGTGTGGATGGGGTTCTTAGAGGGTCATGGAATGACTGGCATGGTTGGCAACTGAGGAGGTGGATCTTGAAAAATGACCAAGAAGTTTGTCCAGGTTGAAATATGTCCAGTGAGCAGTTGAAAATAGGGTTTTGGAGTATTTAATGGACAGAAGGTAATCAAGGCCATTAAGAGACTGGCCCAGAGACGGATCATGAGGTCAGGAGATCGAGACCATCCTGGCTAACACGGTGAAACCCCGTCTCTACTAAAAATGCAAAAAAAATTAGCCGGGCATGGTGGCGGGCGCCTGTAGTCCCAGCTACTTGGGAGGCTGAGGCAGGAGAATGGCGTGAAGCTGGGACCAGAGCTTGCAGTGAGCTGAGATCCCACCACTGCACTCCAGCCTGGGCGGCAGAGCGAGACTCTGTCTCAAAAAAAAAAAAAAAAAAGACTGGCCCAGGGAGGGCAAGTAGCAGAGAAATGTTTAGGCAGAAAGCAGCACAACACAGATTGGCTTCTTGTGTTATTTTTCTCCATTCTTTTGTCCCACGTTGGGGAATGCAGCCTAATTTTCTACATTTAAAAAGTATATGGACCAGGCATAGTGGCTCACACCTGTAATCCCAACACTTTGGGAGGCTGAGGCGGGCAGATAACCTGAGGTCAGGAGTTCGAGACCAGCCGGACCAACACGGAGAAACCCCATCTCTACTAAAAATACAAAATTAGCTGGGCGTGGTGGCACATGCCTGTAATCCCAGCTACTGGGGAGGCTGAGGCAGGAGAATCGCTTGAACCGGGAAGCAGAGGTTGCAGTGAGCCGAGATTGTGCCACTGCACTCCAGCCTGGGCAACAAGAGCGAAACTCAGTCTCAAGGAAAAAAAAAAAAAAAATGTACATGAAGATATGTCTTAGTCCCAGACCACAAAAATAGCAACACTTTTTCTATCCTAGCAATTATAAATGTTTTGAGTCTGGCCCAAAGTTGAAGTAGAAAGAAATTGATGGTAAAGAGATATTCTTTGCAATTTGGTAATTTGTGAATGGAAGGCAGAAAGGAATTAGGTGATCTGTGCCTTCATTAAAAAAGACTCCACAGGCCAGGCGCGGTGGCTCATGCCTGTAATCCCAGCACTTTGGGAAGCCGAGGCGGGCGGATCACGAGATCAGGAGATCAAGACCATCCTGGCGAACACGGTGAAACCCGTCTCTACTGAAAATACAAAAAAATTAGCCGGGCGTGGTGGTGGGTGCCTGTAGTCCCAGCTTCTAGGGAGGCTGAGCAGGAGACTGGCGTGAACCCGGGAGGCGGCGGAGCTTGCAGTGAGCAGAGATCGCGCCACTGCACTCCAGCGTGGGCGACAGAGCGAGACTCCGTCTCAAAAAAAAAAAAAAAAGACTCCACAAATACCACCCTTACTCATATCTAGGATTCTACAGGAGGCAAAAATTCGTTATCAAAATACCAAGTCTTTTCTAATGTGCAGCAGTCAGTCATTCAGCAAAACATTTTCTGGGTGCCTTGTTGTCACTCAGTTTGAGTACCAGCACCTCTTGGGAAAGATTTCTGATCTCCCATTGGCTGAGAGCCCTTCTATTGCTTCTGTGACAGCTTCTCTATACAACAACAACGTAATCATCAACTATCTTCCTATGTCCCTGGTTAGGACTATGAGCCTTCCAGTGTAGGGAACATGCATTGTTCAAAGGTGCTCAATAGATAGTTGTTGAATAACACTGAAGGCTTTATGTTATAAGGAACTATATAAATAGAATAATGGGGAAAAAAAAGACCCCATTCACCATAGCAACCCCAATGCAAAATCCCTAACAAAATAAAGGTGACCTGTGTAATAAAGACCTATTGAAAATTCTAATCCAGACTTTGAGATTTCACCCATCAGTAAAATTTCCAAAACGTATTTCATCAACTTACGCATTTAGAAACCAGAAAAAATATATCTAACATAGGTTTTTTTTGTAAAATGCCATTTCAACTCTGAGTAGCGGGGGAGGGAATCACAGGATAAAGTACAGTTCTTTAAAACGAATTAGTTTTGCTTTATAAAAGTCACTATGTTGTTCTCAATTTTCTCTCATTGCTGCTTATTTTTCTCCGCACAGCACTGCTCAGCAGGCAGGCATGTGAGGGGGCTGGGCTGAAAGGAGACTGCAGCAAATGGAGAGACAGACCACAGTCCTGAGTTGGAAAACTGAGTATCGTTGAATGCCAGATCTTCCAAAATAAATGAACTGGCTTAATACAATTCTAATCAAGATGCCAACAAGAAGAGAGTGTATCCAGACAAAATGATCTTTGGAAAATATTCTTCACCTTGTGGAATAAACAGGAAAGCATGGCTAACAACGGGTAGTCGAAAACTTTCCTTACAGAGTGGAACAGGCTAGAAGGTCCAGATTATGCTTTGATTTTTTTATTTAAAAAGAAAAGCATGAGTAATTCCAAAAGTGTATTGGCTTCAAAGCCACAAAAGCTTATTTCTCACCTCTGCTACATGTCCATCGCCTATTATCAGGAGGCTCTGCTCACCCTGATTTCCTGGGACTCCAGACTGAGTGATCAGCCATATCTGATCACTCACTCATTTGATCTACAGATTGCCAGCCATCATGCCAGAGGGAAGGAGCTCAGGCTACACTGTCCAGCCACTGTGATGATGGAAATGTTCTGCTGGTAGCTGAAACAGAGGGGTTCCATTTTCATTTGTCACATTAGCAAAGATAATATTGGTGCAAGTCCAGAGTGTGGTGCAATGAGTTCTTCCTGCACTTGGCCTCATCTTTCTGTATTACCAGTTCCATATCTGCACTGTCCAGGACAGTGGCCACTAGCCACATGTGGCCATTGAACACCTGAAATGTGGTGAGAATGGGGAACTAAACTTTTATATTAATTAAATGTGAATAGTTAACATGTGGCTACTGACTGCTAGACTGGACAGAGCAGCATCTGGAAGCTCTTGCATCAGCAATTAAAGGCTTGAGGCCAGATGTACTGTTACTTCTCACAGTCACTGCCAGAACTTGACACACAGCTTCACAAAGTCACAAGGGTCAAAAATCACTATCTTCCTCTGTCCAAAAGGAAAAGAGCTGGAAACGTTGGCCAAGAACATTAATGACTCCTACAACTGGGAAGGACTTTGTAAGCTTAAAAGCAGTGTAAGTGCTGGGTGCGGTGGCTCATGCCTGTAATCCTAGCACTTTAGGAGGCCGAGGTGGGTGGATTGCCTGAGCTCAGGAGTTCAAGACCAGCCTGGGCAATATGGGCCTGTCTACTAAAATACAATACATTTCCGGGCATGGCGATGTGCACCTGTAATCCCAGCTGCTCAGGAGGCTGAGACAGGAGAATCGCTTGAACCCGGGAGGTGGAGGTTGCAGTGAGCTGAGATCATGCCATTGCACTCCAGCCTGGGTGACTCCGTCTCAAAAAAAAAAAAAAAAAAAAGGCAGTGTTTAAGCTTAAAAGCAGAAATCCTAAGGGTCCTGCATTGACTTCCTAACATTAACATGTCCCCATGTCCAAAAAAATCACACACAAAATTAAAAGGTCAACCAACAGGGAATTATAAAGAGTTCATAAAAATCCATCTAAAGAAAACACCTAAGTAGAAAGAAGAATGGGCAAAGGACATGAATGGCCAATCCACAGAAATACTGTACCAACTCCTATTTATGATGGAAAAGGTCATCACACTCATTAGTTAAAAAAAATGCAAACTGAAACAATGGGATGCCTCATACAAATTTTCATTGTCACATTAGCGAAGACATACTTAACTAATACTTGGTGCAGGTCAAGAATGTGGTGCGATGAGTTCTTCCTGCACGTAGCCTCATCTCTCCGTATTACCAGCCTTAAAAATGTCCATACTGGCCAGGTGCGGTAGCTCATGCCTGTAATCCCAGCACTTCAGGAGGCCGAGGCAGGCGGATCACCTGAGGTCGAGAGTTTGAGACCAGCCTGACCAACACGGAGAAACCCCATCTCTACTAAAAATACAAAATTAGCTGCGCGTGGTGGTGCATGCCTGTTAATCCCAGCTACTCAGGAGGCTGAGGCAGAAGAATCACTTGAACCTGGGAGGCGGAGGCTGAGGTGAGCCGAGATTGCACCATTGCATCCAGTCTGGGCAGCAAGAGCGAAACTCCGTCTCAAAAAAAAAAAAAAAAAAAAAAATCCATACCATTTGCCCTAGAAATTAGGAATCTAGCCCGGAGAAACAAATGGTAAAAGAGTGAAGATTTTCATCAAAGTATTATAATATCAGAAAACCTGAAGACAACCAAAATATTGGTTAAATTATCTACATTCATCCAGCACCTTCTGGAGGCTGACCACTTCCTTATGCAGCCTTTAAAAATGGCCTAATATGGGACATGGATGCAGCTGGAAACCATCATTCTCAGCAAACTATCGCAAGAACAGAAAACCAAACACCGCATGTTCTCACTCATTGGTGGGAATTGAACAATGAGATCACTTGGACATAGGAAGGGGAATATCACACACTGGGGCCTGTCGTGGGGTGGGGGGAGAGGGGAGAGATAGCATTAGGAGATATACCTAATGTAAATGACGAGTTAATGGGTGCAGCACACCAACATGGCACATGAATACATGTGTAACAAACCTGCACATTGTGCACATGTACCCTAAAACATAAAGTATAAAAAAAGGCCTAATAATATTTAAATTTTGGGAGGGGACTTCCAATAAAATCAAGAGTTTTAAAACCACATAAGAGGGCTAATTCCCAATTACGTAAATACAAATATATGTATATAGTTTTTGCATAGGATAAAGAAAAGGAAATATATTCAATGTTAACAATATGTATGGCTCACTTATTCCTTTTTGTGTCTATTTTCTTTTTTTTTTTTTTTTTTTTTTTTTGAGACGGAGTCTCGCTCTGTCGCCCAGGCTGGAGTGCAGTGGTGCAATCTCGGCTCACTGCAAGCTCCGCCACCCGGGTTCACACCATTCTCCTGCCTCAGCCTCCCAAGTAGCTGGGACTACAGGTGCCCGCCGCCACGCCCAGCTAATTTTTTGCATTTTTAGTAGAGATGGGGTTTCACCATGTTTGCCAGGATGGTCTCTATCTCCTGACCTCATGATCTGCCCGCCTCGGCCTTCCAAAGTGCTGGGATTACAGGCATGAGCCACCACGCCAAGCCTTTGTGTCTATTTTCTGAGCATTTTACAATGATCATTATTGCTTCGAAAACAAAAAGGGTTTTAAGAGATGAGGATAATGCTTACTTTTAATTGTACTAAAAAGGGTGTTTATGAGAGCAGAGTTTATTTAGGTATTACATTAACTACCACCTCTTGGATATTTTTACCTTTATCTTTTTCCTTTTATCAAAAGGTAGCTCTTTACCTAATTTGGATTACAGGGAGCTGGGTTTGTTTTCCTTCCTTAGGGAAGTATCAGCATAACTAGTTTAGAGTGGTGCAGGTGAACTGCTGTCAACTCCGTAGGTCAACCCCAAACCTTCACCGTTGTTTTATGACTTCTACTCAACAGCTTGCAACCTTTCAAGGTTAACAAGGTTGATGGGGAATGGTCCTTGCTCTCAAGCAGCTCTCAGGTGGCCAGGCGCAATGGCTCACGCCTGTAATCCCAGCATTTTGGGAGGCCGAGGTGGGTGGATCACCTGAGGTCAAGAGTTCAAGACCAGCCTGGACAACATGGTGAAACCCCATCTCTACTGCAAATACAAAAAATTAGTAGCCGGGCGTGGTGGCTCGCATCTGTAATCCCAACACTTTGGGAGGCCGAGGCGGGTGGATCACCTGAGGTCGGGAGTTCGAGACCAGCCTGACCAACATGGAAAAACCTGTCTCTACTAAAACTATAAAATTAGCCAGGGATGGTGGCATGTGCCTTTAATCCCAGCTGTTTGAGAGGCTAAGGCACAAGAATCGCTTTGAACCTGGGAGGCAGAGGTTGCAGTGAGCTGAGATCGCACTATTGCACTCCAGCCTGGGCAACAAGAGCGAAACTCCATCTAAAAGAAGAAAAAAAAGCCAGGCGTGTTGATGGGCACCTTCTAATCCCAGCTACTCGGGAGGCTAAGGCAGGAGAATCACTTGAACATTGCAGAAGTTGCAGTGAGCTGAGATCATGCCATTGCACTCCAGCCTAGGCAACAAGAGTGAGACTCCATCTCAAAAAAAAAATACATGGTGAAGGATGTGCATACTTAACTACAATTCAGTCATTTTCCTTACCTCTTTGGGCTTCCAGGCACCTGTTCCCTCTCCTCCTACGGCTCTGACAGCACTTCCTACACCTGCCTCTTAACTCTCGGCTCTTTACCCTGTGTCTGTTTTCCTAATCTTGGAATGATCCCATCATCCCTGGGAAGACAGCTGGGTGCCCCGGCCAGGGGAGACAGCCGATGGGCAGGGCATCCCTGTGTGTGCATCATGAACACACTGTAGGGTCTGCGAAGTTCTGTGAGGGCAGAGCAGTAAGGGCAGCTGACTCAGGGAAGGCTTCAGGGGGTGGCATTTGAAGGATGGCAGTGGGGGTGGTGGAGGGGGGACAATCCAGGCAGAGGGAACAGCATGTGCAAGGCAAGCCAGGCATTTCACTGATCAATTCCATGTTGAGTCACTGTCTTGGAATCTATGCCACACAATGCTTGGGATATAGTAAGTGCTCAACAAATGTAAACTGAGTATAGTAGATGATGTTACTGCTCAGCCATGTTTTACAGAACAGAGAGCATCAAGCTGTAAAGGGCCTTCCTGCTTGCCACTCACCCTGAGGACTGAGTTTTTCTTTTAGGTAGAAGTGGGCAGTAGAGGAGGCTCAAAGCCAGGGAATGTGAGTGGATTTGACTCACCGAGGACACTGCTTCCTAAGCCAGGAGGGAAATATTGGTGCCCTGCCTGGAAGTTAGTTTCAGGGGCCATTTCTGCAGCTGACAGTAGGATCTGGAGCCCAGTTGGGTAGAATAAGTTAGGTTTTGGTATTTCTTCTTAGAATCCTGGAAGGAAGTTTAGCAATCCTGCTTCTAAGGGTCAGAGAAGATTCTGGATACCCCTCACATCAAGAGCTCATGCAGCAGAGGAAAGATGAGGTCTCAAGATGCCCCCCTGCACCCCAAGTGTGCCCTAGTCCAGCCAGGGTCGTCAGCACTCCAAAGGCAGGGCTGGCTGTGTCTCCCAGCAGGGGCCTCTCTGCTTTTGCTCACAGAAACATATTTTGGGATCAGTGAAGAAGGAAAATAAGTTCACAGCACCTTCTTCCCCTTCAAAGTGATAATTACTCATGGGTTTAAAAAAAAAAAAAACCCAGCAGGTTGTGAACAGGAAGTTACTGAATCCTGCCCCATTTCCAGACAACATGGACAATGAAATTAAGGCTCACAGATGAAAATACAGAAATGTTCCCCCTTTTAGACTGGTTCCAAACTGCTCCATACCGCCACACATAATCACCCAGGTGCCAGTACTGTGCCAAGCACTGGGCGAGGCATGACACAATCTTTTTTAAATTAAAACCCTGGAGGACCTCTGCAAGGTAGAAAAACTGAGGCTTAGAGAAATTAACCTGTCCAGAGTCATGGGGCTAAACGAGCAACAGATGTTGGTGCCCAGCTCAGCTGTTTTGAATTCCAAAGCCTGGCTCTTAATAATCTTTGATAACTTCCACATGGTATTTGTACCATCCGTATTCATTTCTCATGGCTGCTGTGCTAGCTCCCACAAACTTGGTGGCTTAAGACACCAGAAATTTATTCTGTAACAGTTCTGGAGGCCAGAAGGCCCAAATCCAGGCATCAGCAGGGCTGTGGGCCCTCCAGAGGCTCTGGGAGGGATTCTGCTCCTTGCCTCTTCCAGCTTCTGATGGCTGCTGATGCTCCTTGGCTCATGGCTGCACCACTCCAATCTCTGCCTCTGTGGTCACATTACCCTCTCTTTATGTGTCAAATCTGCCTCTGATCCATCTTATCAATATGTGTGATTGCATTAAGAGTCTACCTCGCTAACCCAGAGTAACCCCCCATCTCCAGATCCTAGTTTGTGTTGTTGTTGTTTTTGTTGTTGTTGCTTTTGTTTTGTTGTTTTGTTTTGTTTTTGGAGACAGGCTGGAGTGTAGTGGCATGATCTGGGCTCACGGCAACCTCTGCCTCCTTGGCTCAAGCCATCCTCCCACCTCAGCCTCCTTAGTAGTTGAGACTACAGATACATGCCACCATGCCCGACTAATTTTTGTATTTTTTAGTAGAGACAGGATTTCATCATATTGCCTAGGCTGGTCTCAAATTACTGGGCTGAAGCAATCCGCCTGCCTCAGCCTCGCAAAGTGCTAGGATTACAGGCGTGAGCCACCGCGCCCAGCCTCCAGATCCTTAATTACATCTGCAAAGACCCTTTTTCTAATGAGGTAACATTTAGGGGTCCCAACGCCCAGACCACAGACCATTACCAGTCCATGGCCTGACAGGAACCACAGCAGGAGGTGAGCGCCGGGTGAGTGGGCATTAGCGCCTGAGCGCCACCTTCCATCAGGTCAGTGGCATTAGATTCTCATAGAAGTGGGAGCCCTATTGTGAATGGCACATGAGAGGGATCTAGGTTGCATGTCCCTTATGAGAATCTGTAGCCTGATGATCTAAGTTGGAACAGTTTCACCCCGAGATCCTCTTCCCCTGACTTGTCTGAAACCAGTCCCCGGTGCCAAAAAAGGTTGGGGACCACTGATGTACAGGGATTGTTACATAGATATCATTTAAGGGGGCATTTTTCAGGCTACCACACCATATTTGTCCATTCCTTAATTTATTCCTACACAGACCCTAACTATGTGTGTATGGGCATTATTTAGGAGCTACAGAAATCAGGAGAGAAATGGACATAGTCCCTGCTACCAGGGACCTCATGGTCACTCCTACGACCTTCCATACAGTTTCCCAGATACTCCAGTGATAGACAACAGGGGTAAGAGATGGTAAGGATAGTCACAAGGACAATAGCTGTCACTAACCAGCAGCACTGTTCTGACACTTACATGTATGTATTAACTTACTGACTCTCACCACAGCCTTATCCGCACCTGTAAATGGGCTGCACAGTCTGTACTTTCACCTCTCCGCAGGAGCACATGAGAGAGGTGGTCAAGGGGGCAAGATGGGGGTGGTCATGAAAGGCTTCCTGTAGGAAGTGCCACTTCCACAACACAAGGACAGGAATTAGAGAAAGTGGAATTGGGAGGGAGTAGGATTGAGGCCTCCCACCCACTAAACAGAGGGAGGCAGTAGGGAGCCTGAATGCTCCCACACTAGGGTTAAGGAGTGCAGGAGAGTATGAAGACACTGCACAATGCCAGCTCAGGCAATGGTGGCCATTGAGTTTTCAGCAGGGGAGGGACCTGATCAAACTTGTTTCTTCCTAGAGAAGGGGCCAGAATCCCAACTGTCCCTTCCATGTATATTTCCCAGTATATTTCCAGCCTGACAAGGCTGCTGCAGCTGTTGGAAATCCCCTGGAGAATCAGAGGTCACCTGGAGGAAGTGGAGAACAGTGAGGAGGCTCCCCACCTTCCCACTCTATCCATGCGGACCTCTTGCTTTCCTGGAGCAACCCCCTTCACCCTGAGGTTCCCAGTCCTGCAGCCGGTCCTGACATGGATATTCTCTTGCTGCTTCTGCTCGGGGTTGCACTTTGAGCTCTTTGATCAAGGCGATGGGAGCCTTAGTGGTCCCAGGTCCACGTCCAAGGACCCAAGGACTCCATAAATCTCACCATCTCTGAGGGACCTTTGGGTAGGCACTCAGCAGGCCCTCTTGGGCTCCTAGAGCCTGGGACCTCAATGTAGATCACACTGGGCCATGACTGTCCCCATCAAGTTCAGCAAGTGGCTGCTCCCCTTTCACTGTCATCCTAGCATACCCGACACAACATAGGTGCGCCACAAAAACGTGACAACCCCAGAAAGAATGCCTGTGATGTGCTTTGCTGGCCCCAGCAGCACAGCGGTGAGCAAGAGACCCAGTGCCACTGGTGGGCGAGGCAGGTGTCCTTCAAACCATCGCCCACCAGAGACAAAACTGCAGAGACCTGGGCAAGGAGAGTCGGGTCAGGGAAAGCTCTCCTGGGGGATTTTTGAATTTGTGATGATCCTATCTTTGACAAGAACTGGCTAATCTCATGGCGGGATCCTGTCTTGGTTCACTTGGGATTTGTTCATGCTCAGGCCTGAGGTCCCCGCCTCTGCCAGCTGAAGTGGGTGAGTCTTCCAGCTCCCCTGTCCCCAGTAAGGGGGCATTCAATGCCAGGCAGAGCGTGGAGAGCCACTTCTGCAGCCCCCACCAGGGGGCAGCCCCAGCTCCTGGCCATCTCCTTTCTGTGCTGAGCCCCTTGGGTGAGAGAAAACCACACAAGCTGACCTTGGACGAACTAATATCGGGGTCCCAGGGGCAGGCAGCAGCCCCCAGCTTCCACTCCCTACCTCCTTGCCGGGGAGCTGGCTGAGTCTCCAGCAGCCAGTCTCTCCCTACCAACCGCCCGTCCTTATTCTCCATTTCCACCTCCATTTTGCAGGGTAGGCCGGGGGAAGCAGCATTGCTTAGATTCGCTCTCATCTTCAGTCGCTCTAAAAGGAAGGCACTATTATCCCCACTGTACAGGAGAGGAAACCAGCTAAAATATGTTAGTATCCGGCTGAGGGGCATCCAGCTAGCAGAGACGCTCTCACTCAGCCGAATACCCCCACTCCACTCCCAAGGCCTCCCCTTTCCCGCTTTCACACATTTCCGACTCCTCAATCCTCAGAACCACAGGTCTCTCTTCCCAAGAGGTGCTGCCTTTCATGGCTCTCAGAGGAACCGAAGGGTCAAAGGAGAGTAGCTAAAAGCCAGGTTCATCCCAGGAGCCAGGGCTGGAAAGAAGAAGGCCCCGCCCACTATCAGAAGGCAAACGGCAGTCCCTGTGCAGGATATATTCAGGGTTGAGCAGGAAGACCACAGAGCTACAAACCGAGGCCCAGCTAGGGGAGGTCATGCAGTTCACCCCGGACTCCCACTACATTGCTCCTGGCTCCTCACACAATGGGCGGGCCCATCCCCTCTGGGTGGGGCTTCCTCTGGGCCCACTCTTGGCTGGAGACCAGGGACTTGAAGGTAATTAAGACATGTCTTGCCCTGGAGGGCTTCCCAGCATGGTAGGGAAAATGGGCATCCCACTAGAGAATGAAGAACTAACTGGGCATCTGGAAGAAGGGCCTAGAACTCAGGATAGAAGACAAGATGGAGTGCCATCAGAGAAGCCTTCCCGGAAGAGGAAACCTCTGTGCTGAGCAGGACAGCACAGGTGGGAGTAGCCTCAACCAAGGCCTGTTTTTGGCTTGGGGCCAATCGTTGCCACAAAGACCTGATGTGCCCAGCAAGGAGGTGGAGAGCAGAGGAGAGCCCGGCCCGGTCCTGCAGGGCGCCGAAGCGCGGCTGGGAAGTCAGTACAAGCTGGAGTGGAGGCTCCGCTGAGCACTAATGGGAGGAGGCCAAGGTCCTGACCTGGAGCCTGCAGCCACTAGGACAGAGATTCTGTCCTGGACTCTCTGAGCTTGGGGCATGCGGGCTGCCAGGGAGGTGTGATGGTGGGAACCCGGGGAAAGGGAGGAAGCCTCCTCCAGGCGTGGGGCAGCCCTGGGTCCTGCAACAGGCAGGCCTCTGGAAGGGCCTCGCTTTTCCTCCCTTGGGCCTCATCCTGGTTTTCTCCTCACCTCCCTGTCGCAGGGTCCCGGGTCCAGGCTGGGGTTCAGTTCCCTGCTCCTCCTCTCTTTGCCCTCCCCCCGCCCGATGGCCCCACAACTGCCGTCTTGGAGTAGAGCGCCGGGAGACCGCGGCGCCGAGGTGAAGAGCGGAGTCCAGAGCCCTCCAGAGCTGGGAGCGAATCCCAGCCCTGCCTATCGCGAGCTGTGTGGCCTAGAGTGAGTCCGACCTCTCTGGGCCTCAGCTTCCTCCGACATGAATGCAGTCACGGAACGCGCCAACGCAGGAGACACCCAGGACATCCTGACCGCTCGGGAGACGCGAGGCGCGGCAGCGGGCACGGGCAGCGGAGAGGGGCACGACCCTGCGGAATCCTCCGGCAGGGCGGGGCCTTCGGGTGGCTCCGGGTGTCCAGGGGAAGGGGCGGGCTCCGGGACGCGGAGGGAAACTGAGGCCGCGGAGGAGGCGACCGTTGGCAGCGCGCTGCTCCTGCCGGCCCCGCGTGGACGGCCCCACTCGGGAGGACGCGGGCTCCTTTTGTCTGCAGCGTCCCCGCCGCCGCTGCCGCCTCCCTCTCTCCCTCCCGCTCTCGCCGCGGCCCCCGCCCGTCCCCTCCCCCTATTGCCCCTCCCCTCCCCCATTGCCCCTCCCCCTTATCCTCCCCTCTCCCCCTCCCCTTCCCTCCCCTCCCCTCCCTTCCCCTCTGGAGCGGCGGGGGCTGCGGCGCCGCTGCTGACACTGATCGGCCGCGGCCGCCACCGGGCGGAGGCTGCGCGGCGCAGACCCAGGCGGGCGGCTCCGGAGGGCGCGCGGCGATGGCGGCGGCGGGAGGGCGGCGGGTGCGGCGGGCGAGGGGTCCGGGCTGAGCTGCGGGCCAGCCCGGATGGCGGGCGGCGCGGGCTGGGCGGGCGCCCCCGCGGCTCTGCTGCGCTCCGTGCGCCGCCTGCGCGAGGTGTTCGAGGTGTGCGGCCGCGACCCCGACGGCTTCCTGCGCGTGGAACGCGTCGCGGCGCTCGGACTGCGCTTCGGCCAGGGCGAGGAGGTAAGCTGGCCCGACCCCAGTCCCGGTCCAGGGACCCCAGCCCAGCCCCCAGCCCCGCCGCCCCTCCCCCAGCTCTCCCGCCGGGTCACCCGCGTGGCCCGAGGCAGTGGCCTCCCTCCCAATCCCCTCCCTCCGCCGGAGCCCAGGACCTCGGTCCCCCGGGTATCCCCGGCACAGCCGGGCCCTCGCTTTCCCCCCCTCCCTGGCGCCTGTGCCCCGAGCATCACGCGTCACGCCCAGGGTGGCTTCTGCGCCCACCTTCCCTCCTCGGTCGTGCAGGTCCTTCTGAGCGGTCTGCACATCCACCCTTGTCTTGGGGAGAGACCTACCAGAATCTGGTCCCAGGCTCCCCACCCCACCCCCAGCTGCAGAGAACAAGATGCAAGGGTCTGTGTACGCCCTGCTGGGCCGGGCCAGGGGGTGAAAGGGACAGGTAGGGGTGCTCTGCAGCCTTGGCTCCTTGGCTGCACCCACCCTGCCCAGACACAGGAGGAGGTGTCTGCTGGGGCCACCGTGTATTCCCGGCCCAGTGCCGAGTGACCTCTCTCATTCAGGCTCTGCTGGGCAGCCAGGCTGGCAGCCGGCTGTGTTGGCTGCAGCAGGCCAGGCAGAGCCAGGCTCGGGGAGTGGTGGCTGAGCAGAGGGCTTTCATGTGGCATCTATTTGGGGAAAGCAGGACTTACGTAGATTGTTAACAGGGCTGGAAGCGGAGGGTCGGTGCAGCCAGTAGGGTGGACGGAGTCATATCACCACACCAGAGTCCTCTGGTGGCACCGGCGTGGGGACTGGGGACTGTGTCTTTAGGGGAAGACAGAACACCCACCTGGCTGAAATGGTCAGGGATTTCCCCTGGAGACAAAAGCCGTGAGAAGTGGGTTTCCAAGATCATCTAAGGCCTCAGGCCCTGCATGGGGGGCCTGGGGCCATGGGCCTCAAATGGGCACTGGCTGGCATTGTGTTCCCGGGACAGGTCAGACCAGGCATTTCAGGACATGGGGGAAGCTGGATGATGGCCAGGTTGGACCCGTGCCTCCGTGTCACCAGACAGTGAGAGACGATGGAGAATTATCTCTCACTGGCACCTGGGCATGGGCCGAGACCTGTGAGTTGCTGAGAGCGGTGGGCAGAAGAGAGCGAGGCAGCTTCAGGGCTTGAGAACTCAGGTACCCACCCCAGGAAACACCACTGCAGTGCCTGTGAGAGCCCAGACTGCCCTCTGCGGGGCTCTGCTGAGGGGCACTGCCTGCTGCCACCATGACCTTTCTTCCCCAAAGGCCAGCCACACCCTTCCCTTTTCCCGGTGGTTCCCATCTGGGGCAGGCTGAGCCGCCTCCTGGTGTAGGTATAGTCCCGCTCCTTCCTCTCAGGACACAGGCTGCAGGTCGGGTAAAGAAGCCACCAGCTCTGGCTGAAACCTGGAGTCCCCGAACCACAGAGCCTCAGTGGTGGGAAGGGTCTCCCAGCAACCTCTGGCAGGGGCCACCAACCTCAGCCACGTGCCCAGCAAGCTCACCCACTTCTCCCCCAGCTGGACAGTTCCTGCCATTAGAACCTTCTCCCTCATACACTCTAGAGACAGACCTGCTCGTCACTTAGTCATCACCATTCTGCACAGGGACTCACATGGGTCCCTCTTCTTTGCTGGGGCCTTTAAATATTTGAAAATAGCACTCATGCCCCTTCTCTCCTTCCTAGCTCCTTACTCCCATTTTCCCTTCTCCAGGCCAAATACCCTAGTTCCTGAAGCCCTAGGCCATTTCCATGTGACCCAGTAGCCAGACATCTGGCTTCTGGCCCTGGAGCTGCCATCGCCTAATTCTGTGATTCAGTTTTCCTAGCAATAACATGAAAGGGCTGGACCAGCAGACCACCCCCCCCCCCCCCCAAGACTACCAGCCCCAAGACCTCACACATGCACGCAGCTCAGGGTGGGGCTGCCTCTGCACTGTCCGCTCATATTAAGTTTCTGGCCACCAAAACCTCCAGGGATCTGTTTTAGAAACCTCTGCCAAGCCAGGGATTCTCCACCCTTGGGGGAGCGTCAGTGATTTCTTTCTTTTAAAAACATACTCTGATATTACTACAGAAGCGGTGGATATGCACTGCAGAAAACTGGAAATAGGGACAAGCAAAATAAAACGTATTGTGTCCTATCTGTCCCGCAGCGCCTCGATGACACTTCTGTCAGACCTTTCCAGCTGTTTCCATGCTTATATGTCAATTTTCTCCAGAAAATGAGATCATACTGTGCATACTGTTTTGTAACCTGATTTTTTTGCCGGTAAATGATCATCACTTTTCTGCTTCAATAAATTTTCATCTCGTTTAATATGCAGACCTTTTTCAGATTTCCCTATTTGACCCCAAAATGTCCATTTTTGCTGTTTCCTCTCTAGGACTGTGCAGTGTATGTGGTTGTTGTCACCTTTTAGTCTCTCTTACTGTAACACAATTCCTTTCTCTTTTCTTTTTTTTTTTTTTTTCTTTTTTCTTTTAACAATCCTGGCTTGTGGAAGCATTCGGGCCTGTTATCTGTGTCAATAATTTCTGGAATATAAGCCTGTTTCTTGGCCCTTATTCCCATTTAATTTCGTCTTGTTCATTTCCTCACATTGTATGTGTCAAGAAAGAGAATCTACCATCCTACCTCTGTCAGTCTCAGCTGTGGAGAAGCAGTGCTTGGTGTGTCTGAATCCACAAGGCTGGTTAAACATGCGGGGCAGGACCATGGACAGGGCCCCGAGGCACTTGTAGGGGTGGTTTTCTGCTCACACTGTATTGACCGAGACCCGTGGAAATATACTTTGCATCTCTACTCACTACCCATCATATCCCCTGATGCATTACAAAATCGGACCGTTGTTTTCCAGCGGTGGAGGGGGCCTCCCTTACAAAATGCAGTGTACTCTGACTGTTTCTATTTCATT
Source organism: Papio anubis (assembly GCF_008728515.1). Lineage (NCBI taxonomy): Eukaryota > Metazoa > Chordata > Mammalia > Primates > Cercopithecidae > Papio > Papio anubis. Next base: position 23,991,493 of record NC_044992.1, read on the forward strand.
TGCTTTAAAATCAGGCAGTGGCATTGATTTCCCAGCCACTTGGTGCTCTGGGGTGGATAATGCTCATTCATTAGATATGGAGTTCAGTGAACTTACAGCTGATTGTCCACAGTTTACCACCTACCCCCAGAATACCAGGGATACCAGGATCAAATGCTTTGCAGAAACCAAAATATACTAGGTCATAAAGTATGAAATAAATATCCATGAGGCCATAATGAAGTATATATAGTATAAATTATTGAACAAATGAATAATAAATAAATAGGAAAATCTCTCGTATAGAAGAAATCCAAATAACATATGCTAATAATTGCCCCACTGAGGAAGTAAAGCATAACTTCACACCCTGTAAGCATGAGATGTGTGTAGTGGCTTCCTTATAAAGGGTAGGGTTTGGAAAGGGGAGGGGAAGAGCAACTGTATAGTGGAGAAACCCAACACACACTGTCTCAGAAGGTGATCAAGGCCAACATCGATAGTGACAGGTCATGATGATGGCATATACCCTTAGTGTGATGTGGTGAGAATAGACCTTTTCCTCTGTGGTCTTCCTCCCAAACCAGGAATCCCAGTCTAGCCCTGAGAAAAACACCAGACAAATCCCAACCGAGAGGCATTCTACAAAATACCTGATTAGCACCTGTCAGATTTGTCAAGGTCATCCAAAACAAGGAAATTCTGAGACACTGTCACAGCCAAGTAGAGACTAAGGAGGCAGATGACCAAATGCAGTGTGGTGTCCTGAATGGGACCCTAGAACCAAGAAGAGGACATTAGGTAAAAACTAAGGAAGTCTGGATCAAGTATGAATGTTACTTAATAATGGTATTTATGGATTAGGTTAGTCCCTGATAGTTCCCTACTTTGTTGACCTAGGTATCACAGCAGAAAAGAGGAGACAATGGCCCAGGTGTGGTGGCTCATACCTGTAATCCTAAAACTTTGGGAGGCTGAGGTGGGAGGATCGCTGGAGCTCAGGAGTTCGAGACCAGCCTGGGCAACATGGTGAGACCCCCCATCTCTACAAAAAATACAAAAATTAGCCCGGTGTAGTGGCATGCACCTGTAATCCCAGCTAGTCGGGAGCCTGACGCAGGAGAATCGCTTGAACCCAGGAGGCAGAGATTGCAGTGAGCTGAGATTACATCACTGCATTCCAGCCTGGGTGACAGAGTGAGACTGTGCCACCAAAAAAAAAAAAAGAAAGAAAGAAAGAAAAGGAAGAAGGAGGGAGGGAGGGAAGAAGGAAGGAAGGAAGATTTTTGAGGGATGGGGGCACACCACTGCCCTGACCCTGAAAGTCTACAATGCCACGGGAGCAGGACTCTGATAAATATGTAACATGATGGCTCAACACCCTGACCCCGCGTTGCCTTCCTGATGTATTGCATAGTCTCCCTAACCTCTTTAGGCCTCTATTTACTCATCCATCAAATGGAACTGATCAGAGGCCCCATTCCATAGGGTTATTTTGGGATTTGAGTGAGTTAATACATACAGAGGGCTTAGCCCAGTATCTGCACAGAGTAGGCATAATATCAGAATTGCTGGCGCTCTCCTTGTCATTATTATTATTTTCTTAACACTTGCAAGCATTTTTGAGAGGCTGTTCTAGGTGGGGATTTGCTAGAAATTGAGGTCAAGATCTGGCACTGGCCTCTGTGTGTTCAACTTACCCTCCTTAACCAGCTGTGGTGTTCCTGCCCCTCGTGCGTCCCCCCGGCAGTCAGAATGGCAGACATTGAAAGCAGCCAGAGATGTCCTGGACCACACTTCCTTGTGACATGTCCTCTTCCCTTTCCAGTTTGAAGACCGTCCTTCTTGCTAGAAAAATGGAAATAAGAATCACCAAGTAGGCCTCTGCCATGCATTAACCCAGCACCATCTCCTCTGGACAGCAGGCCTGTCCTGCCTGCTTGGAGATGAAATGATGGTCCCCATTCGGCTCCCTGAGTCCTCAGGTCCCCTCTGAGCTAATGCCCGCTATCGGGGAATTGCTAGTGTCACTTGGCTTAAGCCTGGGTCTTTGAAATGGCAAAAGGGTTGGGGTGCTAGGATGGACTGAGACCAGCCAGGAGCCAGCCCTGGGGCTGGGGTCGACGTCTTCTGAGATACATGGGCTTCCAGGAACAGGAGCACCTGGAACTAAAGCTCCTCTGCTCATGAGTGGGGATTGGATAATGGGGAAGACACAACTGTATCCCCTCCGCTGTGGCCAGAGGAGGCGGTGAAGGGGAAGATAGGGCCAGATCAGTGGTTCCCTGTAGGCAGTGAGGAGACCTAGGCAGCCAAGAGTGGATGTGTGTGGGAGAATGGGATGGGGAGCAGGACTGGAGGCAGAAGGCCTCCTCAGGACTGTGGCACATGGTAAGAGAGGAAAAGCAGCCTGACTTGGGCAGTGGCGAGGGGTGCAGAATTGACAGGGGCCTGGAAGGCCAGCAAAGCCCCAACAAGCCACTCCCAAAAGGTGATAGTTAAAGGTGCTCTTTTGAGACCAGGCAGCCTCGATGTACCCCACCCTAATGAGGCCACCGTGCAGAGTAACAAGGCTGGCACATCAGAAGGAAGGCCCAGGTGCCCTGAGCCTGGCAGGAAAGGTGGGAATGCCTGGGACCTGAGGTGGGAGCAGGACAGGAGTGGGCCCAGAGAGACGTTCTCTTTCCTGTGCTTCTGGGGAACGGTGCTCCTGACGTTGGAGGTCATCATGGAAGTGGGGCCAAGGCTGGGGTCCCTTGGGGCCTGGGGATGGGCACGTGGCACCACACTCTGCTTTGGGGTGGGAGGACGAGTCCTAGCTGGGGCACCCTCTGGCCTCTCATGCCCACCAGTTTGGCTGTGCTGGGAGGAGGCCAGATGCAGAAAGTCTGCTGGGACTCATCCATCTTATCAGACACGCCCCTGCCTTTTTTTTTTTTTTTTTAATTGAAACAGGCTCTGGCTTTGTAGCTGTGGCTGGAGTTCAGGGCTGCATCACCACTCACTGCAGCCTCGAGCTCTTGGGCTCAAACCGGCCTCCCGCCCCAGCCTCCCAAGTAGCTGGCACTGCAAGTATATGCCACCATGCTCAGCTAATTTTTTGTCTGACACTCTTTTTTCCTGTTTTTTGTTTTTTGTTTTTGAGGTGGAGTCTCACTCTGTCGCCCAGGCTGGAGTGCAGTGGCACCATCTTGGCTCGTTGCAACCTCCACCTCTTGGGTTCAAGCAATTCTCTCACCTCAGCCTCCCGAGTAGCTGGGATTACACAGCCACGTGCCACCACACCCGGCTAATTTTTTGTATTTTTAGTAGAGACGGGGTTTTGCCATGTTGGCCAGGCTGGTCTTTTAACTCCTGACCTCAGGTGATCCACCCGCCTGAGCCTCCCAAGGTGCTGGGATTACAGGCCTGTGAGACACTCTTGATGAAGCCTGAATCCATTTGGCAAAACCTTGCTGAGTTCCAGCATCATTCCCAAGACACTGGAGTTCTAGAGAAGGAAGCGCCAGTGTTGAGGGGCCGTGCTCTGGTTGGGGGGTGTGATCCCTGCCTCCATTGGTGAGACCTGAATGGGGGACGTGTAGACCTGAGTAGGGGGAAGAATCAGTCCTTCCCATCAGCAAGACGTGCCCTCTGAGGGGTTTCAGTGGGTAGAGAACCTTGAACCATCCACAAGCTTCCCTTAGGGGCGTCTAGCCCATGAAGTGAGACGTTCCCCCTGTACAGGTAGGTCACGAGGCTGGACAGGCAGCATGGCTTTCAGACCTGGCCCCGGCTCTGAGGCCTAGGAGCCTTCCCCAGCACTGGGAAGAAAACCAAAGAGGAAAAGAAGAAGAAAGGACTGGGCGGAGGGAGGAGAGCCCGGGCCAGAAGATTCCTGTGTGCTGCCTGGGCTGGTGGGCAGGAAGTAGGGAGCCCAGGAACCTGGGAATGGGGGCGATGGCTACAAAGCCACTCCTTTTTCCTTTAGCAGGGCCTCCACCGCCTTAGAAAGTCGGTGCTGGGCAGCACTGCCTTGGGGGGCAGTGTGTTGCTAGGGTGGGCCGCAGGCTCCTGGACAATGGTGCCCCGGCCTGGGCAACCTGCCGCCAGCAGGAATAGGTCCACGTGGTGGAGGGGGTTCTGCCTCAGTCCGGGAGTGTAGGGTGGAGGGCTCCTTCCCTTCCTGTTGCAGCACCCCTTTGGCCCACCCAGCAGTCGTCCCCACCCCAGCCCTGAGCAGTGCCACCAGGAACAGTGCAGAAGGGGAACCCAACAGCTGGCTGAGATTGACTCTTAGAACTGAGTCACACCAACCTGGGCAGGATGGAGGGGAAATGCCCTTGGCCTGGAAATGGCATACGGCTTGCCCAAGTCACTGCTGTCCTCCCAGCCCCAAGTTATTGGGTAAATGTGCTGAAATTTTTATAGAGTTGATTTTATGGAAGTACCCCTTACATTTACCCTTAACATGGGTCCAGATGTAAAAAAAAAAAAATTTTTTTTTTAGACGGAGTCTTGCTCTGTCGCCCAGGCTGGAGTGCAGTGGCACGATCTCGGCTCACTGCAAGCTCTGCCTCCTGGGTTCACACCATTCTCCTGCCTCAGCCTCCCAAGTAGCTGTGACTACAGGCGCCCACCACTACGCCTGGCTAATTTTTTGTATTTTTTAGTAGACACGGGGTTTCACCATGTTAGCCAGGATGGTCTCGATCTCCTGACCTCGTGATCTGCCCGCCTCGGCCTCCCAGAGTGCTGGGATTACAGGCGTGAGCCACTGCGCCCGGCCAGAAATTTTTATTCCTAGGCCAGGTGTGGTGGCTCAACTCTGGAATCCCAGCACTTTGGGAGGCTAAGGCGGGTGGATCGCTTGAGGTCAGGAGTTCGAGACCAGCCTGACAAACATGGTGAAACCCCGTCTCTACTAAAAATACAAAAATTAGCTGGGCGTGGTAGCATGCACCTGTAGTCCCAGCTACTTGGGAGGCTGAGACAGGAGAATTGCTTAAACCTGGGAGGCGGAGGTTGCAGTGAGCTGAGATTGCACCACTGCACCCCAGCCTGGGTGACAGAGCGAGACTCCGTCTCAAAAAATAAAAATAAAAAAATAAATACAAATAAATAAATTTTATTCCTAGGCCCAGCACAGTGGCTCAAGCCTGTAATCCCAGCACTTTGGGAGGCCGAGGCAGGCAGATCACCTGAGGTCAGGAGTTTGAGACCAGCCTGGCCAACATGGTGAAACTCCGTCTCTATTAAAAATACAAAAATTAGCCGGGGGTGATGGCACACACCTGTAATCTCAGCTACTTGGGAAGCTGAGGCAGGAGAATCATTTAAACCCAGGAGGAGGAGGTTGCAGTGAGCCGATTGCGCCACTGCACTCCAGCCTAGGCGACAGGGTGAGACTTTGTCTCAAAAAAAAAAAAAAAAAGCCATTTTATTGCATTTTTAACATCGTGGGTACCTACTGTGTGCCAACCCTGCCCTGGGCACTGGGAAACAGGAAACAACAGGGACCTGGACTCGCATTCTGATTGGGGGGCACAGGAAAGAGACAGACAAAGGAATAGAAACACCTGTCAGGGGCGGGTAAGTGGCGGAAAAAAACATTAGTGCTGAAACAAAAGCCAATGTACTTAGAACAATGTCATAGATGGATATTGAGGTGGAGCCCAGAATGAAGTGGGGGCTGCACCTTGCAAATGTCTCGGGAACGCGGTCCATGCAGAGGCAGGAGCCTGCCCCAGGGCTTAGAGGCACAGTGAGCCCGATGACAAGGGCGGGCCAGTTCCTGCGGCCTTCCCTGCAGGGGCTTTGGCTTTCTTGGAATGAGATGGAAGCCCCCAAATGGTTCTGAGCAGAGGAGAAATAGGATCAGACTTAGGTTTAATGGGGACCACCCTGGCTGCCATGTGGCTCCTCGGAGAGGCAGAAGGGGCCGGGAGAGGCAGGGACACCAGTGCCAAGGCTGCTGCTTCACCCAGGTGATGGGCGCTGGGGGCTGGGAGCAGAGGAGAAGCCGTGGAGCAGTGGCTGGTTCTTGAAAATGGAGCCGATTGGCAGTGAGAGTGAACAAGAGGAGACTTTGGAGACAGGCTGCCGTTGCTGGGTGGGGAGGCAGAGAGGAAGAGGGCTGGGTGAGGACTCGGGAGCTCCACGTTGGCCTGTGAGACCTGAGTGCAGCTGTGGAGCCAGTGGCGATGGACAGGTCTGGGGACCACGTTTCAGCCCAACCCTATCTGGCACATCCTGGGCTCTTTCTCCCCTTCCTTCTATCCTGGCCCTTGGGTCTCATCTCACTGCCCACAACAAAGGAATTTACAGAAGCTGACCCAGGTGTGGCCTGGCCCCCTTTAAAAGCCAGACTTGGACAGGCGCGTTGGCTCACGCCTGTAATCCCAGCACTCTGGGAGGCCGAGGCGGGCGAATCACGAGGTCAGGAGACCGAGCCCATCCTGGCTAACACGGTGAAACCCCATCTCTACTAAAAATACAAAAACAAAATTAGCTGGGCGTGATGGTGGGCGACTGTAGTCCTAGCTACTGGGGAGGCTGAGGCAGGAGAATGGTGTGAACCTGGGAGGTGGAGCTTGTAGTGAGCCGAGATCGCGCCACTGCACTCCAGCCTGGGCGACAGAGCCAGGCTCCGTCTCAAAAAAAAAAAAAGAAAGAAAAAGAAAAACCGGCTTGCCCCAGCATCTTCAGATTCTTGGAGACTCCCCCATGGGCCACAACTTAGGGCCACCAATTTCCTGCAACCTGTCACCCCTGAGGTCACTGCTGAGGACCCATTGTCCATAGCTTCTGTGTCCTTGGGGGCAGGATGAGCAGAGCAGCCCAGAATCCTTACAGGTTTCTATAACAACCTGTGACCCAAGATGGGGAGCATACAGCCGTAGCCCAGATTCCAGCTGTGAGGACCTCTGGCTTCCCTGGAGACCAAGGCCTTGAGTCCAACACACACTTCAGTTGCTGTGGCTCAGGCCTTACAGGCACAAAACCCAGAGAAGATTGCCAGCTTCCTCCAAAGTGTTTGCTGATGACACATGGGCCTACAATGGGCACTGTCCCCAGGAAAATCCCAGTCTAAGGCCAGCACCTCGACAGGATAGGCAGAGGATTGATATGAACCAAAACAAAAACCAGAAGGGAAGTAGAAGTCATTCAGTGAGACTCCCATTCAGCGCCTGCATCACTCAGTAGCCAAGAGACAGGGACACGCTGCCTCCCAAGGCAAGCCCATTCTCACCTGGCAGAGCTCTGGCTGAGTTCTTGTTCATATAATGAGCTGAAGTCTATCTCCTAGAGTTCCATCTGCTCACACTTCCTCCACCCATTCATCCAACCATCTGCCTGCCCGTTCACCTAAGCATCCACTTACCCATCCATCTACCCATCCATCATCCCTTCCGTCCAGCCATATATACCCAACCATGTACCTCCTGATCCATCCGTCCAGCCAACCGCCCATCCAACCATCCATCCACCCATCCATTCGTTAGCCACTCACCCCTTAGCCCACCCATCTGTTCATCCACCCTTCCTCCCACTCCCCTAGCCTCCCCATCTGTCCATCCATCCATCCATCCATCCATCCATCCATCCATCTATCCATCCATCCATCCACCCACCCACCCACCCACCATCTACCACTTCCTGAGTATCAGTCATGCACAAGGCCTAAGCACAGACCCAGGGATGGGGACTGGTATTTTCAGGGAGTGACAAGTGTCTCCATGTAGTAAAGGGACAGGAAGGGCAGGGAGACTGAGAACTCAGGCTGGAACAGGGACCAGATGGTGACTTTCGGGAGGGCTCAGGAGCTGGGAGAGTCTGAGTAGCTCAGATGAGTTTTGGATGAGCAGCAGCACTTCATCCAAGAGCAGCATGTCCCTGTCTCTTGGCTACTGAGTGATGCAGGCAGTAATTCCCGCCCTCTACGGAATCGACTCCTTTTATGACTTCTCACTTCCCACACAGGCCACTGGGTCTGGCAAGAGCTGGGGTCTTGCTGAAAAAAGTGAGGGCTCAGATTATTTTATTTTTATTTATTTATTTATTTATTTGAGACAGAGTCTTGCTCTGTTGCCCAGGTTGGTGTGCAGTGGTGAAATCCCGACCCACTGCAAGCTCTGCATCCCAGTTTCATGCCATTCTCCTGCCTCAGCCTCCTGAGTACCTGGGACTAGAGGGGCCCCCCACCATGCCCGGCTAATTTTTTTTGAATTTTTAGTAGAGATGGGGTTTCACCATGTTGGCCGGGATGGTCTCGATCTCCTGACCTCGTGATCCGCCCATCTCGGCCTCCCAAAGTGTTGGGATTACAGGCATGAGCCACCATGCCCGGCCCTGCCTTTGTATTTCTTAATCCCTTTCATCATCATGGCAACCAGGAGGCTCCAAGAGATGAAGTGACTTGTCCAGGGTCTTGAGTAACTGGAGGAGCTGGGATTTGAACCCAGGTCTGTCAGGTTCTAAAGCTGCCTTTTTAGCTTCCTACAGTGGGGGTCCCACGTTCTTAGAAGGTCAGAGGAGGGAGAGAGTGACCTGATCTGAGTTCCAGAAATCTAACATTGGAGAAATCTAAAATTTGAGGCTTCCTCTGGCTGGAGAATTTGAGCCTGGGATGGTCTCGGTTGGGAAATGCACAGATCAGAAGTAGGTCTGGGATCTGCAGGATGGGCGGCCAGGGGCGTTCTCATGGGCACTGTATCCCAGCACTGGGCAGGGAGGGAGTCTGCCAGCAAACTGTGCCCGGAATTATGCATCTGCGCCACCTCCTGTTCAAGTGGTGATGCCATGACCCCAGGAGGTGTGCGTTTGTTTCTCTGACTGCTCTGATTTCCTGCCAGGCGCTCATAGGTAATTCTCTGCAGGCCCAGGCTGTGTGGGGCTGAGTCTTCTGTGTCTCCAATTGGCCACCCCGCCACCCCTGGACCACAGGCTCCTGTTCCTGCATCTTCCTCAGCCTGCACTGCAGATCCTCTCCAGTCAGAGGCCCTGCAGCCCCAGCCGGCCTCAGCCCCATCCTGCTCTCCTACCCCTTCCCCACTTCCACTTTTCTACAGCACCTCAGATCAGGCCAGGCCATCTCTCAGGTTCTCTGCCTGCCCTAGGGAAGTGGCTGGGAGCTGGGCCCTAGTGTCAGGCACATCTGGTTTGAGACCCAGCTCTGCAACTTACTTGCTGTGTGACTCTGAGAAGTTACCTAACCTCTTTATGCCTCAGTCTCCTCATCTGTATAGTGGGGATAATATTAGCAATGCATGTTAAACCCTCAAAACATAGTGACACGTGACATAGTAAGTGCCACATATATTTGTTAAAATGACCATTACCACGAACTCTAGGTTTTCTGAGTCAGCTCTCCGATCCACTCTTTTACAGATATTTTTGAGGTCTGATTCTGTGTCATGTTTGGGGCCAGAGGGTATACAGATGAGTAAGATGGGATTCCTTCCTTGCGGTGGGGGAGGGGGACTGACATGGAAACCTTGGTCAGACCTGCGGGAAGGGCACGGGCTTGTGCAGGTGTGGCTGAAGCATGAAGACAGGGGAGTCTGGAAGATGAGAAAGCCTTTCTCGAGTGGGACTCCAGAAATGGATGGTGGGGCTGAGTTTGGAACAGGGTCTGCCAGGGTGGAGGGAAGGACAGGTATGCCAAAGGTGAGACCTACCTGTGCAGAGGCCCACCTGCAGGGGTGGAGGGGCTGACCAGGCAGGCTGGAGGCAGGAGGTGGCAGGGCTTGATGTTATCCCAACGGTGTCGGGATAAAATGTTGAAGAGGTTTAAGCAGAGGGCCACACTGCACTAATGCCTTTAGACAAACCCACCTAGAAGTAGCGTGGGTGGGGGAGAAGGGGCTGAGGTGGGAGGTTTCTGTCCCAGTTCAGGGGCAAGGAGAGGGGACCCTGAGGATGGAGAGAAGGGGAGGGGAGGGTCAGAGGGAAGCTCCCAGGTGGTCTGGAGGCATTCACATGGGTCCTCCATGATTCCCACCTTGGTGACTAGGTGCTGGAGCCCTGGGTCCAGTGCAGGTGGCGCTCATACACCTGCCAAGCTCACGCGGCTCCAGGGCCTGCCCTTGCTCTCAGGAATCTTTCCAAGGGCAGCTGCTCTTTTTTTTTTTTTTTTGAGACAGAGTCTTACTCTGTCGCCCAGGCTGGAGTGCAGTGGTGTAATCTCGGCTCACCGCAGCCTCTACCTCCCTGGTTCAAGCGATTCTCCTGCCTCTGCCTCCCAAGTAGCTGAGACTACAGGTGTTTGTGCCACCACGCCTGGCTAATTTTTTGTATTTTTAGTAGAGACGGGGTTTCACCGCATTGGCAAGGCTGGTCTCAAACTCCTGACCTCAGGCGATCTGCCCTCCTTGGCCTCCCAAAGTACTGGGATTACAGGCGTGAGCCACCGCACCCAGCCTGCTCTTTATTTTAAAAACAAAAAAATTATCAAATATTGTTCTTGATATAGAAGTTTAAACTACTTTATACCTAGTTTTTCTTAGTTTTCTTTATACTTAGTTTTACTTTTATAGTAGGAAAAAGAAAGCTAACTCGCACTGAACTGAAGTTCTGTACCTTAAAACAGAAATGTGGCTATGATTGCTGAGTGTGAGCTATCGTGACCTGTTTCACCTCGTGATATTTACTGTGCCTGAGTCTGCTCAAGAGATGCTGGTGTCTCCTCCCTCTCCCACCCTGCTTCATCCCAGCACGGACCGGCCCTCACACCAGTCACTATTAGTGTCTGCTCTGGACTCTGCTCTGCTGAGCCCAGCTCACTGAGCCCAGCCCACCTGGCAGGGCACCTGGGCCAGCTGGTCAACCCCTGGGCTCAGCCCCTGCTCTGGTGCGAGCAGGGTGGAGCCCAGGGGGCACTTTGCTCCCCAGATGATGCCCTCCAGAGGGCAGAAGGGGGGATGTCTGGAGCCAGGCTCACTGCTGAAAGTCTGGAGGAGGAGTCCTGGGTACCCTGAGCTGAGCTGCACCTCCCTCAGTACCACTGACTGTCCCTTGGGCTCTGCTCCCAGCCCAAGCGCTCAGCTGCCAGCCAGAGGAGTGGCCTCTGGTGTGGGCATCTCACAACCCCTGACCCCCAGGGGGCACGTCCTAGACACTGGGTGGGTGGAATCTAGGGCCTGTCTGCTCACTTGTCTGGCCAGAGGCACTGGCTTTGGGCTTCTGGTCACCTTTTCTAAGAATGGTCGCGTCTTCTCCTTCTCTCTCCCCTGCCTCAAAGCAAGCCTTGCTGCAGGCACGAGGGTGCTGTTTCTGCACGGCCCCATCAGTACTACTATTTTAATATATTTGTTTCTGCCAGTTTGATAGGTGTGTAATGCTATTTCACGGCTTGTTTACACTTGCATTTTTAATTGCTCATGAGACTTTGCATTTTCTCCATGTTGCTATTTACTCTTGGTATTTCTTTCTGCATAAACTGTCCTATCGATCTTTTTTGAGCATTTATCAAGGGGAATATTTGTTTTCCCCTTTATTTTAAAGTCAGTTCTATATATTTCAGCACTGTTTGTCATGCCATTTTTTCTTGCTCTGTTGCTTTCCTCTTTCTCTCTGTTAATCCTATCTTATTGCTCAAAAGTTTTCCTATGTATGAGTATGTTCTTTCAATTGTATCACATCTGCTTTGTTTCTGATTATATTTATCACTTCTTTAGTAGTTAGACACTTATTTTCCATCTCTAACAAGAATAAATGAGCTATTTTGTTTATAACCCCCAGTAAACTCACCAGCTGTTTTGTGTTTTGCCACGTTTGGTTTTTTCTTTCGCTCTATTTTTTTTTTTTTTTGAGACAAGGCTTTGCTCAGTCACCCAGGCTGGAGTACAGTGGTGTGATCTTGGCTCACTGCAGCCTCCACTTCCTGGGCTCAAGTGATCCTCAGCCTCTTGAGTAGCTGGGACTAACAGGTGTGTGCCACCACGCCCAGCTAATTTATTTTTATTTTTCATAGAAATGAGGGTCTTGCTATGTTACTCAAGCTGGTCTTGAACTCCTGGGATCAAGCAGTCCTCCTACCTCAGCCTCCCAAAGTGCTGGGATTACAGGCATGAGCTATCGTGGCTGGCTTTCACTCTGCTTCTTATCTGTCTGTCTGTCCATCTATCCATCTATCATCTATCTCCATTTCTGTTGTTTTGTTTTGCTTGAACCATTTTCAGTAGATAGAAGACATCTTGACCTTTCTCCCATAAATATTTGACAGTTTCCTGCCCAAATGCAGCGCAGTGATCACCCAGGGATTTCACATTAATTCACCAATGTCATCTAATATTCAGCTCATAATCAGATTTCCCCAGTTGTCATAACATTGATGTTTCTGAGGAGTCCGGGCCAGTTGTCCTATAGACTGTCCCATCACTTGGATGTGTCTGTTTCCTCGAGATTAGATACACAGTAAGCATTTTTGGCAAGGACAGGTGGTGGTGTGTCCTCAGAGCATCTCATTAGGGCCACATGATGTTCATTTGTTCTATTTTGGGGATGCTGAGTTCAATCACTTGGTTAAGGTGGTGTCTACCTCATCTATTCAACATAATGATACTTCTCCCCTTATAATTAATAGGTAATCTGTGGGACCATACTTTGGGACAGTGTAAACGTTTGGTTCACAGAATAGTTTTAGCATCCACTGCTGCCCCTTGCCTGAGTAGATTACACTGGTGGTTGCCAAATGGTGGTTTTTCTAATTCTCTCATTCTTTCCACAGACAGAGCATTGTTCTGTTAAAAAAAAAAAAAAAAAAAAAAAAAAGGAGGAAGGTCTTTCCTTCCACCCCGCTTTTCTGAGTATCACTATGAACTCCTGGCTCCTTACCTCCCCAGCCTGTCGCACCTTGTTACCATCATTCTTTTTAATGCTCAACAGTTTTTTGTTTTATTTTTAATGCAACATTATAACATTTTGAGCATTATGACTTGGAATAATATAGTTTTAATTGAAACAAGCCAACCGTTATTACCTTTTAAAAATCCCTCTGATAGTCTTCATTATTTATGGATTTTGAAGAATGTAACACATTTTTCAGGGTCTGTAATTGGTATTGCATTCAGTCTATTAGATTAGAAAGAGCTGCCATCTTTACATTTATATTTAGTCCTCCCAATAGGAGCAAAATATTAATATTTAAAATAAATGTTTTACAAATGGACTAAATACATGTTTAATATTTAATGTGCTTTATTACTGCTGATAATGCAGTACTTTTTTTCCACTGATTTTTTTCCTAGCTGCATGTCACTAGCATATAGGAATACAATTGATTTTTTGTAAATGTTTTCTCTGATCTCACCACTGGTATGAATTCATTTATTATTTCTAGTAGTTTTCTGGTTGATGACTTTGCATTTCCTAGGTAAGCCATCCCATCCAGTTCAAAAGTCATTGTTTTGTGTCTTCTTTTGAGTTCAATTACTTTTTCTTCTGAGATGGGAGCTGCCAGCATTTCTAGAGCCAAGCGGGGTGGGCACAAGAGACATTGCCCCGACTGACATGCACTGGAACATTGGCCACAGGCCCAGCTGTGAGTCAAGGAGAACAGCCGGGGCAGGGGCTGTGGTCTCACAGACAGGGTCCCAAAGGAAGCGGTGAATCCTGAAGAGGTCGAGGCTGGTGTTGGCACAAGAGGTGGCCTAATAGAGAGGGAAGGGGGCCAGCAAGAGGTAGTCAGGCCTCCTGCTATGGATCGTGGGGACTCCATCCTCATGGCAGAAAAACCAAGTCCCAGGCAGCAGAGGAGGGATGATGGACCAGGTGAAACATTCACACAGACGGCCACAGACTTGATCCGGGCAGCCAGACACAGCTAGCTGGGCTGAGGCTGTTCCCTGGTCCCTGTGTGGTCTCAGATGGTGGTGGAGCCAGTAGAGATAAGGGTTGGTAACGGACGGAGGAGGCAGGACCCCATCATCCTTTCCTTGTAATTTTTTACAGTGGAGGGACAGTAGCTTCCTACCACTAACTACCTTGTCGGTACTTGGGTTTGGGTCAATATTCTTGTGCATATTAATGAAGACCACCCCCTCTCCCCTCCGTTCTCCTTTTGTTAGAGTTTTATTCAAGACCAGATGGTAAATTGTACCAAATGTCTTCCCAGCATCTATTACATGTTTCAGTGATGCTTGCTATTTTCCCAGTTGATGTAAAGAATTACATTTGGAATGGGTGAGTCTCCACTTGGCCAGGCCTGGTCAGGTGCCCGTCCTCAGGGGCAGTCCGCCCAAATTACAGGGAATGGGGGAGGGGCAGCTTCCCAGAGGAAAATCAGGGTGCACCTACCAGGTGAGGGGCAGCTCAGCGTTGGGTAGAAAGAAACCACAGATGTGCAGGACTACCTAGCCTCTTAGCCCAAGCACTCTTGGTTCCCACCCTGCACTCGAGGAGCAGGGAGGAGCATTTATTTCTGTGGTTCTCCTGGCATGAGGACAGATGCTGGGTTTCTGCAGCCCTCTGCCTCCAACACAGGGTATTGTACTGGTTCACAGTACTGGATTTACAGGGCGTATGTAACAGGGGCACAGTGTTACTTAGCCGACGGAGTGAGTGAACACATGGAATGCAAGGGGACCAGCCTGGAACCAGGAGCCCCAGCTCCTCCTGAGCCCTGCCCCAAAAATCTTGTGATTTGGAAGCAAGTTCCTCTCTGCTTCTTGAGGCTGCTAGATGGTTTGGGAGGCAGGAGGGCTTTGTGATCAAGGACTCAGGGTCTGAACGGGTCAGAGGTCAGCTCCCAGCTTTCCAGCTTGCTGGCTCTATGACCTGGGATGGGCCTCCCCTGCAAAATTGGGATGCAATACTCTTCCCCTGAGAGGGTTCTCGTAATGCTAATGAAAGAAGGTGGGTGAAGCACTTAGCACAGCCCTTGTGCATCCTAAGCCCTTTACCCAGAGGAGTTATTAGGGTGCACTCTGTGGCTTTGGGGATATTTAGAAGAGGAAGTTCTGCACTGGTTATAGATGATTTCAGGCTCTTGGGGGGATAAGGATAAGCATCCAAGTCCGTAAGTCACTGAGATTGTGCGCTTGCTGCTGCCACCACGTGGTCCCAGGATGATGATGATGATGATGATGATGATGATGATGATGATGGAGAAACATACCTGCGCCTCCGGCTGCAGATACAGGGGTAAATTGAAAAAGTGGTATTGCATAGTAGAAAAGAGTGCAAGCTGGGCTGGGTGTGGTGGCTCACGTCTGTAATCCCAGCACTTCGGGAGGCTAAGGTGGGCAGATCACTTGAGGCCAGGAGTTGAAGACCAGCCTGGCCAATATGGTGAAACCCTGTCTCTACTAAAAATGCAAAAATTAGCCAGGCATGGTGGTGGGCACCTGTAATCCCAGCGCTGCACTGAGGGGCTGAAGGGGGCAAGGGCATGGTATCACACCCTTGGAGGGGCCGTGACTGCTGTGGGCTGAGTCTGCCTGGGAAGGGGTGATGACACAACCCCTCTGTTTCCACTGTTGCTGCTGGAAATATTCCCACTGCCACCACCTAACCGCTTTTGTGCCAGCCTCAGAGGGCATGTGCCAGCTCCAAGACCAGGGCCCTGGTTGAAGACCAGCCCCTGCCACTCCCTGCCTGGGTGAGGTCCACCAGCCGCCCAATCTGGATTCCCCTCTCATGGTCTCATCATCAGAATCTCCAGGGGAAGCCCTGGAAAATACAGCTTCCAGGGTCTCACCCTGGTGAACAGGCTCTGCAGATCTGTGTTGAGATAACAGGATGAGAATCCCCCCTATCCTTCCGCCCTGGATGGCATATGGTTTAATGGACCATGCGTAGGCCCTGGATTGGAATGCCAAGCTCAAACCTCATTTTTCGGGCTGGGCGCGGTGGCTCACACCTGTAATCCCAGCACTTTGGGAGGCCAAGGTGGGTGGATCATGAGGTCAGAAGATTGACACCATCCTGGCTAACGTGGTGAAACCCCGTCTCTACTAAAAATACAAAAAAATTAGCCAGGCGTGGCGGCAGGCGGCTGTAGTCCCAGCTGCTGGGAGGCTGAGGCAAGAGAATGGCAGGAGAATGGCGTGAACCCGGGAGGCAGAGGTTGCAGTGAGCCAAGATCACGCCACTGCACTCCAGCCTAGGCGATGGAGCGAGACTCCGT
Source organism: Papio anubis (assembly GCF_008728515.1). Taxonomy (NCBI): domain Eukaryota; kingdom Metazoa; phylum Chordata; class Mammalia; order Primates; family Cercopithecidae; genus Papio; species Papio anubis. Next base: position 24,007,580 of record NC_044992.1, read on the forward strand.
CTCAAAAAAACAGAACAAAACAAAACAAAACAAAAACCAAAAAACAAGAAAACAAAACAACAACAACAACAACAACAAAACCTTGCTTTCCTGTCTCCTCGCCCAGAGATCCCGGCCAAGTCCCTGGCTCTCTAGAGCCTTGGTTTTCTGGTTTATTAAGTGAGGCCAGTAACCTCTCTCCAAGGGCTGGCATGAGGATAAACCAGGAGAAGGGTGTGCAGGTGCCACACGCCTGAGTCCTTTCTGATACCCAGGACTCTGTTACGCTGGTCCTCCACCCCAGGCCTCTGAGCCACTTTCTTTTGGGAAAGAGGTTTAAATTATAAATAAGGGCCTTAATCATGGATGAGGCCTCTTGCCTCCTGCTGTGCTTGCTGGAAAAGAACTTTGCCTCTGCAAAGAGCGTCTACAAAATGAGTAGACTCAAGACCTCCCCTGTGGCCCCTGGCCCTGCCGTATGGGCCCTAAGGAATTTGCCAAGCTGCCCAGGGGGGCCTCCCATGAGGCCAGCTACTCAGACTGCAGGGCGTCCTTCCGGGCAGAAGGTGCAGTTGCAGCAGAGAGGAAGCGAGGGCTAGAAAGCCTGAGACATAGACAGCCCCATGTCCTCGCCTCAGTCGGGCTCTGGGAGGGCCGCAGCCAGGCTGAGTAGGCCTGGGCCACCCAGCTTCTCCACCTGGGGAGCAGCTTGGTCCTGGGAGGACCCAGGGAGATCCCACCAGAATTTCTCCTCCCCAAGTGAGTGCATCAGTGCTGGCAGCTGCACCCACAAGCTGCAGGCAGGGGTGTGGAGCGAGTGAACCTAGGCAGTTTATCCTCTAGGGGTAACCGTGCACACTGCCACCCTCCTCTCACCCAGATGCCAGTTTTGCCGTGGAAATGGCCCGTTTAATGTCCTGTGCAAGGGAGAAAAGCTCTAGACCCCCAGAGCAGGGGTCCCATCCCGTGTCCAGCAAAGAGAGGGAGGAAAGCATATTCCGGTCCAGCAGTTGGTCAAGCAATGTGGAAATGGAGCCTGCTCCGCCTTCACTTTAGTCCAGGAAAGCCTCCGGGTAAAAACACTGACTCTGGCCCAGCCTGTCTCAAACTTACGGAGTTCAGAAACCTTTCTACATGTAACACATTGACACTCTCTAAGAAATGCCATCCTGGTGACCTTGGGTGAAAGACTCACCTCTCTGGGTCCCACTCACTTCATCAGTGAAACTGGAACCATAATCCCCATCCTGCCCTGTCCCATCACAGGGAGCACGGATCGGAAGGGGCGGGGCCCCCTTAGTCTCTGCTGTCCACATTGGCCTAGGAGCTCCTCTTGTCGCCAGCCCCTGGCTAGGCCTGGCCCGGGAAATGTACTTGAGCACCAGTGAGTCCCAGGGAGCAGGCAGACACTAGGCGCAGGTAGGTTTCGGTCCTCTGCCAGGGCTGCAGGCTGCACCTCCCCCGGGATCCATGTGAGGTTTCTGTGATGGAGAGATTGACCAGTGGGCAGGACCTCACCGCCACCACCACTGCCGTGGCCCTGCAGCCACCATAGGCGCCTGCCTGACCCCTTCCAGGCAGCAGGGAGGGGCGCTTGGAGGAGGCAGGCGGCAAGGGACCATTAAACCCCTGAGCAATGTTTCACCTATGGTAAGAGTTCTCAAATCCATATTCCCTCTGATCCCCATGGTGACGGTATGAGGTGAGGAGCAGTACCTGCCTCATTCACAGGCGAAAAAGCTGAGGCTCAGAGAGGTCGGGGTCTGCCAGGGTCTCATGGTATGTTTGAGATTCCATTATGGGATCCCCAGAACAAGTCGCCCTTCTCACTTGCCATCTTGTGTTGTACTGACAGCAACAACAGTGGAATTTCTGGCCGGAGCCACTGTATTTTGCTTTGTTTCTGTAGCTAAACCTCAATTCACTGAAAGGCCATGAGGTGTCCTGGTTAACTCATTTTCTGGGGAACGGAGGGAGGACTGTGGGAGATTTTCAGTTTGAGTCTAGTTGAAGTGTCAGGGCTGGGCAGCTGGGCCTGTTTCGGACAGGGCAGGATAGATGGATTAGAGGAGGCAGGGTCCAGGGACCACACCTTGGAGTGGCCCAACTCCTGCAGGCCAGCACCCCCCTTTGATGAGCAGACATTCCCATGTAACCTTAAATAATGGGTCTGAAGCCAACCAAAGCCCACAGCAAGCAGCACCTTTCAAACTACGCCAAGAGCCAGAGATGTCAACAGAGGGCCTCACACGGAGGGAGCTGTCCTTCCGTGGTCCCCCCGAGAAGAGAGTGTCCTCCCTCTTCCCCCCCCCACCATATTTAGCTTCCACCTGCCCTCCAGCCACTCAGAACAGCTGGTGGTTCCTCAGACCCTTCGGGCACCTCTAGGGCCTGGCCTTGGCTACCCTCTCCCTCCTTCCTCCCTTTGCTTACACCAAAGCCCCCCTTCTTGAATTCCCATTCCCCACATCTGCTGTGTCAGTTCTTCCACCTGCAGTCCAGCAAAACCTCCTCGTCCTCCAAGGCCCTTCCACATCTCCCAAGCCCTCTGGGTTGTCTCCCCTGGGCCCCAAAACTGCAAGGATTTGGGGTAGCACTTTCGAAGGGGTTACATTGTGATGGATTCTGTCTTATCTTCCCCTACAATGCCGTGAGCAGTTTTTCAAAAGAGTAAAAAGAGTATTTTTTCCCTAAGTTCAAAAATGATCCAGTTCATTTTTTAAATTCAGCCAGTTAAAAATTGCTGGAAGAAGAGGTGCAGTGACTGGCTGTCCCAGCTCATGAGTTTCACGGGTGTCCGCAGCTTCCTGACCAGGGTCCAGGCATGGTCTGCCTATGAAAGCCTCATTTATCCCAAGGCCGCTCTGTGTCAGCTGCCAGGCTGTCTTGATACGCCATTCCCTCTCAGTCCTAACATGTGATGAGGCAATGCTGTTGCTCGGGGATTAGTGCGCAGGGAGGTGGAGTCATCCACCACTGGTCACACAGCTGGGAAATGGAGGTGGGACTCCAACTCAGCAATGTCTACCTAGAGCCTGGGAGCCACGCTACCCTGCCTCTGGGCTTGTGGCAGTATTAACAGTCACCTACACACTTTTATGCTATTCCCCAGGCTATTTTTATTTCACTCAAAAATAACTCCAGGACATCTGTTCCTTCCCTGGGAGCTTCCCGGGAGCCTCTCTGTCTCCCCACAGGCCAGTCTGGCTGTGGAAACATTTGCGGAAGGAACGGACAGATGGGCAGATGCATGCAGAGGCCAGTCCACTTCAGAGACCACCCAGGCTTCTGTCACTTTCGCTCCTATTCAGACCCCAAACAAAGCCCTCGTGGGTGGCCGGAGGGATTCTGTCAGCCCAGGCTCAGGCTGTGAATGAGGGGCCACCTGATGACACTCAGACGGATGGACGTGTTGGCGGTCCCATAAAGGAAGATGTCTCCAGCTGTGGCTGCTGGGACAGCGCTTCCCAGGAGGCAGTGGCCTGGGTACCATGTCACTGGGCCATGGTGCTGGCCAGCCCTCTGGATGTCTAGCCACCCTGGTCAGAGACACTCCAAAGCCTCACAGCCCCTCTCCACCTTCCCTCCCATCACCACCTTTTATCTGAGCGGGTCCCTGAGACCGGGTCCTTCATCGGGTAGGGGCCCTCCAGCTTTGAGAACCAGGAACCAACACAAAATGACTTGCATGCTGAGGCAAATGTGTTCTTCCTTATAACACAAGGGTCCAAGGTAGGGCAGCTCCAGGGCTGGTTCCTCAGGGGCTCAGAGGCATCAGCTAGGACCCAATCCCCTTCCATTGAGCTTCCCGGCATCGACCCAAGATGGTGTCCATTCTCCAGCTGGGGAAGCAGGTAGGGGTGAGCTGCTTACGGATGGGCGCCCCCTCCAAAGACAGCCTCTCCCAGAGCCCCCTGCAGATGTCTTCTCATGGCTTATTGGCCAGAGATGTATAACATGCCTTTGCCTGAACCCATCAGTGGCAAGGGGAATGAGTCCACAGGACTGGCTTGGTCCAGTCAGAACTCATGCCCCAGGTTGAGTGGCCCCAGGCACCTAGTCAGACAGAAGGTGAGCACCTCGGACCAGGGGGAGCTCTACGTGGACAGAGAAGAGGGGAGGGGCAGGATAGTGGTGACTGACGAATCTGCCTCCGTTCTTGTCATTGTTTCTTGGCTATAGAAGAGGGGAAGTAAAAGACTCGCAAGAGAGGTTGAGTAATTCCCCAGGACCACACCCTCTCCAAAGTCCCCAAGCCATTTACTTGTTCCGCAGTGAAGCTCCAGTGAACGGAGGCATTTTTCGCCCAGTCCTCTGACCCCATCTACTCCACTCTGGCTTTCTTCTCTTCCTCCTCCCAACCCCACGCCCACCCCAAACATGCCTGAAAGCGTTACGATCACATAGACCTCAGAGCTGGAAGAGACATTCAATATTAATGTTATCCAATGCTGTCATTTTCCAGATGGGGAAACTGAGGCCTGAGAGGGGAAGGAGCTCAGCGAGACCACTCAGTAAAGCAGTTGGTGGTGGAGCTGGGACTGGATGGAGGGCCCAGAAAGCGCAGCGTCCCCGAGATTCTCAAAGGGTCTCGGACCACCCTACTTTCTCACCTCAGCCCCCCTGTGGACGGTCTCCGCAGCCTCCCTGCTGGCTGGTGGCCCCTCTGCCTGTCCCTCCTGGGGGAAGGCTCCCCCTCAGGCCCCCTTTATGCATCTTTGCACCTGGCACTTCCATAGCACTCTCCAGCCTCCGACGTCCTTGACTCAGTCTGGTCTGATCGTCACAGCGGTCCTGTGAGCTGGTGGGAAGTGCATTAGAGATCCAGAGACTGAGGCCCAGAGAGGCAACAGGGCTCGCCCGAGGTCATGCGGTGGCGCCGTACTGAAGCCCAAGCCGAGCCGGCCTGCGACCTGTGCAGACACACAGGGATCAGTGGTCTGAGGTTGCCTTCTTGAAATTCGTGGTAATTTTCCCCTTTGCTCTGGGCCCCACTAATGACGGAGGTGGTCCTGAGCCCTGGGCTCCTGACTTCTCCAGGATTCTTTCCACAACCACATGCTGTTCCCCCTCTACCAGTGGCCTACCCAGGGCAAGTCCGACTGATTCCATGGGACAGCCCTTCACATGGAGGGGAGCGGGCTTAGGGATTGGGAGCCAGACAGTCGTATATTTTGGCCTGGGCTCGGGGTGCAGGAACTGGCAGGACCCACTTTGGCAATGCCTCCTTCATCCCTTGTCTCAGGCCGGTGTTGCTGAAGCTCTTGCCTGGCTCTTTTCCCATCCCCGCCCCAGAATTAATGGAGAGGGCCAGTGGCAGCCTGTGCCCTTTGTCCCACCGGCCGGCCTGGGAGTGGCGGCTCCAGAATACAGGGTCCTATTGTGTGCCCTGACGTCAGGCAGCTGGACTGCCGGGAGTGAGGATAAACAAGCAGCTGCAGCATCTTGCCGGAAGCCCCAGAAGAGGTCTGGAGCCCCTGCAGCAGCAGGAGAAGGAGCCAGTCTGAAGAGGAACAGAGCTAGGGGGAGTTGGACTCCAGCCCTGCCTGCTGTGCGGTGAGGCCAGCCCAGCATCGGCGTCCACTGCTGTAAGAGCGGAATGACTGGCCGTTTGCTACTTCATGGGGCTGCTGAGAGTGATGCACTTGAGTGCTTCGAAGGCTGCCTGACACCAGCCAGCTCTGCCGCTGCCGCTGTCCGCACTTGCCCCTGTTCTTACTATCGCCCATATTCAGGATAAAGCACATACAAGCCCTTTGCCTGGCTCATAAGGCCTTGTCTTTCAGACCTGTTCCCTCTCTGGCCCCATCTCTTGATGACGCCCCCTCCCCACATTCCCTCCATCCACTCCAGACCCCCTGCCTTTGCCAGCATTGCCCCCTCTCCCTCTCCTGCTCCCTCTTGCTGCCTTTCACATCCTTCCCCACCATCCCTCTCATCTGGCCAGCTCCCAGCAGAAAACCCTGCAACTGGTCCTGGGATTTACGATGCCTCCAGTACCCCAGTGTCCCCATAGGTGTCCCCTGAGTGTAAGGCCTCCAGAGTAGCCACCCCTGAGCAAGGATCTGGCACCAGCAGCTGCCTCACCTCCTCCAGAGGGTCCCCTCCCCAGAAGCACTGCCAGGACAATCTAGGTTCCACATGGGGACAAAAGGCACTTCCTGGCCTGCTGCAGGGAGTCTCCAGGTACCCAGACCTGCCACTCTCTTTGTAGGCCCCTCTTGCCCCACAGGCACTGTCCTTTCCCCACTTTTCCCGTCTGCCTTCTATTGTGGCTGCTTTTTTATGCTGGGGAGTTTCAACTTCACCCTACTCCAAGCCAAGCCCTGAAACTCCTTTTGCGAGTATAGACGGTGTCAGATGCCCAGCCAAGCCCAGGTTACTGCTCAGGGTAGCAGGAATTGCCACTCTCATGCCCATAGGGGCCAGGAAGGAATGCAGCCTAGGTGGGCTGCGGTGGGGAGCTACTTGGGATTTGGGGGTTCCCATAGACAACTGGGGAGCAGAACACATTCCCTTTCTAAAGAGTGTGCTTGAATTCAGCTGTCGCTCATTGTTGCTGTGGGGGAATATGGGACCTGTGTTGCCAGATCTGATATTTCAAGAAAAGCCAGGGGCTGGACATGGCGGCCATGCCTGTAATCCCAACATTTTGGAAAGTCAAGGCAGGAGGATCACTTGAGGCCGGGAGTTCAAGACCAACGTGGACAACATAATGAGACCCCATCTCTACAAAAAATTAGCCAGGTGTAGTGGTGTATGCCTGTACTCCCAGCTACTTGGGAGGCTGAGTTGGGAGGCTCCCTTGAACCCGAGAAGTCAGGCTGCAGTGAGCTATGATCAATCATGCCACCGCACTCCAGCCTGGGTGACAGTGAGACCCTGTCTATAAGAAAAATAAAAATAGGCTGGGCATGGTGGCTCACGCCTGCACTTTGGGAGGCCAAGGCAGGCAGATCACCTGAGGTCAGGAGTTCGAGACCAGCCTGGCCAACGTGGTGAAACCCTGTCTCTACTAAAAATACAAAAATTAGCCAAGCATAGTGGCGTGCACCTGTAATCCCAGCTACTCGGGAGGCTGAGGCAGGAGAATTGCTTGAACCCGAGAGGCGGAGGTTGCAGTGAGCTGAGATTGCACCATTGCACTCCAGTCTGGGGGACAAGAGCAAGACTTCATCTCAAAAAAATAAAATAAAATAAATCAAATAAAAATAAAAATTTAAAGCCAGATATCCAAGTTTGTATGTGCAGTTCCTTTTTTTTTTTTTTTTTTGAGACAGGGTCTCACTGTGTCACTCAGGCTGGAGTGCAGTGGCACATCACAGCTCACTGCAGCCTTGACTTCCCAGGGTTAAGGTGATTCTCCTCAGCCTCCCAAGTAGCTGGGACTACAGGCGTGCACCACCACACCCGGCTAATTTTGTTTATTTTTTGTAGAGACAGGGTTTCGCCATGTTGCCCTGGCTGATCGCGAACTCCTGAGCTCAAGTGATCCTCCTGCCTTGACCCACTCCCAAAGTGCTGGGGTTACAGGTGTGAGCTACCATGCCCAGCCAGTTCCCTTGATTTTTAAAGAAAAATTTTTTTAAATTGTTTTTACTTTACATACAGTAAAATTCACTTTTGGGGGGTGGGGGAAGAAGTGTTACTATTTACATAGATTCCTGTGACTCCCACCACCATCAGGGACAGAACCGCTCATCCCCCAAATTCCCTCCAGCTGCTCCTTTGTCTTCAGTCCCTCCTCCTCACTCTTGGCATCCACTGATCCAACTTTGTCACTATGGTTTTGCCTTTTGCACATAAATGGAATCGTACCGTTTGTAATCTTTGGGAGTGGTTTCTTTCCTGTAGCATAATGCATCCGAGATTCATCTGTGGTGTTGTGTCGATCATTTGTTCCTTTTTATTACGGAACACTTGCTTATCCATTCAGTTGTTGAGAGACACTGGGGATGTTTCCAGGTTTGGGTGATTATGTGTAATGCTGCTGTGGACATTTTTGTGCAATTGTGTGTGTGTGTGTGTTTGAATGTAAGTTTTCATTTCTCTAAGCTAAGGAAGGATAAGGAAGTTCCCTTCTATTTCTACTTTGTTGAGAGGTTTTTTTTTTATATCATGAATGGATGTTGAATTTTGCCACTTTATTTCTCTGCATCTTTTGATAGGTTTTCTTCTTTAGTCATGTTTAGATTACAGCCATTAGTTTTCAGATGTTGGGCCAGCTTTGCTGAATAAACCCCATTCGGCTGCTGGTCTTGTTATATTATTCATATGTATCTCCTGGATTCGATTTGCTAATATTTTGCGGAGGCTCATTGCATCTGTGTTCATGAGGGATATTGACTTGTAGTTTTAGTTTTCTCTCTCTCTCTCTCTTTTTTTTTTTTTTTTTTTTGAGACTGAGTCTCGCTCTGTGCCCAGGCTGGAGTACAGTGGCCCAATATCGGCTCACTGCAAACTCCACCTCTCGGGTTCACGCCATTCTCCTGCCTCAGCCTTCCGAGTAGCTGGGACTACAGGCGTCCACCACGATGCCCAGCTAATTTTTTGTATTTTTAGTAGAGACGGGGTTTCACTGTGTTGCCAGGATGGTCTCGATCTCCTGACCTCGTGATCTGCCCACCTCGGCCTCCCAAACTGCTGGGATTACAGGCGTGAGCCACCGCGCCTGGCCAGTTTGTAGTTTTCTTATATTGCTTTTGTTTAGTTTGGGTATCAAGGTATTGCTGGCCCCATAAAATGAGTTGGGAAGTGTCTCTTCTATTCTCTGAAAGAGGCGGTGTAGAATTTATGTATATTTTCCTTAAATACTTAGTGAAATTATCTGAGCCTGAGGTTTCCTTTTTGGAAGGATATAAATTCTGAAATTAATTTCTTTAATCGCTCAAGGACTGTTCAGATTATCTGTTTCTTCTTGCATGAATTTTAGTAGTTTGTGTTTTTCAAATAATTGGTCCATTAGTTCATCAAAGTTGTAGAAATTATGTGTGTAGAAGTGTTCCTAGTGTTCCCTTATTAGCCTTTTAAAGAATGTAAGACTGTAATGATATCTCTGTTTTCTTTCTTTTTTCTAGACAAGGTCACACTCTGTCACCCAGGCTGGAGTGCAGTGCTGCAATCAAGGCTCACTGCAGCCTTGACCTCCCTGGCTCAAGTGATCCTCCAACCTCAGCCAACCCCAGTAGCTGGGACCAGAGGCATGTGCCACCATGCTTGGCTAATTTTTTTTTTAATCTTTTGTAGAGGTGGGGTCTTGCTATGTTGCCCAGGCTGATCTTGAATGCCTAGTCTCAAGTGATCTTCCCACCTTGACCTCCCAAAGTGCTGGGATTACAGGTGTGAGCCACTGTGCCCAGCCACATTTTTTGTATCGGTAATTTGTATCCTCTCTCTCTCTCTCTCTCTCTCTCTGTCTCTCTCTCTGTTTCTCTGTCATTCTGGTTAGAGATGCATCAGTTTTGTTAATCTTTTAAAAACAAAACCAGGTTTGGGTTTTGTTGATTTTTCTCTACCAGTCTCGTTTTTAATTTTATTAATTTCTGCTCTTAATTTTATTATTTCTTTCCTCCCTTTTGCTTTGGGCTTGAATTTTATGGTATTGTATTTTTATTTTCATTTAGTTTAAATTATTTTTAATTTCTCTTGAGACTTCGGGGCCAGGCACGGTGGCTCACGCCTGTAATCCCAGCACTTTGGGAAGCCAAGGGGGGCGGATCACCTGAGGTCGGGAGTTCGAGCCCAGCCTGACCAATATGGAGAAACCCCGTCTCTACCAAAAAATACAAAATTGGCCAGGCGTGGTGGAGCATGCCTGTAATCCCAGCTACTCGGGAGGCTGAGGCAGGAGAATTGCTTAAAACCCAGGAGGCAGAGGTTGCAGTGAGCCGACATCAGGCCACTACACTCCAGCCTGGGTAACAAGAGTGAGACTCCACCTCAAAAAAATAAATAAATAAATAAATACATAATATAAAAAACAGTGTTGTACTGGCATAAAAACAGTGGCGCAATTTCAGCTCACTGCAATCTCCACCTCCCATGTTCAAGTAATTCTTGTGCTTCAGCCTCCCAAGTAGCTGGGATTATAGGCACAGGCCACCATGCCCAGCTAATTTTTGTATTGTTAGTAGAGATGGGGTTTTGCCATGTTGCCCAGGCTGGTCTTGAACTCCTGACCTCAAGTGATCCACCTGCCTCAGCCTCCTAAAGTGCTGGGATTACAAACGTGAGCCGTTGAGCCCTGTTATTGATTTTTAGTTTAATTATATTATAGTCACAGGACTTTTTTTTTTTTTTTTTTGAGATGGAGTTTTGCTCTTGTTGTCCAGGCTGGAGTGCAAAGGCGCGATCTCGGCTCACTGCAACCCCCACCTCCCAGGTTCAAGTGATTCTCCTGCCTTAGCCTCCCTAGTACTGGGATTACAGGTGCCCACCACCATGCCCAGCTAATTTTTTGTATTTTTAGTAGAGATGGGGTTTCACTATGTTGGCCAGGCTGATCTCGAACTCCTAACCTCAGGTGATCTGCCAACCTCAGCCTCCCAAAGTGCTGGGATTACAGGTGTGAGCCACTGCACCCAGCAGGACATACATTTATAATTTCAGTTTTTAAAAATTTGTTGCCAGACTCAGGTGCTTATGCCTATAATCCCAGCACTGTGGGAGGCTAATAAGGCAGGAGGATCTCTTCAGGCCAGGAGTTCGAGACCAGCCTGGGCAACATAGTGAGTCCCTCATCTCTACAAAAAATAAGAAAATTAGCTGGGCATGGTGACATATCCCTGTAGACCCAGCTACTCGGGAGGCTGAGGTGGGAGGATTGCTTGAGTCTGGGAGGTGGGGGCTGCAGTGAACTATGATCACACCACTACACTCCAGCTGAGGTGACAAAGATCCTGCCTCCCCCCCACAAAAAAAGTGTTATAGTTTGTTTAATAGCCCAGCATATGATCTACATGATCTACCTTGGTGACAGTTCCATGTTTACATGAAGAGGATGTGTGTTCTGCTATTATTGGGTGGCGTGTTCTATAAACATCAATTAAGTTAAGCTGGTTAGTGGTGATATTCAGGCCTTTTAGATCTCTTGTTGATTTTTCATCTAACTAGCTTTGTTGTTAAAAATTAGACTTTCTATCTAACTAGTTATATTGTCTAGAGGAGTGTTGAAGTCTCCAACTATGATTGTCAATTTGTCTATTTCTCCTTTCAATTTTATTAGTTTGGCTTCATGTATTTTGAAGCTCTGTTGTTAGGGACATGTGCGTTTAGGATTGTTATGTATCTTCTTGGTGAGTTGACCCTTTTATATAATGTTTGTCTGAATCCTTGGTAATTTTCCTTGTTTGGATTAGGTAATTTCTGTTGTTCTATCACTGCTTTTTTCTGTGATCTCCATTCTGCTATTGATCCAATCCAATGATATTTTATTTCATATATTGTATTTTTTAGTTCTAAAATTTCCATTTGGTTCCTTTTTTCTAGCTCTTATTTTTCTGCAAGAATTTCTAAATTTCCATTTATTTCAGGATTGTTCACCTTTACCGAACCATGGAGCATTGGTATAATAACTGTTTTAAAGTCTTTGTCTAATTATGGCAACATCTGGGTCATCTCAGCGTTGGTATCTATCTATTGATTGTCTTTTTTTTTTTTTTCTTTTCGAGACAGAGTCTCGCTCTGTCGCCCAGGCTGGAGTGCAGTGACACGATCTCGGCTCACTGCAAGCTCTGCCTCCCGGGTTCATGCCATTCTCCTGCCTCAGCCTCCCGAGTAGCTGGGACTACAGGCTAATTTTTCTTTTAGTCTTTTGTATTTTTAGTAGAGACGGGCTTTCACCGTGTTAGCCAGGATGGACTCGATCTCCTGACCTCATGATCCACCCACCTCGGCCTCCCAAAGAACTGGGATTACAGGCGTGAGCCACCATGCCCAGCCTTATTGTCTTTTGTCTTATACATTGTTGTCAGCTTTTCCTGTTTCTTTGTATGTCAAGTAATTTTGGATTGTGTCTTGGACATTTGGAATACTATAAGACTCTGGGTCCTGTTAAAATCCTCTGAAGAATGTCAGTTTTTTCTTTGTTTATTCGTTTGTTTTTGAGACAGGGACTTGCTCTGTCACCTAGGCTGGAGTGCACCGGTGCGATCATGGCTCACTGCAGCCTCAACTTCCTGGCCTCAAGCAATCCTCTTACGTTGGCTTCCTAAAGCATTAGGGTTACGAGCATGAGCCACTGTGCCCAGTCCGTTTGCTTTTTGAATCAGTTAGGTTGATGCCTCAGATCCCAGCCTGCCCTCTGTGAGTTATAGTTTCAATGTGAGTTCACTTTTCAAAGCCTTTGCAGTGCTGTTCAGATCCACCCCAAGTATACATACTCCAGGGGCCAGTCTGTTCGGTCTACACTGTAGTTCAGTTCTCAGAGTCTTTGGTAGGTTATTTGGGGTCAGTTCCATGTATGTGCAGCTTAGGAGTAGGCTAGGACCTCAAATATGACAACTTTATGGGATCACATTCTCAAGCTCCTTTCTTTCTGTGATGCTGCCCTATCCAGCTCCCAGGGGCCCCCTTTTCTCATTTTTTCCAGGCAAAAGATTTTCCCTTTCTCGGAGTTTAGGTTCCCCTGTGTGACTGCTACGGCTGCTGCCGCCACCTAACCTTTGGGATAGGCTTTACCTTGTAGGGAGGCAGCTTGGAGAGAAAAAAGACCCAGGGCACTTTTCCCACTCGATTTTTCCCAAGAGGCCCCCCTTCCCCAGCTTCTCATCAGAAAGAGAATTTCTTCTGTAGCTTTTTCTCTGTGCACCTGCTGCACAGTTCTGGGATTTGGGCTACTGAGTCTAGGTCAGAAAATATGCAAAGAAAAACTAAGAAAGCTCACCATCATATTTGTCTTACTTAAAGTTTTTATTTTCCTCCTCAATTCAACTTCCGCTATTCACTTTTCAGAGTCCTTGTGTAGTTGTTTTATGTCTCCTGTCAGAGTTTTTAGTTATAATCAACGGGAAAGCTAGACTGTAGTGTGCTCACTCCATCTTAACCAGAACCAGGAGGCTTGCTTGGCTTTAAATACTGGCATCTAATTTTAAGTCTCTCCACAAGCCACATCTGAGATGCTAGCTGGCCACCTCTGCTTTAGTGGCACAGTGTGTCAAAATTATTCTTTCCTTCCTTCCTTCCTTCCTTCCTTCCTTCCTTCCTTCCTTCCTTCCTTCCTTCCTTCCTTCCTTCCTTCCTTTCTTTCTTTCTCTTTTCTTTTCTTGTCTTTCCTTCTTTCGAGATGGATTCATAGTCTTGGCTTATTGCAACCTCCTGCCTCCTGGGTTCAAGCAATTCTCCTGCCTCAACCTCCCCAGTAACTGGGACTACAGGCACGCACCACCAAACCTGACTAATTTTTTTTTTTTTTTTTTTGAGACAGAGTCTCGCTCTGTTGCCCAGCTTGGAGTGCAGTGGCATGATCTCGGCTCACTACAACCTCTGCCTCCCAGGTTCAAGTGATTCTCCCACCTCAGCCTCCTAAGCAGCTGGGATTACAGGCGTACACCACCACACCCAGCCTAATTTTTGTATTTCTAGTAGAGATGGGGTTTCACCATGTTGGCCAGGCTGGTCTCAAACTCCTGACCTCAGGTGATTCGCCCATCTCGGCCTCCCAAAGTTCTGGGATTACAGGTGTGAGCCACTGTGCCTGGCCTAATTTTTCTTTTAAGACTCAAATTCTTAAGCAAAGGTTGTCAGTACCAATATCAGTTTTTCCAGATGAAAAGAGAGCAGAATACAGATTTATTCTTTCTGTGGTCAGAGCAAGCCCTTAAACCTGTCAGCATAATAATAGTGATTGCAATTATTTTAGCATAAATAATAATAATTACTGGCTAAGGGCATGAACTCTGGAACCAGGCCTCTTGTGTTCAGCCATCTCCTACAAAGTATGTGACCTTAACTCTGAATGACTTTGCCTTTCTATGTCTCAGTTTCCTCCCCTGTAAAATGGGAATAATAATAGTATTTACTTCCCAGGTGGTGGCGAGGATTAAACAAATTCATATGCATAGAGTGCTCAGAACAGTGCCTGGCAAAAGAAGGCTCGCTAAGCATTTGCTTTGATTCCTGTGAGTAATGGCTAACGTTTATTAGGCACCTTGCCTTGCAGACAGCTTCACGGCGGCAAGATAAGCCGGCTTATCTCGCTTGCTCAGATGAGGCAGCTGAGATTTCAGAAAGGCAAATGGCTTGCTTGAGTCCGTCTGGCCTTCAGACCTTGAAATTAGGGAGGCGTGGGTGGCTGGGCATGGGCTCAGGGAGTGTCTGGCTGGTAATCAATCAGACGGCAATGGCAATGAAGCTTTTTAACATCATCTGGTCTGAGCTAGAAGAGATGTGACCCAGGGGACTGAGTTCAGGGGAAAAAATCAGCTCAAAGAGAAAGACAACAGAAATAGAAGGGGAAGCCTGGTAATTGAGTGGCCCCAAAAAGGAAAGATCAATATTTTACTTCCAGTGAACAACCAATTTCCCTGGCAGCAAGCTGGGGCCCAGCTGCGTGTGCTTCAGCGACAACAGCTGCTCCTGCAACGCCTGCCAGGCCTGGTGAGCCGGTCTCTCCTGGCCGGGGAGCCAGAGCAGGAGCCACACATGGTGTGTGCCCCGGGGTGGGGACGGCCCCCAGCTCCCCTGCCTGGGGTGTAGGCTTCCCACGAAGACCACATGGGGTGGCTATTTGCTATACTCCCTGTGTGACCTTGGGCAAGCCCCTTCCCTCCCTGGGACCTGGCTTCACTGACTGTGGAATGATGGGCTGGGTCAGCGGCATGTGTCCAGCAGAGGACCAATTGTGGCAAAAGGTTACCCGATGTCCAGGAAGGTCGAGACTTTTTGTGATCAAAGGCGAGGGGTCCTCACCATAGTGGGTAAAGCTTCTTTGATGCACAGGGCACCAGGGGATAGAAACAACACTTCAGTGCAGACAGCCCCGTGACAGTCTCTGGCCCAGTAAGGCAACAGGGAGCAGCGGCTGACTCTTCAGGGTCAGTAAGACCTGAGTTCAAGAGTTGCCACTACAGGTGGGCAAAAATTTTAAATTTTAAAAAGAGGAAAAAAAAGGGGGGGGTTACCCCTACAGTGACTTTGTCTAAATGTCTTAACCTCTCTGAGCCTCAGTCTCCTCAATTTAAAATGGGAGACTATAATAATAGCTACTGTTAAGTTGCTGTGAGGATTAAATGAGACTATGTATGAAGCCTCCGTGGACTCCAAGCATTCGCAGTACCTCGCCGCATAAATGATGCTGTTATTTATTTTAAAAATCATTGAGCCTGTGGTGATGGTATATATTGCTAATAACCAGCATGCCTTGTTCTAATAATTTCACACCTGTTTTTTTTTTCTTTCTTTTTTTTTTTTTCTTTTGAGACAGTTTCATTCTTGTTGCCCAGGCTGGAGTGCAATGGTGTGATCTCAGCTCTACCTCCGGGTTCAAGTGATTCTCCTGCTCAGCCTCCCAAGTAGCTGGGACTACAGGCGTGCACCACCATGCCCGGATAATTTTTTTTGTATTTTTAGTAGAGGCAGGGTTTCACCATGTTGGCCAGGACGGTGTCAATCTCTTGACCTAGTGATCTGCCCACCTTGACCTCCCAAAGTGCTGGGATTACAGGTGTAAGCCACCGCCCCTGGCCCAATTTCACACCTGTTTTCTAAAGGGCAAGACATCAGTGTGCCTTGCCTCTTTTTTTTTTTTTTTTTTTTTTTTTGAGGCGGAGTCTTGCTCTGTCGCCCAGGCTGGAGTGCAGTGGCCGGATCTCGGCTCACTGCAAGCTCTGCCTCCCGGATTTACGCCATTCTCCTGCCTCAGCCTCCTGAGTAGCTGGGACTACAGGCGCCCGCCACCTCGCCCGGCTAGTTTTTTTGTATTTTTTAGTAGAGACGGGGTTTCACTGTGTTAGCCAGGATGGTCTCGATCTCCTGAACTCGTGATCCGCCCGTCTCGGCCTCCCAAAGTGCTGGGATTACAGGCTTGAGCCACCGCGCCCGGCCCTTTTTTTTTTTGAGATGGAATCTTGCCGTGTCACCCAGACTGAAGTGCAGTGGCACAATCTCGGCTCACTGCAGCCTCCACCTCCCCAGTTCAAACGATTCTCCTGCCTCAGCCTCCCCGAGTAGCTGGGATTACAGGCACACATGACCACACCTGGCTAATTTTTGTATTTTAAGTAGAGATGGGGGTTTCTCCATGTTGACCAGGCTGGTCTTGAACTCCTGACCTCCGGTGACCTACCCACCTCAGCCTCCTGAAGTGCTGGGATTACAGGCGTGAGCCACCGTGCCCGGCTGGTCTGGCACTTTTGTGGCCACCACTCTGGGGCTGTAGCTCTTTGAAGAGCCCTGTGAGAGCAGCTGTAGAGAGGTCACAGCCTGGGCCATGGCTCGGGTGCTCCGGGGAACATGCAGTGGCCCTCAGCACCCCATCTATCTGCCTGTCATCAAACAACCCCACCCCACCTCTGTCCAGGTAAGCTTTTGCTGGCAGAGGAATGGACAGCTCACCCGCCAGTGTCTCCCAGCCCCAGGGAGTTGTGGACACAGAGGTTACAGAATCCAAATCCCTGCACTCCTGCCTCCTAGGTGGACTTGAGGTGGGGGTCCTCATCAGTCAGGCAGCACTCTGTGGCCGACTCCACCCTTGACTTGCTTCGGAAATAATGAAGGCAGAGCCCTGACCTTGGAGAGGATTGTAGGTGTGAGCACGGGAGGCTGGGGGTAGAGGGTGCCCTGGTCCATCCCCACATTCACAGACCCCCTATAATGCCAGCGATGTGAAGGCAGGACGAGAGGAGGCAGAATGCCAGCTGGGATGGTGGGTGGGCTCCCCTGCAGCCCTACAGGTGGCACCTGGGCATTGCTATTCTCAGAAGTCACGTCATTGCCTGGCAGTGTCAGAGGCTGGCATGGCTTGGGGGAGGGGGCAGCTGCAATGCTGAGGAGGCTGGCAAAAAACCACTTTCCTCCTTCACTGAAATTTTACAGATCTTTCCTGAGAGCCCACTAGGTACCAGGTTCAGGGGGGGTTCACGGAAAGAACGTGGCACGACCCCGCTGCCCTTCCCTCATCCCAGACTCACACCAGAGTGGAAAAGCAGGGTCAGCCGGAATCAAGACGCAAGCACAGAGCTTCCAGGTTCCAGGCAGGGAGAAGATGGTTAGGGTGGGGCCCTCTTTGTCCACTGCTCACCTTCCAAAGCCCACTGGGCACAGCCCCATGGTGCCAGGCCACCGGCAGTGACCAAGGCTTCAGACCCCTGCTGCAGCTGCCACGCTGTGGGCATGCAAGAAAAACATGGTCCCTATAAATAGATGAATCCCCAACGTGGTTTGGCTTCGGTGCCTGTTATGGGCGGTGTGGTGTGCTGGTGAGTCTGCCTGTAACGGCGTGAACACTGACAACAGTGACAGCGAGCCGTTTCCTGCATGCTGTGCTCTGCAGGCCCCAGGTGCCCTCAGATCCATCATCTGCAGCCCAGCCTGAGCAGATTCTGGAGAGAGCTCATCCTGGCCTGGCTGTGCTATAGATACTGATGGTAATTATTAGGGGGAGCGGCAAGATGCCTGACAAGGAATGTGAGCATGTACACATGTGTGTGCACTATTGTGTATGTGTGGCTAGCCAGCAGAACCAGCACCTACCACCATCAACCCCTGAAAGAGTGCCCGGCATGTAAGAGGTGCTCAGTCATCACTTGTTGAATAAGTAAATGAATGAATGAATGAATGAATGAATGAATGAATGAATGAATGCTTGTATAGGTGCTGTGGGAGGGCTGCCACTAAGTTTTAGAAGCAGTTTTAGATTTAGAAGCAGGCTTCTGAGCCAGGCGTGGTGGCGTGCCAGTAGTCCCGGCTACTTGGGAGGCTAAGGTGGGAGGATCCCTTGAGCCCAGGCATATGAGGCTGCAGTGATCTATGATCATGCCACTGCACTCCAGCTTGGGCAATAGCGTGAGGACCTGGCTCTTAAAAAATGTATTATTATTATTATTATTATTCCGAGACGGAGTTTCACTCTTGTCACCCAGGCTGGAGTGCAGTGGCGTGATCTTGGATCACTGCAATCTCCGCCTTGAAGGCAGAGCCCTGACCTTGGAGAGGATTGTAGGTGTGAGCAAAAACAAATATTATGAAGCCTCTACTATGTACCAGTCATGGTGCAAGCGACCAGGTATACAGTGGTGATCAGAACTGACAGGGTGCTTGCCCTTAGAGAGCTTACTTTGTAGAGAGAAGATATAAATTAATCAAATTATCCCACACACATACAACTACATGAAAGAATATGGAGAAACTAAGGCTAAGACTTTCTGCAGTGAGGTCGGGAGATACTCACGCCTGCTAAAGTTCCAGCCACACAATATCCCAAAAGACTTGGATGCGCAACCGAGGTCGTGATCTGCCAGCCTCCAGCATTTCTCAGCTGCGAGTACCCTAACCAGCTCACCAGTCAGAAAGGCTTTGCAATCTAGGATTTCTGCCCAGCCAATGAGCTGCCTCTGAAAACAACTTTCTGTAGAAATCCTCCGTAAAAAGTCCTCTCCTGGCCGGGTACGGTGGCTCATGTCTGTAATCCAAGTACTTTGGGAGGCCGAGGTGGGCGGATCACCTGAGGTCAGGAGTTGGAGACCAGCGTGGCCAACATAGTGAAGCCCCCTCTCTACTAAAAATACAAAAATTATCTGGGCATGTTGGCGGGTGCCTGTAATCCCAGCTACTCAGGAGAGGCTGAGGCAGGAGAATTGCTTGAACCTGGGAGGCGGAGGTTGCAGTGAGCTGAGATCGCGCCACTGCACTCCAGCTTGGGCGACAGAGCGAGACTTCGTCTCAAAAAAAAAAAAAAAAGAAGAATCCTCTCCTCCACTTGCCTCCTGGGACGCTCTTCAGGGCTGTCCTGATCCCTTGTACCTTCCACTGTGGTGTGAGTCTGGGATGAGGGAAGGGCAGCGGGGCCATGCCACATTCTTTCTGTGAACCCCCCTGAACCTGCTGGTACCTAGTGGACTCTCAGGAAAGACCTGCAAAATTTCAGTGAAGGAGGAAAGTGACTTTTTGCCAGCCTCCTCAGCATTGCAGCTGCCCCCTCCCCCAAACAAAGAATTGCAATTCTTTGTTTCCCAAATAAACCCTCCATGTCAATCTCTTTTTAGTTAACAATAAATAGCAAGTTGCAACAAATAGTTTGAAGGGAAAGTATAGGATGCTATAAGACAGTATAGCAGCAGGGTGGGTCCTGAATCGATGCGGGTGGTCAGGACAGACCTGTCTTGGGGAGGGACGTTTCATACAGGTACAAAGGGAGACCTGAAGGATGAACTGACATGATGAATGGGGAGGACAGCTGTGCAAGATACAGAGAATAGCATGTGCAAAGGCCCTGGGGCAGAGAAGAGTGTGGTGGTTTGCTTGAGGAGCTGACCAAAGGCCAGTACGACTGGAGTACAGTGAGTGATGAAGAGTATGGGAAGAGAGGGAGTGGAAGGGGTCAGATCACATGGGGCCTCATGGGCTGTGCTGTGGACTTTGGATTTTTATCCTAAGTGTGGTGGAATGATACTGGAAGGTTTTAAGCAGAGGAGTGGGTGACATGATCCAGTTAGACTTGCATGGTCCAGGAGAGAGAGGATGATGGCTATGACCAGGTGGGGCCCCTGGGGTGGTGTGGGAAATAGGGAGCTGTGGGATACAGTGGTGGGATAGATTGGACGTGAGTGATAGTGAGCAGACCCAGTGATGCTGAAGAACCCTGCAGTGGCAGGAAGGGAGGGAGGATGGGGTCAGGGAGTGGGACATTCGGATGGGTGGGATTGGAGGGGGTGATGACTGGGTTGACCAAGGGACTTGGTGCCTGAGGTGGAATATGAGGCAATAAGACAGTCAAGAATCTGAGAGGCCGGGGGTTGATGGTTCATCCATACAGCTGCAGGAACCCCCAAAGATGAGTTATAAAAGCAAAAAGCTGGAAATAACCAAAATGCCCAGCTATTAGGGGTGGTGAAGTAGATTATGATGAACCCACCGGGCAGAATATGTTACAGCCACTAACAATGTGGGTTGTACACACCAAGCAGCATGGAAACTGTTTCTGTCCTACTTACTATTACACGGGAGAGAAACTCCAACCTCAGGGATGTCTGACTCTGCCAGGCTAAAGCTTACTTCCTTATTCATTTAACACTCTTTATTGAAGTGCAAGGTACAAATGGAACAGAAAAGTACATCAGCCACCAGTGTCCATCTCAGTGAGTTTCCCCATCTAGCCAGCGCCTAGAACAAGAAATAGAACAAGAGAAACGGTGGGGTTTCTAGGTCTTTTACAATGCGTTTGTGTCCATTTTGTATGAAAGAAACCAATTTTAAAACATTGGCAGAGCCTTGGCTTTCAGTGTGCAGCCCCTGGGGGAAGGAGGCTCGGTCCCTGAAGCCGTGCGCTCACGGGGGAGCTGGTGTTGGCTCTGCTTTTCCTCGCCCAAGTTGTCTGTCACCATGGGGAGAATAAAGTGGCCCCGTGGCCGATACTGACCCCAGGGTGAGGGGAGAGGATGGGGCGGGGACACTGGTGTCCCTCCCTCCCTCTCGGCCTCCCCGTCCCAGTTCCCTGAGTCTTCGGGTGATGCTTGGGTGTCTCACACCTGTCCCTGCTTCCTTCCCACAGGTGGAAAAACTTGTGAAATATTTGGATCCCAACGACCTGGGGAGAATCAACTTCAAGGACTTTTGCCGGGGGGTGTTCGCCATGAAAGGTGAGGCCTTCTGGGGAGGCTTTCCCACGTGCTTCAGGCCCTGCCCAGCTGGGGAAGCTGGTGTGGCTGGGACCCAGCCTGGATTCCTCCCCACAGGGCTCCCAGAGCCCAGGATGGGCCAGAAATCGGTTCTGCCTCTGGCTTCCGGCGGGGCAGAGAGAAGGACACAGTTGTCCCAGCCGTGGGGGCTGTGGTCTCACCCATGGAGGTCACTTCTGCCCTTCCCCTTGTCTGCCTGCCTCTGGAGAAAGCCTCCCTCCTTGCTTTTCTGTCGTCTTCCTCTGTCTCCCGCTCTGGGATGACCAAACCCAAGGAGTCTCCTGGGCAAACCTGGACAAAGTGCTGGTCACCCGACTGCCCGCCTCCCTCTGAGCTGCTTTTGTGTCCTCCCTGCTCCCACCTCCTTTTTTTTTTTTTTTTGAGACAGGGTCTGCCTTTGTCACCCAGGCTACTGGAGCGCAGTACGACTATCATGGCTCCCTGCAGCCTCAACCTCCTGGGCTCAAGCAATCCTCCTGCCTCAGCCTCCTGAGTAGCTGGGACTACAGGAGGTACACCACCACGCCGGGCTAATTTTCGTATTTTAAGTAGAGATGGAGTTTCGTCACATTGCCCAGCCTGGTCTTGAACTCCTGAGATCAAGTGGCCCTCCCACCTTAGCCTCCCAAAGTGCTGGAATTACAGGCCTCCATGCCCTGCCCTCTCTTCCTCTTAATTCTTCCTAATTCCTGCCTTTCTTACTTGCTCCCCCTTCCAGCTTTAGGGGGACACTATAAATCCCTCTGTCTTGTCCCCAAAATTCAAAGGCCAGTTGTGAGAAACTTGCAGGAATCAGAATATGGCCACTCACTTACTACTAAGCTGTTTATCTGAGACAGGGAAGGCCAGGCACGGTGGCTCACACCTGTAATCCCAGCACTTTGGGAGGCTGAGGCAGGCAGATCGCTTGATCTCAGGTGGATCACTTGAGTCCAGGAGTTTGAGACCAGCCTGGCCAACATGGCGAAACCTCGTCTCTACAAAAAATACAGAAAAATTAGCTGGGCATTCTGGTGTGTGCCTGTGGTCCCAGCTACCTGAGAGGCTGAGGTGGGAGGATCACCTGAGCCCAGGAAGTCAAGGCTGCAGTGAGCTGACGTCACACCACTGCACTCCAGCCTGGGTAACGGAGTAAGACCCTGTCTCAAAAAAGAAAAAAATCTGAGACAGTGGCATAGATCAGCAGCCAGGTGGGCTTGCTAAGGCCTCCCCACTAGCTGCAGAGAGAATGCAGTCACTTCTGGAGTCCCAGGGTGTCTGGTTATCTGTAAAGGAAGCCGTGGTTTCCTGTCTGTGGCTCAGATCAAGGTGAGCCCTTTTCTGTGGGGTGCCTGTGAACCCTGGGAGGGTGGAAGGATGCAGGGTGAGGGATGAAGGGAAACGAATACACGGTGCAGGGGGCACAGAACACAGAAGGCACCCAGGGGAGGTTTTCTGCGTGGATTTGACAATGGGCCACTGCAGGCTGCACCTGCCATGTGCCTGTGCCAGGCGTTTTGTCGGGTCCCCCTCCCGTGTTCAGTACAACGTTGGGGCATTTGGTTGGGAACTCAGGAGCGAGGCCAGCCGTGTACAGAGTCAGCAGGAACTGGAGCTGTCCTGGAGCGGCCCTGTCCTGGATGTCCCAGGGTCTGCAGGACGCAGAGGGCACCCAGCTCAGAGGAATGGGTGTGTTTGCTTTCTCCAGAGGCTGGCAGAGTTGTTAGGAGTCCCTGCGAGCCAAGCGGGCAGCACTGCCTTAGGTCCCCTCCCTCAGGAGGGCCTCCTTCTTCCCTGTGTCCCCAGCCTGCCCTCTGCGTGTGGGAGTTAGTCCCAGAGGACAAGGGCCTCTTGCAGCTCCCTGCACAGTGCCCTGAGCCGAGTTCCCCACTGCCTGGGCTCCATCCCTGCCTTCCAATGCTCAGCGGGCCTCTTGGAGCCTTGGGACCCCACCTCAGCCCTTCCCACCCCATGCCCATTAGTTAGAAGCAGAGCAGCCGTCCAGGCTGAGGCTCAACCTCTCACCGTCCCTTGTCTGCCTGTCTGCACAGGGTGCGAGGAGCTTCTGAAGGATGTGCTATCGGTGGAGAGCGCCGGGACTCTGCCATGCGCGCCAGAGATCCCAGACTGTGTGGAGCAGGTAAGGCTTGGGGGACCTCTAGGACCTCCATGGCTCTGCCTCCTCCTTGGTCTCGCCTTTGCTCCATTTTCAGTATCTGGGAGGATCCAGAACCTCCCTCTGAGGACCCTTCTTGAGCATCAAAGTCAAGAAATAGTTTTTGGAACAGGAGCCCTGAGGCCCCATTGGGAAGCCCCAGCAGAGTGTGTAACAGCTGGGGGTCCCCTCCCAGCAACTTTGTTCCCCATCTGTGGCACGGAGGAGAAACTGAGTTCCAGACAGGGAAAGTGACAAGTGGAGGGGAGGCAGGACTGGAATTGTTTCTTCTTCTCCTGCACCATCGCTCTCTGGTGAACGCTTCCTGTTTATTTGTTTTCAAACAATGAATTCTCCAATTCTCTGACACTAACTGGTGTCCAGCAGTCAGTTCCACCTGCCACTAACTACCCAGCATTAGCACAGACTCCACGAGTCAAGTCCAGCCCCATGAGACTGCCCCACTTCCCATGCCAGCTGCGGTTCTTCCTGGATAACTGCAAACACAGGGTTCCCAGGACCCCCTCTCTCAGGCTGGGTAATTTACTGGAAACACTCAGGAAATGGTTGTACTTATGATGATCAGCGTATTACAAAGGGTACAACTCAGGAATAGCCGCACAGAAGAGATGTACAAGACAAGGTATGGGGAGCGGGGGTGCAGAGCTTCCGTACCTTCAGGGACACTGCCTCCCAGCACATCACTGTGCTACCAGCACCCAGGCTCTCTGCATCTCATTGTTCGAGAATTTGTAGGCCTGGCGTGGTGGCTGATGCTTGTAATCCCAGCACTTTGGGAGGCTGAGGCAGGAGGACAGCTTGAACCCAGGAGTTTGAGATGAGCCTGGGCAAGATAGTGAGACCCTGTCTCTACAAAAAAATTTAAAATTAGCTGGATGTGGCGGTGCACACCTGTAGTCCTAGCTACTGGGGAGACTGAGGTGCGAGGAGCCCTCGAGCCCAGCAGTTTGAGACTTCAGTGAGCTGTGATTGTGCTACTGCACTCCAGCCAGCCTGGGTGACAGAGCCAGACTCATCTCCAAACCTAAAACAGTTTTTACAAGCCGGTCTCCAGCCCGTCTCCTGTGCCTGGAGGTTGGGGGTAGGTGGGAAGGTGAGGAAGTTCCCACCTCATTGTATACTTGGTCTTTCTGGTGACCAGCCCCATCCTGAAGCTCTGTATCCGGAAGTGGGACAAAGACCACAGTCCCCAAGGCTCTGTTTTACTGTTATCATCACCTAATGGTGTGTTTCTTATAAAACTTTGAACTAGTTTTCCAAACAGTGCAGCTTCATCCTACAGAGAAATAGTTTAAGGTGCACAAGCTGACAACCAGCGAGGTCCCTCCTGGTGGCGACACCCAAAACTAGAGGAGAATGATTTTGATTTCTCACCGAGTCCAACCCCCAATCCTTTTCCCCAGTTCTGATAGGTGCCTCCTCCGGCCCCCAAAACATGAGTATGTTTATAGCTGAAGGAGATCCAGGACCCCAGAGGCTGCTTTGGCCGATGGTAGGCCTCTTGGAATCCAGCTGGGTCGTAGGGCCAGGGTTGGGTTCCCTGGGCAGGACTGGAAGAGGGACAGTCCACAGAGAGGGACCCAGTGCTGAGGGCTGCCAGTCCACGGCGGCAGAGACCAAAGCCAGGCACCAACTGTGGCTAGGCCTCAGGCTGCTGTGCTCAAAGCAAGAGCCCTCAGGGATGCGTGGAGATAGCTGGGCTCCAGGCCCATGCCCGTGCCAGCAGTGGTGGCTCCAGGCCTGTCTTGATGGGTCCAGCAAGGAGGGGTTGAATATGTATTTGGGGCCAGCTAATGGAACCAGGCTTAGGGCAGAGGACCCCTACTGTGGGACAAATACTGAGTTCCCCAGGAAGTTTGTGGGGAGGCCCTTCCTGGATTGCTGAGCGGGAGGCAGCGTGCAGAGGTGTGCAGGACTGGGTCCACACCCACGTGGGCCACCCAGGACAGGCCATGGAACCCGAGCACATTCTTCTCAACCCCTCTGAGCCTCAGTGTCCTCAGCTGTAAAACAGGGCTTGCCACGCCAATCTGGAGGGTCTGTTGTGAAAGTTCAGTGGGAAGACAGACCCCTAATATGTGCTAATTCCTCACCACCTGCTGCTGTAAGAAAATAGTGCTGAAGTTACCGTTTGCATTTTTCAGTTTACCTTTGGATACTGGTGTTGCAAAATTATGTCAAAGTAAAGCCCTGCCCCAAGAACTGCAGGGCAGAGTGGAGCCGAGGCCTGGGGTGGGTGGGGAGTGCGGGTAGGGATGGCGTGTTCCCTGCAGTCTTTGGCTGCTTTTGTGGTCCCCACATTCTGCCATTCACACCTCTGGAAAAGATGGCACGTGGAGAAAAGGTGAGCAGGGGGCACAGAAGAGCGGACCTCCACCAAGGTACTCTTTTTTGTAAACTGATATTGTTTTCCTCCAAAGTCTAGAGGTTATGGGAAAGTAGAAAGAAAGACCGCATCAGCCTATCTCAGCAAGCCTGGTGCTTCTCCTCATTTGTTCATGGGACTTTGCAAGCCTATAGGTGTTTGTTGCTTTGGGTTTTAAGCTTCTCGTGGGTGAACTGCTTTCTGCCCTCCATGGAGGCCTGGCCCTGGCTTGGGCGACCACAGCCTAGTGAGATGGCAGTCGGTGGGGACACAGTGGCAGCCTTGTTCATTATACTCGCTGGGGCTGTTTGGTTGACCTGGGCTCCGTTCCCCACCATGGGCTCCTGTGTGTTGGCAGGGAGAGGAAGGGGGCACAATCCAAAGACCAGCCTGACCGAGCAGACGGCTTCTGGGTTGTGAATGAGTCCCCTTCCAGGCTCAGGCTCCTGTAGTAGCAGGGTCAAGACCACAGCTCTGCAGATGAGGTGTCAGAGTGGGCCAGACGGGCAGGTCCGAATTTCTCAGGCCCGGCCCTCGGCGCCCTGCTGTGTCTTAGCTGTCCCCTAGGGGTCAGTCTGAGACCGAGAAGAAGCGGTGCCTGGATCACTAAGTGGGCTTTCCAGATGCCCCCAGGGAATGCAAACCTGAGGCATGATTTGAGGAGGTGTGGGGATGACACACAGATGGGACGGCAGGCGCTCCACCCCTGTGCTGTGCTTGTGTGCTGGGAAATGAAGCCTGTCTTTTGGGGACACCCCCTTCCTCCCAGGGTGTGGATGGAGACCTCTGATGTCACCACTGGATGTGACTCATAGTTAAAGCAGTGAATGCTTGAGTGCTGGCTGGTGGGCGAGCCGCTGCCACCTGGCCCCTGAGAGTGCCCTGCCCTTCTCATCCCCCTCCCAGGCCCCGAGAATCCCCTAGCATTGGACATCAGTCAGGGACCCCTGGGGTTGCTGTCCAGACCTCAGGCCAGTGCGAGTCTATCCCAGGCAGTTGATGCCTGGATGCACCAGTTCCTGACCTAACTGGATGTGGCTCCACCTGCGTCCCCAGAGCCCTGTGAAACACTGGCACAGGGAAACTTTGAGTCTTGGGAACCCCAACTGTTGAGCAGGCTGTTGAGCGAGTTTCCTGACCCAGGGAAATTTGCTTCTGGTCAAAGGGAATGCTAGATGTGTCCTGAAGGACTCCCCAGGGTCCCTGGGCCCATGCCTGGGGTCCCTGGAATCGCCCTGGGAGTCCCTCTGAGACTGTCCTGCTCAGGCTGCCCATCAGCACCCAGTCCATATGCTATAGGGGCTCCTGTGGGGAGGGGGCATGGAGACATGTGGAGAGCACCACACTCGGGTGCTAAAGGCAATGGGATAGTTGCTAGGGGCCCGTGGCCACCCCTCGGCAGGTGGTGATGTGAACCCTAACCCTGCAAGCGCTGTAAGGCCGTGGGCCCCGTTCACCCACCCCATGGTGGATTAACAGGCAACCCCATTAAATGGAGAGGGCATCCGGCCACCTGCCCTCCTGTGTAGCCACCATGCCAGCAAATGGTGTCAGTAGCCTCCAACCCAGAGAGTCATCCACAGCGCCCCCTCATGCAGCTGCCTGGAGTCCTACGTTCCCCACTCACCCCTGCCTCCCCCTCCCATCGCAGTCACCCACTCACCCCTGCCTCCCCCTCCCATCGCAGTCACCCACTCACCCCTGCCTCCCCCTCCCATCGCAGTCACCCACTCACCCTGCCTCCCCTCCCATTGTAGCCACCCACCCCTGCCTCCCTCCCATCAGAAGTCACTCCACTTCCACCCTGCCTCCTCCCATCGTAGCTCACTGCTAACACCCCACCAGGGCGCCCTCCCTGTCCTCGGGCCCTCCTTCTCCACCAGATACCATGTTTGAGCCGTCCCTGTTGCTGCTCTGATTTGTCACCCCACTCCTGGACCTGTCTCATTTTGGTGGATGAAAACCAACATCAGCTCCTACCCACTGCTCCAGCCTCATCTCTCACCGTGGTGCGTCTCACACCTAAAACTGGCGATACCAAACCACTCCCTGTTTTCTGAGCAAGCCGCGTTCTCTCTTGCCTCTGAGCCTTTGCATGAGTGTTGTCTTTGTCCTAGGATATCCTCCTTCCCGCTTACTTGTCAGGAGCTAACGTCTACTCACCTTTTTAAGACTTACTTGGCAGGAGTTGTGGCTCATACCTATAATCCCAGCACTTTGGGAGGCTGAGGTGGGAGAATTGCTTGAGCCCAGGAGTTTGAGACCAGCCTGGACAATATAGTGAGATCCCTTCTCTTTAAAAAAATTTACTTAGGTACCACCTTCTCCAGGAAGCCTCCCTGGCTCCTTCTGCCCCAGCCCAAAGGAGAAGGACCTGCAATGAGCTTCCTGGGGGCGCTGCACCCTCTATCACCGCCCGAACCTCACCTCTCATGACAGCCAGCCCCATGTCCACCCAGTGGCTGCAGGACTCAGGCTGAGCTCCTCCTTTTCACCCCCAGGACAGCACCCACAGCAAGCATCCTTATCCATGCTCCTTGAGTGTGTCTAAGTATTTCTAAGACTAGATATCTGGAAGTGGAATTGCTGTATCAAAGGGTATGTAGATTTTGTATTTTAATAGATACAGATATAATTTTCTTCCTCAAAGCCTGTACCGTGCCTATCATCCAAGCAGTATATGAGAGTGCCCCTTTCCCATGGCCTTCGCCAGCCCTGGAAGCCATCCATCCACCTTTTGGTCTCCGGCTCAGCAGCCTGGGGGGAGGAAAGCCCGTTGCTGCAATCCTCTGTGCTGCCCGGCTTCCTAGGGAGGCAGACCATCTTTTTCTTATCTTTCTCAGTCACCCAGGCTGGAGTGCGGTGGCGCGATCTCGGCTCACTGCAAGCTCCGCCTCCCGGGTTCTCGCCATTCTCCTGCCTCAGCCTCCTGAGTAGCTGGGACTACAGGCGCCCACCACTATGCCCGGCTAGTTTTTTGTATTTTTAGTAGAGACGGGGTTTCACCGTGTTAGACAGGATGGTCTCGATCTCCCGACCTCGTGATCCGCCCGTCTCGACCTCCCAAAGTGCTGGGATTACAGGCTTGAGCCACCACGCCCAGCCGGATTTCTGCTTTTACGAATTATTCATATTCTTTGCCCGTTTTCAATATGGTTGTTTGTCTTTTCCTTACTGATTTGTAAGAAATCTCTGTATATTCTGTTTTTTGCTTGTTTGTTTGTTTTTGAGGCAGTCTCGCTCTACTGCCCAGGCTGGAGTGCAGTGGCACAATCTCAGCCCACTGCAACCTCTGCCTCCTGGGCTCAAGTGATCCACCTGCCTGGGCCCCCCAATTAGCTGGTACCACAGGCACATGCCACTGCGCCCAGCTAATTTTTGTTTTTGTTTGTTTGTTTGTTTTGGTAGGGACAGGGTTTTGCATGTTGCTCAGGCTGGTCTTGAACTCCTGTGCTCAGATGATCTGCCCACCTCGGCCTCCCAAAGTGCTGAGATTACAGGTGTGAGCCACAGCAACAGGTTGAAATCTCTATATATGCTGATTATCAATCTTTATGCATTTTGCTTGTGTTTTAATCTTGTTTTGGGAGCGTTTTATTACACAGAATGTTAATTCTGATGTCATCATTTATCAGTCCTTTTATGCCATTTACGTTTTGTGTATCATTTTGTGCCTTCTCTACCTCCAGGCTATAAACATATTCTTCTATATATCGTTTTCAGATACTTTTGAGAAAAAGAAGTATTTATGCTTAGCTCTTTGATTCACCTGGAGCTTATTTTTGCTTTTGGTGGGAGTAGAGATCTGGCACTCTTACTTCCTCAATATGGCCAGTGCTTTAAGTTCCTAACGTTGAATAGTCCCTCTTTCTCAATCAATTTGAAATGTTATCTTTATTGTAGGCTAACTTGCCTTATAAACGTAGGTCTCTTTCTGGACTCTAGTCTGTTATATTGATTTGTCTACCTAATTTTAAGCCAAAGCCATAGTTTCAGTTACTCTTGCTTCATAGTTTGATATCTGATAGGGAAAGGCTCTCTCATCCTTCTTTTCTTCCTTCAGGCCAGGTGCGGTGCCTCACGCCTGTAATCCCAGTACTTTGGGAGGCCGAGGCAGGTGGATCACCTGAGGTCAGGAGTTCGAGACTAGCCTGACCAACATGATGAAACCCCATCTGTACTAAAAATACAAAAATTAACCAGGCATGGTGGCGCACGTCTGTAATCCCAGCTACTTGGGAAGCTGAGGCAGGAGAATCACTTGAACCTGGGAGGTGGAGGTTGCAGTGAGCTGAGATCGCACCATTGCACTACAGCCTGGGCAACAATGCAAGACTCCGTCACACACACACATACACATAAAAACAAAACAAACAAAAAAATACCTTTTTTGTTATTCTTACATATTTTCTCTTCTGGAACAGCCTGTTTGTCAAGCTCTCTTACAAATCCTGCTGGAGATCATGTTTGAAATTGAATTTGTGCATTAACTGAAGGAAATTGGCTTCTTTACAATATTGCATTCTGTCATCCAGGAATATATATCTCTCTTTATTTATTCTGGCCTTTTATGCCCTCTAAGAAAGTTTTTTGTTGTTGTTTTTTTGGTTTTTTTGAGACAGAGTTTCGCTGTTATTGCCCAGGCTGGAGTGCAATGGCTGGATCTCCACTCACTGCAACCTCCGCCTCCCAGGTTGAAGCGATTCTCCTGCCTCAGCCTCCCTAGTAGCTGGGACTACAGGTGCCCATCACCATGCCCAGCTAATTTTTTGTATTTTCAGTAGAGATGGGGTTTCATCATGTCGGCCAGGCTGGTCTCAAACTCCTGACCTCAGGTGATCCGCCCGCCTCAGCCTCCCAAAGTGCTGGGATTACAGGCATGAGCCACTGCATCAGGCTAGAAAGTTTTATAATTTTCTTCAATAGGTTATGCACACTTTCTTCTTAAGGTGACTATATTTTGGAGTTTTTATTGCTGATATGTGTAGGATCTTTTTGCTATGATATTTTATAATTGGTTACAACTGATGTATAGGATTGGTTTTCATTTTTGGTGTTAATCTTGTCATGATAACCTTGTTAAGCTCTCCTTATTTTATTTATTTATTTATTTATTTACTGAAACAGGGTCTCACTCTTGTTGCCCAGACTGGAGTGCAGTGGCGTGATCTCGGCTCACTGCAGTCTCTGCCTCTGGGGTACAAGCAATTCT
Organism: Papio anubis; assembly: GCF_008728515.1. Taxonomy (NCBI): domain Eukaryota; kingdom Metazoa; phylum Chordata; class Mammalia; order Primates; family Cercopithecidae; genus Papio; species Papio anubis. The sequence continues at coordinate 24,038,122 of NC_044992.1, forward strand.
CCTGCCTCAGCCTCTCAAATAGCTGGGATTACAGGCATCCACCACTATGCCCAGCTAATTATTGTACTTTTAGTAGAGATGGGGTTTCACCATGTTGGCCAGGCTGGCCTCGAACTCCTGACCTCAGATAATCTGCCTGCTTCGGTCTCCCAAAGTGCTCAGATTATAGGCGTGAGCCACCATGCCTGGCCCATTAAACTCTCTTTATATTTTAGTAGTTTATTTCTATGCTATTTTCTATAATACTTAATTCTATATAACAAGGTAACCATGTTGCCATTTTAAATTTTAAATGGCAACATATTTCATCACATGAAGACAACCAAATTTATATACCAGTTCCTTATTGTTGGATATATATATATATATATGTGTGTGTGTGTGTGTGTGTGTGTGTATATATATATATATATATATTTTTTTTTTTTTTTGAGACGGAGTCTTGCTCTGTCGCCCAGGTTGGAGTGCAGCGGTGCGATCTCGGCTCACTGCAAGCTCTCCTCCCAGGTTTACGCCATTCTCCTGCCTCAGCCTCCTGAGTAGCTGGGACTACAGGCACCTGCCACCACGCCCAGCTAATTTTTTTTTTATTTTTAGTAGAGATGGGGTTTCACCGTGTTAGCCAGGATGGTCTCAATCTCCTGACCTCGTGATCCGCCCACCTTGGCCTCCCAAAGTGCTGGGATTGCAGGCGTGAGCCACTGTGCCCAGCCTTTGCATCCTTCTCATAAAACAGTCTCCATTTGCCTGAATTTACCATACGGGTTGGCAAATTTTTTCTGTAAAGGACAGACAGTAAGTATTCTAGGCTTTGCAGTCCATTTGGCCTCCATGGCAAGTTTTCAGCTCTGCCACTGCAGTGTGGAAACAGCCACAGATAAGATGTGAACAAATGGGTGTGGCTGTGTTCCAGTAAAACTTTATTTACAATAACAGGCTCCTAGATTTGGCTCACGGGGTCTGTAATTTGCCAATCTCTGATTTACTTTAAAGTGATGATTGCTGCTGTGGGGAAAGACTTAGCTATAAGAATGATTATTGTGGCACATGGTGGCACACGCCTGTAATCCCAGCTTCTCGGGAGGCTGAGGCAGGAGAATCCCTTGAACCCAAGAGGCGGAGGTTGCAGTGAACTGAGATCGCACCGTCGCACTCCAGCCTGGGCAACAGAGCGAGACTCTGTCTCAAAAAAAAAAAAAAAAAGAAAGAAAGAAAAGAAAAAGAAAAAGATGCAAAATGTTAAAACTGCCTAATACTAATCTGTCAAATTCCTCTGCAGGAATCCCATCAGGATTGCATCAGATTCCTTCTACCCTTTTGATACTGGTGTTGCTGAGTTTTCAGACCCTTTAAATTTGAGATGCTAAAATTAGAACCCCTCTTTTGAATTATAATATGGTTTAACTTCTTAAAGTATATTTTTTGGTCACTAAGAGGGCTTTCTTCATGAATTGCCTGTCCACATTCTCCACCCTGGCTATGTTTACTTCTATTGAGTTTTTTTTTAAAGAACTAGAAATATAACTTTTTGACATACATTAAATTTTTTCCAGCTTGTTATTTATTTTTAGCTTTGTTTATGACACCAAATTTAAAAATTTTTATAGCCAATTCAGCATTCTTTTGCTTTATGGCTTCAGCCTTTGGTGTAATGCTTATAAATGCTTTCCTGCCCAAGATTGTGAAACTGTTCTGTTTTATTTTTGTGTATTTAATTTTTCTATTTAAAGCTATAATTCCTAGAATTGACTGTGATGTCTAGAGTGAGGTAGGGATCCAGTTTGCCTTTTTGCCATCAGTTCCTCTTGCCCTCCCTCACCTGGCTGTTCAGCAGCTTCTTGCTAGGCTATGCTTTCGCACACAGTCCCCTGATGGCAAAGGAAATGAGGTTTGACCTGGTGCAGTGGCTCAGGCCTGGAATCCCAGCACTTTGGGAGGCCGAGGTGGGCAGATCACTTGAGGCCAGGAGTTCAAGACCAGCTTGGCCAACGTGGTGAAACCCCATCTTTACTGAAAAAAAAAAAAAAAGTTAGCCTGGCATGGTGGCACATGCCTGTAATCCCAGCTACTTGGGAGGCTGAGCCACAAGAATCACTTGAACCCAGGAGGCGGAGGTTGCAGCCAGCCGAGATCGTGCCACTGCACTCCAGCCTGGGCAACAGAGCAAGATGCTGTCTAAAAAAGAAAAAAAAAGGAATTGGGGTTTGCTGGGAACCCAGACCTGAGCCTGAGCCCAAAATGGCTCTTTTGCTCATGTTCAGAAGGGGCTTTGCCAAACTGTCGTCTTTCCGGAAGTTTTTAAAATGATGATAACCTGTGCCTCTCTCTAGAAATTGCTGGGGAGGAGGCCTACAGCCTGAACACCTAAGGCCACCCTTGCTTCATTTCATCCATCCTGAAACAAGCATTTCTAAAACCACTCATGACAATGGCACTTATACATTCTAAAAATACTTCTCCTGACAAACAGCACTGTGATTCACCGCGCTGCTGGAGGTGTGGGTGGGGCGCCATGCTCCCACTGGTGTGGTGGCAGGAGGGAGTTTCAGAGCTCAGGGAAGGAGCCTTTCTACTTATATCTGGCCCCAATATATTTTTCTGTGTTTCAACACCCTCCCCCGCCTTCCAAAGAGAAAAAAAAAAAATCTACTTATCCCAAGCTTCAGAGCTTCTGTAAGATCCTCGATTTGTGTCTTTAGGTAATAACTCAACTGATTAAGCCAAAGGTGGCTGGGACAGAAGCAGTGCAGATATGGAAGCCCCTTTTGTTTGTTCCAAGCCTGGTCTGCCCTGAACCATGTGTCTCCTACCTCCTGCCCCTGACCATCCCTACCCTAAGGAGGCTAAGCTGAGCTGGCCGGCGAGTGCTACTTCCCACGGGCCACCTCCTGCCCCTGATGCCCAAGTCCACATAAATCTTTAGAACCTACTCACCAAGTTAGAGCTTGATAAAACTCTGGAGAGGCTCCTTATATCCCATCTTTTTAAAGCTGAGCAGGAGGGAAAAGTTTGGGTTTTATGACCCTGTAGGACGTTAACCACCTTCGTATGTACCGTTCCAGTCTCATTTCAGCATCCTTTCTTTCCCTGATGACACAGACTTTGATCCCTCCCCTTCTCCTTTGGACCAGCTATCCCTACCTGCTGCTTCCCTCATTAATGAGTCTAGCACAGTGCGTTTTTGAAGGAGTAACTGTGGGAAACACACAAGCACAATCACATGAGGGCGGATGTTCTCCGAGACAGCGCGGTCAAAACCAATGAGGACTCCGGGTCAGCAGGGCCTGGGGTGCTTCATGTGTCAGAGGCTGAACTGGAATCTCAGTGGAGATTCTACACCCACCATTCAGTTTATAAACCTCCGAGGGCCCGGGCTCCTGCTGCAGAAGGTGCAGGAATAAAGAGTAGATCACTTTTACTAAACAAAGACCTAGAGAGTTGGCTTTGTCTCCAACTTTTTATTTTGAAAATTTCCAATCTTCAGAAAATTTTAAGAGCAGAACGATGAATCCACATATATCCTTCACTTGGATGACCAGTTGTTAACATGCCGCTAAACTTAGTTTCTCTGCCCCTGTGTTTGTTGGTGGGGTGTATGTGCATACACACTACTTTTTCTTCTGGACCATATGAAAATTAGTTGCGGGCATGACACTTTATCCTTAAATACTTGGCCATTGCTAAGAAGGACACTCTCCTATGTGACCACAATATAGTTATCACTTGCAGGAACCTTAACATTGGCACAATTTGTTACCTACTGTAAAATCTACATTCAAATTTTCCAATTTTTATATATATATATATATATATATTTTTTTTTTTTTTTTTTTGAGATGGAACCTTGCTCTGTCACTCAGGCTGGAGTGCAATGACGCGATCTCCGCTCACCGCAGCCTCCGCCTCCTGGGTTCAAATGCTTCTCCTGCCTCAGCCTCCTGAGTAGCTGGGACTACAGGCACCCACTACCACGCCTGGCTAATTTTTGTATTTTTAGTAGAGATGGGGTTTCACCATGTTGGCCAGGCTAGTCTCGAACTCCTGACCTCGTGATCCACCCACCTCGGCCTCCCAATGTGCTGGGATTACCGGCATGAGCCACTGCACCTGGTCCCTCCCAGAAATAATTTTATAGCTTTTATTTTTATCTCAAATCTAATCCAGGATCACACAGTTTAGTTGCCATGTTTCTTTAGCTTCTTTTAATCTAGAAGAGTTCCTCGGCCTTTGTTTTATTTTCTTTCTTTTTTTTTTTTTTTTTTTTTTTTTTACTCCTATAATGACATTGACCTTTTTAAAAACTTCAGGCCACTTGCTTCAAAGAATGCCCCTCAATTTAGATTTGCCTTTATTGATTTTCTAGTCCTTTGGGGTACTGTAATTTAAATTTAAATTAAAAATAAAATGGGGTGGCGAGGAGGGGGCCTGGAGGGGAGTTCTACTGTGTTTATTTTTCAGGTCTAAAACACACTTAAAGTGCGTATTGTTGGCGCCCTCAATGGGCCTCAGTTTTCCCAGGTGAAACATGATCTAAACACCCCTTCCAGCTTGTGTCCATTCTAGCATTTGGGGAAAAATGCCTAATTGTGTGTGTGCGGCCAAGCGTCCACCCTTGGCATCTCTCAAATTGTGGGGAGGCAGCTGGCCTCGGTACTTTCTGGCTCCAGGAACATGCCATGGGCCATTGAACGTCTGTGCGGTGTACAGTGGGGACAGTGTTAGGAAGTGTGGGCTCTTACACGTGACCAGGCCACGTCTCCACCCTCTTTGGGCTGAGATTAGGACATTGGGGTAGGTGTATTTGTCTCCTGAGAGGGCCAATCTCAAGAGAAAACGAGAAAAGAACCCTCCAGGTCTTTGGGGGAATTATCTGAGATAATGTGGGGAAGAAGTCTAAGCCCCTAAGATATACTGGATGGTGCTTCTCCAGGTACCCGTGCCCGAGGGAGAGACCAGCCACTTGCTGGGACGCCAAGGGGCATCTTCCTGGAGCAGCAGATTCCCTGGAAGAATTGGGGGAAACATTGTCCAACATTAAAACTAACATGGAACATAATAAACATATTTTGAAGATAAGAAAGAAGCCTGTAATCCCAGCACTTTGAGAGGCCCAGGCTGGAGGATCCCTTGAGGCTAGGAGCCTGAGCAGCAAAGTGAGACCCCATATCTATTAATAAAAAAAGACAAAAATTAACTGGGCATGGTGGCAAGCACCTGTGTGTCCCAACTACATGGGAGGCTGAGGCAAGAGGATTGCTAGAGCCCAGGAGATTGAGGCTGGAGTGAGCCGTTTGTGCCACAGCACTCCAGCCTGGGCAACAGCGCAAAATCTCATCTCAAAAAATAAAGTAAAATAAAGATAATAAGAAAGACTTTTATCAATTTTATTTTACTTTATTTTATTTATTTATTTTTTTCGAAACGGAGTTTCACTCTTGTCGCCCAGGCTGGAGTGCAATGGTACGATCTCGGCTCACTGCAACCTCTGCCTCCCAGGTTCAAGCGATTCTCCTGCCTCAGTCTCCCAAGTAGCTGGGATTACAGATGTGCACCACCACGCCCAGCAAATTTTTGTATTTTTAATAGAGACGGGGTTTCACTATGTTGGTCAGACTCGTCTCGAACTCCTGACCTCATGTGATTCGCCCACCTCGGCCTCCCAAAGTGCTGGGATTACAGGCACAAGCCACTGCGCCCAGCCGCTTTATTTTATTTTTGAGACAGGATCTCACTCTAGCACCCAGGTTGGAGTGCAGTGGCGCGATCTCAGCTCACTGCAACCTCCACCTCCCAGGCTCAAGCAATCCTCCTGCCTCAGCCTCTTGAGTAGCTGGGACTACAGGCGTGCACCCAGCTAATTTTTGGATTTTTTGGAGAGACAGGGTCTCACTATGTGACCCTGGCTGGTCTTGAACTCCCAGGCTGAAGCGATCCACCACCTCGGCCTCCCAAAATGCTAGGATTCCAGGTGTAAGCCACCATGCCCTGCAGGAAAGACTTTTAAAATTGTTTTGCTTTAGAGGCTACTCTTTCGAGTCTTACTTCTACTATAGACCCATGTCCCTCTTCTGCTGTGGGGCCACTTTATGCAAGGTATTACTGTTATTGCTGTTTTGTTTTCCTTTTCTTTTTTTTTAAGAAACAAAGTCTTACTCTGTTACTCAGGCTGGAGTGCATTGGTGTAGTGGTGTGATCACAGTCACTGCAGCCTCAACCTCCCAGGCTCAAGCAATCCTCCCACCTCAGCCTCCCCAGTAGCTGGGACCACAGGCACGCACCACCACTTCCAGCTAATTTTTTGTTTGTTTGTTTTTTCAGAGACCGGGTCTAGCTATGTTGCCCAGGATGGTCTCAAACTCCTGGCCTCAAGCAAGGCTCCCAACTGGGCCTCCCAAGACACTGGGATTACAGTCATGAACAACCTCTCCTAGCCCTGGTTTCTTATAATAAAGTAAATGCAATGTTCCTTTTAGTAACAAAACAGGTCTTGGCTGGGAGGGAGAAACGGGGAAATTTGACCCCACGTGGCCGAGGCCTGAGATGGGCTCCACGGGCAGCCTCCAGGAGGGATGTAATTTTGCCTCCTCTCAAGGCTGGCCTCAAGGAGGCCTGATTCCAGCCCCTTTGTCTAGCGCTGCCCTGAACCTGTAAGAATCCTTCTGACCAGATCCTCACCAGACACTGTGAATCCTCACCCAGGTTGCTTAGAATCCTGGAAAGAGCTCAGGTTCAAGTCAAACGGGCTGAGTGTGGGTTCTGCTTGACCACTTCCTGTGTGTCATTTGGCAAGTCGCTTTGCTTCTCTGAGCCTTCTTCATTTCTGCCTGTCTAAAGTCGGAGTCGTCAGCCTGATTTTCAGTGTTGTGGTGAGAATGCAATGGATTAATGCTTCTAAAGGTTCCTGAGGAGACGGGTCCCCCAGTCAGTAGTATCTATGACTGCATTCTCTGTACCACTCAGAACCCTCAGGGGAATCATTCAGGACACTGGGGACAGAATTCCTTCCCCTTCCCATTTCCAAAGTCACCAGCCTGCCTCCAGCTACACCCACACTTTCAGCTTGCTGCTGGGATGGTGGGTGGCATGACCCAGCTCTGACACAGGCCCTGCCCTCCAATCCCAGCTCCTCACTCGCAGCCTGCCTGAACACTGGATCCCAGCCCCTCCTGCCAACTCAAGCACTGGCCTTCACAAACAGCCCCTCACCCCCAGCACCCGCACCACGCCCCTGCTGGGTCCTTTCCACTCACTTCTGGAGCTGACATAATAATGCCCATGGGCAGGGAAGCACCCGCTTGACCCCACATCCTGGCTTTCTTTCCTTTGGTCTATTTCCTCCAAAGACTGGTCTCTACTCCCTTTCTTGTGCCCCTTTCTCTCTGTTGCCACTGCCAATCATGTCTTGGCCCCTCTGTTCTGCTGAAACACTTCTCACAGTCACCAGGAACTTCTTTTTGAGACAGGGGTCTCACTCTGTCGCCCAGGCTGGAGTGCAGTGGTGCAGTCTTGACTCACTGCAGCCTCCAACAGCTGGGTCCAAGCAATCCTCACAACTCAGTCTTCCAAGTAGCTGGGACCGCAGGCATGTGCCATCATCCCCGGCTATTTTTATTTTTTGTAGAGATGGGGGTCTTGTTCTGTTCCCCAGGCTGGAGTGCAGTAGTGCAGTCCTAGTTTGCTGCAGCCTCAAACTCCTGGCCTCAAGCAATCCTCCAATCTCGGCCCCCCAAAGTCCTGGGATGACGGGCATAAACCACCTTGCCTGGCCACCAGGAACTTCTCACTGGCCAAATCCAAGCATCAGTTCTCTAGTCACGTTTTTACATAGCGATGGTGTGTGGTGAACAGATCAGGGTAATTAGCATTTCCATCATCTCTGGCATTTATCATTTCTTTGTTTTGGGAACATTCGATGGTCTCCTAGCTACTGAAAATCTGTATTATTGTTAACGATAGTCATCTTACAGTGATGTGGAGCAATGGAACTTATCCCTCCTCTCGAACTGTAATTCTGTACCTTTAACAAATGTCTCCCTACTCTCCTTCCCCTCCTATTCTCAGCCTCTAGTGTCCTCTGCTCCATTCACATTTTACTGCAACCCTGGGCAGGGCCTGGCACAGCCAACCTCTCCCTTCTCAGACCGTCCTTTTAGCTCGAGGCTTCCTCCTACCTCTCAGGCTGCTTTTCTCCCCACACACCCCCCGACTCCCCTCCTTATTTTATTTATTTATTTATTTATTTTTTGAGACGGAGTCTCCCTCTGTCACCCAGGCTGGAGTGCAGTGGTGTGATCTCAGCTCACTGCAACCTCCACCTCCAGGGTTCAAGCGATTCTCCTGCCTCAGCCTCCCAAGTAGCTGGGATTATAGGACCGTGCCATCACGCCTGGCTAATTTTCCTATTTTTGGTAGAGACGGGGTTTCACCATCTTGCCCAGGCTGGTCTTGAACTCCTGGCCTTGAGTGATCTGTCCACCTGAGCCTTGTCTGCCCTCCTCCTGGGTCCCTTTAAATGGCACTGGGTCTCAGGCCTCATCCTCAGCCCTGTGCTTCCTGCCTGCCCTCTCCCCAGGGGAGCCAGTTGGTCCAGGACTCTAAATGCACCATTACCCTGAGGCTCCCAAGATAGTATTTTCCCCTCCGACACTGCCTTTGGCTCCAGACTCTTCTATCAAACCTTTGGGCACCCTCTGCATTTCCAACATGTTCCAGGCTACACCCTTTGATCCAGCTCCATCCCCTCAGCCCCAAGAATGTTTCCCCAGGCTCCCCATCGCAGTAAATGGCACCATCTCCCCAACCTGGTCACTCTGACCAAGGATCAAGTAGTCCTTCATTTCTTTCCTTCTTCCACATCCAACCCGTCACCACAGCCTGATGGTTTTACATCCAAACTGTGTCCCGAGCCATCCACTTCCCTCCATCTTGGAGGTTACAACCCAGGCCCGGCAGAGCCACACCCTGTCCCTGTGCCCCTACGGCCTGCATTCTCTCTTATCTTTTGTGGTCCGTATGACACCAGAGTGTTCTTTAAAACTTGTAACTCCTAGTCGCCAGGCATGGTGACTCACACCTATAATCCCAGCACTTTTGGAGGCTGAGGCGGGTGGATCACCTGAGGTCAGGAGTTTGAGACCAGCTTGCCCAACATGGTGAAACCCTGTCTCTACTAAAAATACAAAAATTATCTGGGCGTGGTGGGAGGCACCTGTAATTCCAGCTACTCAGGAGACTGAGGCAGAAGAATCTCTTAAACCCAGGAGGCAGAGGTTGCAGTGAGCCGAGATGGCGCCACTACACTCCAGCCTGGGCAACAGAGCGAGACTCCGTCTCAAAAAAACAAAAAACTCCTAAGTCCCACCCTGCCCTCCCTTGCATAAGAGCCTCCAGTGACAAAATCTGAAACCCCAACTTCCCACTGTGGCCTCGCAGGTTTCACTTGTGCCTGAATCTTTGACCTTGCCCCTCCCAGATTCCCGGTGACTCTCATTGTTCAGCCACCCTGGCCTGTTTTCTCTTCCTCAAACTGCCCAAGTGAGTTCTGCACAGGACCTTTGCCTGGCTTCCCCTCCAACTAGAACCGTTGTCCCCCAAATCTTTGCACAGCTGCCCTTCTGCCCTTCGGGTTTCAGCACAAATGTCACCTCCTCAGAGAAGCCTTCCCCGACCACCCTCTCAAGAGGTTTTCATGTGATCAGGCCAGTCTCTGCCCTGGGAGAACGGTCTAACAAAGGGGTGGCAATTCTTCAGAATGCCCAGGGGCTGAATTTTCTAGCGAGTTTCTAGCTGAATTTTTGCCCCCATCACACCGAGCACCCTGCTTATTTCCTTGAATATGCACCACAGTTAGCTGCATGTTTTTTTAGTGGCTGTGTAATAGTGATACACGTTTTTGGGATACATGTGATATTTTGATAACTGCATACGATGTGTAATGATCAAATCAGGGTAACTGGGGTATCCATTACCTCAAACCTTTGTCTTTGTGTTGGGAACATTACAGTTCGTCTAGCTATTTTGAAAGGTACAAGAAATTATTAACTATAATTTCCCTGCTGTGCTAGCAAATACTAGAACTTATTCCTTCTCTCCAACTGTGTCTTGTTTGGCACAGTCTGGATCATCTACGTGTGTCCTGTCAGCCCCCCACTGGCCTGTAAGCCCCGTGGGTCCGGGGATTCGCCTGTGTCATTCACTGCTGCACAGTGCCTGGCATAGAGAGGCTGTCGGTGCAGATTTGTTGCACAAGCAGATGGATGAATCTCAGATGTGGAATGTTGACTCTTCGTCAGGGAGGGATGGGCTCCTACCTAGGAATCTCCGAGGACCAGCTCAAAGGCTGTAAAAATCACGCCCTGCCTCAGTGCTCTGGGGGATTAGAAAGGGGGTGCCTGGATGCTCTGAGACTCTGCAGCTGGGCTCTCACTTTCCTGTGCGTGTGAATCACTTGGGGTCTTAAGAAAATGTTGGTTCACAGGCCTGGGTCTGCATTCCTAGCCTGCTCCTCAGCAATGGTGGTGCTGCTGACCTCAGATCTCCCTAGCAGTGCTTTTGTAACTTGCAGGTCCTGTGCCGTCTTTCCCCCTACATGCCATGGGACCACGCAGAAAGAGCCGGAGGGGTCCTTTCATTGCCTCCTCTGCCCCTCCTCCCTCCATCTACCAGCAAGTGTTATTTGTAGCAGTCACTGTCACCTCCGCATGTGGTGGGGCCTGCTAGGTTTCTGTCTCCGCATTTCTGCTACTGTGACAGACAAGACAGATTCTCTGCCAGGAACTGTGCTCAGCCACTTGCTTCTGGCATTGCTGTTTTCTCTCTGCGCACCTCTTATTCAGGCAGACTCCTGGGGGATGTTGCCCCTGCTGGAAGTCAGGCCCAGCTCATTGCCCTAGTGCGGGATGGCGCAGCTGACTCCGCGGGGACCTGGGAGGCGTTACTGAGAGGTTTCCAAGCTTTGGTTTCAGGAGTACAGGTATAGGCCTACCTAACTGGCCCTGGGGGCAAAACATTCATTTAAACCTGGGGAGAGGCTGGGCGCGGTGGCTCATGCCTGTAATTCCAACACTTTGGGAGGCCAAGGCGGATGGATCGCTTGAGCCTAGGAGTTCAAGACCGGCCTAAGCAACATAGAGAGACCCCATATCTACAAAAAATGTAAAAAGTAGCCAGGCATGGTGGCGCGTGCCTGTAGTCCCAGCTACTCAGGAGGCTGAGGTGGGAGGATCACTTGAGACTAGGACGTTGAGGCTGCAGTGAGCTATTATCACACCACTGCACTCCAGCCTGTACCATAGAGAGAGACCCTATCTCAAAAAACATTTGCGGAGAGTTGGGGACCTTTGGGGTCCAATGTTCTGAGTTTGAATCCTGATGCTGTCACATACTACTTGGGCCATGCTGAACGAGGAACTTAGCCTCCCTGAGCCTCACTTTCTTCACTTGCTAGATGGAGGTTGTAACTGGTGTCTTCTTCCCAGGGTCGTTGTCAAAATGAAACATGAAAGTGCATGAAAGTAGGAGGCCAAGGCAGGTGGATTACATGAGGTCAGGAGTTCAAGACCAGCCTGGCCAACATGGTGAAATGCTGTCTCTGCTAAAAATACAAAAATTAGCCTGGCATGGTGGTGCGTGCCTGTAATCCCAGCTACTCGGGAGGCTGAGTCAGGAGAATCCCTTGAACCTGGGAAGCAGAGGTTGCAGTGAGCCAAGATTGTGCCATTGCACTCCAGCCTGGGCGCAAGACTCCGTCAAAAAAGAAAGAGAGAGAGAGAGAGAGAGGAAGGAAGGAAGGAAGGAAGAGGGAGAAAGAAGGAAAGAAAGAAGAAAGAAAAGAAAGTACAGAGAAGGCTCTCAGCACTCTGCAAAATGCAGGCATTTCTCAACCCACAATGCATAGATTGTGAGACATATCATCGTCCATTGAATATCTTTTGACTCCGGGTGGTGACCAGGTGCTGATAGCAAGGCCTGGGGCCCAGTCCTCCTCCCACAGCTGCATACCACGCAGCCCCATCCACAGCCACCTGCTGCTCTAGCACTAGCTAGAAAATTCAGCCCCTGGGCATTCTCAAGAATTGAGCCCACCCCTTTGTCAGACCATTCTCCCAGGGCAGAGACTGGCCTGATCACATGAAAACCACACCTGCCGAGCCAGAGGGCAAATGCTCCAACGTTGTATTGGAGAGATAAACAGCTGTTCTCAACCAGATCATTGCTACATTCCATTTCCTGACCAGGAAAATGAAAAATGGCTGTCATAGAACACAGGGCACAGAGTCTGATTCTTTTTTTTTTTTTTTTTGGGATGGAGTCTCCTTCTGTCACCCAGGCTGGAGTGCAGTGGCGCGATCTCGGCTCACTGCAACCTCCGCCTCCTGGGTTCAAGCGATTCTCCTGCCTCAGCCTCCCGAGTAGCTGGGACTACAGCCGTGTGCCACCACGCCCAGCTAATTTTTGTATTTTTAATAGAGATGGAGTTTCACCATGTTGGCCAGGTTGGTCTCGAACCCCTGACCTCAAGCAATCCGCCCACCTTGGCTTCCCAAAGTGTTGGGATTACAGGCGTTAGCCACTGTGCCTGGCCTAAGTCTGATTCTTTTTTTTTTTTTTTTTTTTTGAGATGGAGTCTCACTCTGTCCCCCAGGCTGGAGTGCAGTGGCCGAATCTCGGCTCACTGCAAGCTCCGCCTCCCGGGTTTACGCCATTCTCCTGCCTCAGCCTCCCGAGTAGCTGGGACTATAGGCGCCCGCCACCTCGCCTGGCTAGTTTTTTGTATTTTTTTTTTTTAGTAGAGACAGGGTTTCACCGTGTTAGCCAGGATGGTCTCGATCTCCTGACCTCGTGATCCGCCCGTCTCGGCCTCCCAAAGTGCTGGGATTACAGGCTTGAGCCACCGCGCTCGGCCAGTCTGATTCTTAAGATGGAAACTCAGCCAGACGGCTGTGGCTCACGCCTGTAATCACAGCACTTTGGGAGGCCGAGGCAAGATCGCTTGAGGTCAGGAATTCAAGACCATCCTGGCCAACATGGTAAAACCCCGTCTCTACTAAAAATACAAAAATTAATCAGGCGTGGTGGTTCCTGCCTATAGTCCCAGCTACTCGAGTGGCTGAGGCAGAAGAATCACTTGAACCCAGGAGGCAGAGGTTGCAGTGAGCCAATATGGCACCACTGCATTCCAGCCTGGGCAACAGAATGAGACTCCTTCTCAAACAAAAAAACAAAAACAAAAACAAAAAAAAAACAAAGACAGAAACTGTCTGTGGGCTCTAGGGAGGCAGTGGAGGTGCCAGGTGAACTGACGATGAGCACCACAGTGGGAACAGGCAGGAAGAGGACTGGGCTCCAGTCTCTGGTCTCCTGTCTGAACAAGTCTGTAGGGGAGGAAAAGCTTTTCCTCTACCCTCTTATGTTATGTACCTGTGGTCTGCAGCTAAAACTGAGCAAAGACAGATTAACAGAAAAAAGGCATACGAATTTTATTGTTGTTTTTAATTTTACATGCATGAAAAGCCAAAGAGGTGGTTAGAACCAGGGTTTTTATACAATTTTGACCAAGGAAGATAAGTTGTGGGCAAGTAACTAAACAAGGAAGAGGGGGATTTGGGCTCCTAAAGGCAGTATATTCTGTGAAAGTAGCTAGGAAATGTGTGTTAGATTGGGGGGCGCGGTTTAGATGTGTTACACAGATACATATCCTCCCCACTGGATTTATTCTCGTTTTCGTGGGACGGGAGAGGGTGGCACTTTTACAAATGGAAATTTATGCCCTACTTTCAGGCACCTAAGGGGAGGGCAGAGAGTGGCATCCTGTGCCTGCTGTTTCTCAATTGCCTTCAGCTCAAAATAATCCTTATGCCAAAGTGGCATATTGCAGGGTGGCATATTCGGATCCCCTTCAAGTTCCTGCCTCAGTCCCTTCCCCAGCCCTCTGCCTTGTACACATGGGTGCCTCACTGTACCTACTCAAACTAGGTCTCCTTTGACCACAGAGAGTGGGAAGCTGAGCATCCTCTCTGCTCTGATAATGTGACTTTACAACCAAGATTTCAAAACAACTGCCTTATCCAGCCCAGCCTGGGGTTTCTGCCTTGTGCTATGACTTGCAACATTCTTGGTTAGACCCCTTCTCCTCAAGGGAAACTTTACTCTAGGCCGAAGGGGCCTCTGAGATGGGTACCAGGCAGGAGGCATGTCAGGACCCTTACCTGTGGCAGTGAATGTCAGCTTTGCCACTTTCGGGGCTGACGCTCCAGAGGCAGTTGCACTCACCGTCCGCTGAGAGCGCCGTCCTGGGCTTACAGGCAGAGGCTCAGCTCTGACATGTGATATCGGAGAAAGTCAGTCGTCTTCAGGTCATGTTAACCCTATTCCTTTAGATTTTCCATTCTCTATCCTAATATCAAGTTCCGTGTCAGAAAGCACTGTTTACTCTTACCTCCTTGCAAATACCTCTTCACTGTTGTATATTTTGTTTTTATTCCCATGGCTCATTGAATATTGCTTCAATTTCATTAGAATTGCTATAGGAAACCTTACAACTGATTTGTCATCCTGTGTACTCTTTGATCCAATACATTCTTTTTTTTTTTTTTTTTTTTTTTTTTTTTTTTGTGACAGCGTCTTGCTCTGTCGCCCAGGCTGGAGTGCAGTGGCCGGATCTCAGCTCACTGCAAGCTCCGCCTCCCAGGTTTACGCCATTCTCCTGCCTCAGCTTTCTGAGTAGCTGGGACTACAGGTGCCTGCCACCTCGCCCGGCTAGTTTTTTGTATTTTTTTTAGTAGAGACGGGGTTTCACCGTGTTAGCCAGGATGGTCTCGATCTCCTGATCTCGTGATCTGCCCGTCTCGGCCTCCCAAAGTGCTGGGATTACAGGCTTGAGCCACCGCGCCCGGCCCCAATACATTCTTTTTTTTTGAGACAGGGTCTCACTGTCACCCAGGCTGGAGTGCAGTGGCACAATCTTGGCTCAGTCTTCCAGGCTCAAGCAATCCTCCCACCTCAGCCTCCCAGGTAGCTGGGACTACACTCATGCGGCACCATGCTCAGTTAATGTTTGTATTTTTTGTAGAGACAGGCTTTCACCATGTTGCCCAGGCTGGTCTCGAACTCCTGAGCTCAAGTGATCCACCCACCTCAACCTCCCAAAGTGCTGGGATTACAGGTGTGGGCCACCCTGCTGGCCCCTAGTACATTCTTTTTAGGATTTTGCACCAGAAAAGAAGTCCTTCCTGATGAAATTATACCTTTTTACATCAGATAACGGGAATTACAGCTGTCTCCATTTTGGTTTTGGTAGTCAGAAAACTTAGAGCTAACAAGACTGCTGAATCAATAAAATCTGCCTTTCCATTTAATGATATACCTTCTTTTCCTCTATGGTTTATTTTTATGTTACTAGTCTAGCTGTGAATGTGTCTTTTATTGTAAATAATTTCATAGCTGTCAGGAAGAGATAAAAACAAGGAATCTTGATTTACTAAGGTGAGACTTATTAGAGGATTACTGCCTGGGGGCGGTGGGGAGGGACCATTCCAGTGGGAGCGGGAGCATTGCAGTGGGAGCGGGAGCATTGGAGTGGGAGCAGGAGCATTGCAGTGGGAGCGGGAGCATTGCAGTGATTCCAGTGGGAGCGGGAGCATTGCAGTGGGAGTGGGAGCATTGCAGTGGGAGCAGGAGCATTGCAGTGGGAGTGGGAGCATTGCAGTGGGAGCGGGAGCATTGCAGTGATTCCAGTGGGAGCGGGAGCATTGCAGTGGGAGCGGGAGCATTGCAGTGGGAGCGGGAGCATTGCAGTGGGAGCGGGAGCATTACAGTGGGAGCAGGAGCATTGCAGTGGGTGAGAGCTCGGTCAAGCAGAAAGGGTTGTTCTTTTCTAGGCAAGAGTAAACAAGGCTGGAAAGAACTGGTGTGGGGAGGTGGGTTGAAAGAGTGGCCTGGTCCTGGGGGCCTGTCTTACCGCAGACCAACCTGTCCTCCAGAGGGCTGTAAGGAGGGGTAGTGAGTTGCTCAGGTGAGGGTGGCCAAAGTTCACAGAACTGGGGGAGAGAGAGAAACTTAGAGTTTGGTTAAGAAGCATCGTGTTTTAGCTAGAGAATGGGAATTTGGAGGGCCTTCCTCACAGGTTCTCGACTGTGTTCTCTTGGGGGACAAGGAACAGCCTCTTGGCTTGCTCTGCCCTGTCCTGGGCCTGACCACGTTACTTGGTCCCTGTTTGTTGACTGACCATTGACTGAGGGCCTTTCCAGAGTCAGGAGCTGACCCTCTCAGAGATTCCAAGAAGTAGCAGGTCATACTCTCACCTCTCCCCAGGGGTCCCCAGCTCCCGGCCATGCCGTGTCCTCTCCTTCTTCTCGAAGGGGTCCCCAGGCCTAACCTGGGGAAGCACTCTCCATTCCCTCTTTCACCCCACCCCAGGCCCCTCTGGAACCGGCTTCCCTGCCTGCTTCTTCCCCTTTCTCCAGGGCAGGATAAGGTGGAGGGAGAGTGGGAAGGAGAGGAGGAGTCACCCAGCTAACCCCTAGGACTGATAAGAGACCCAGAGGGAGCTTTGAAGGCTGTTACAGCCTGGGGGTGGGAGCAGGCCTGACCCCCACCCCCCTCACCCCCACCCTGCAGGTGGCCACACCCCTCCTGCTGCCCCACCCTCTGTCTCTCAATTTGGCCCTTTCTGTGCGTCTGCGCTCTCTCTTTGTGTGTGTCTCTGCCTCTGTGCCTCCCTCTCCGTCCCTGACTATCCTCCCTTCCTCTCTCTCCCACTTTTCCCCTCCCCACTCTGTCTCTTCTCTCTCTCTGCACCCCATCTCTCTCTGTCCTGATGTCTGCAGTCTCAACACAAGGGGACCTTCCAGTCTGACCCAGGTCTCAGCAGAAGCCAGACAAAAGGCCTTAGGGAAGGGACAGATGGAGTATCCCCATGCTAATCTCCTTTAACCACCCCCAGCCCCCTCTTGTCTACTGAGACCAATCCTGCAAAGTAGGTACTGTAGTACCCATTTCGCAGATGAGGAAGTTGAGGCTGTAACAGCAGTTAAGTCGTGTGTCCAAGGCCTCGGGGCCACAGAGTGCAGGGCCAGGATTTTTAGCTGCATCTGACCCAGATGCCTCAGATTGCGGGCTAAGTCCACCTTTCCTGAGGCTCCTCAGGTGTCCCAGGCCTCTCCTCACTCCCTCCACCCCATCCCTGGAGGCAGGACCAGAGGGTTCCTTTGAGGAGTTGCATAGCTTGGGAGCTGCCCATCAGGAGTAGCTGCACTGCTGCAGGACCATCTTTTACCCAGAGGCGTGAAGTGAAGTATCACAGGAGCCCCGCAGGGCATCGCAGGGCGGCAGGATTCCCCCAGCCCATTCCTGCTGCTTTTGGAGGCCTGAAGGTGGCTCTGACCTGGATGTAGGGGGTCCTAAAATGGAAGCCCTTTGGTTGGGTGGAAGAGGCAGATGGCACCGAGCCTGCCAGCATGGGGCTGTGCCAGGGGTGTTTGGAGGTGCTCCTCAGAAAGGGCATTCTCTGCACGGGAGCCTGGGAGTTGCATCAAGGAAAGATGCGCCGGCTTCCTGGCTGCGGGGCTTCTGGGGCTCTGTAAAATGCTCATGTGCGCCTCTGAGCCTCCCAGCACAGAGGTGGAGGCAGTTTGCCAACCTTCTTTCCTCTGGGAACCCTTCATGCACCAGCATCTTTGTCACATTAGTGAAGAATGGACTGGCCCTGTGGGTCGCCCAGGGTGTGAAACACGTTTGGGGCGAAGCTGCCACTTCCTCCCCAGAAGAAAACAGAATGTAGCCCTTGACAGCAGTGTGGGGTTTAGCTGGCAGCTGTTAGCCCAGGAGCTAAAGACTTGTGGCTACATGCACAGTCATATGTGTGGGTCTGGTCCCTCTATTAGCCAGGGTCACGGCTACCCAACTCCAAGGGACACTATTATCACTGTAGTCTATGGGAATTGTGCAGTACCCAACCTGGGCAGCTGAACATGGTAGTCCTGGTCCCAACCCTCACTCATGATGTCTGACAGTTGCAATGGCCTCTCTGCTGACTTTCTGCCTCTAGTCTCTTCCCTCTAGTGTTGCCTGCACCCCCTGCATGGTGTCACTTCCCCAGTCCTACCCACCTCCAAGTCCCTTCTCCTCTCAGCCACCTGTCAGAGAGATCTACGAGTACTCTCAGCTGTTCAGGCACCCTGGGAGTGGATGCCTTCCTCTGAGATGGATGAGCTGTGTGGTCTTGGGCAAAGCACTTAACCTCTCTGAGTAACCCCACACTGGTATCACTTATTCTCATTTATAACATGGGGGTAAAATGCCCATCAGGTTGTAGTTTTTTGATCACTAGATTCTTAACTTCAGGAGGCCAGATACTCTCATTCCTCTCTGTACCCACATCTGACACATCCTCGGTTCTGGTGAGCGTTTTATTATTCTTATTATTTAACATGAATGGTATCATAAAGCATTTGTTGAATAAATGAGCGCATGTCACTTTGACCAAAACCTTTCTGCAGCTTCCCCTCCCATGCCTGATGGGTTAACTCAGGACTTCTCAGGCACTGCTGCCCTTTCTACTCCTGGGCTTTTGCCCATGCTGTTCCCTCTCCTAGAATTCCCTATTTCTTGCAGCACTGTCATCTTTGACACAGCTCGGCTGCCACCCAGAAGCTATTCCAGCTCCTCCCCCCTCCCAAAGCAGCCTCTTTATCCCCCACCAGTCCCTCCCCACGGCCCCAGATACCTCTGCCCAACAGTGGATTGTGCCCCAGAAGGGCTCCTCTGTTGTTCTGGACACGGGGGTGGCTGGGACTTTACCCTCCTGGGGTGCCAGGGCTTGTGTGGAGCCTGGGACTGGCTCGAGACAGAAGTACACAGAGTGCTCTGGAAATTGGTGGTGGCCACGGTGCTCCTTCCTGCCTTGCGGTCACTCCCGACCCTCTCAGGTACCCCTTGAGGAAAAAGCCCTGCTTTCCCAGACACAAGCCCACCATGGGCTGGGACAGACCAGACTACTAAAAAGCCTGGCTGGAATGGGATGGGGTGGGCACTTCATGGTCAGGCTTTGGGGTCCACTGAAAAATGTGTCTTTGGGTCTGGTGGAGGAGCAAGCACATTGAAGACCCATGCCTGATGCCTTGGCTTACTAGGCTGTTGTTTAAAAAGTAAAGTGCTTTTCAAATGCTTAACTCAGGACCTGACCCAAAGTAAGCAGTGGATCAGTGTCTGCCGTCCCTGGGAGCAGGTGGTGTAGACTCACCTCAGAGCTTGGACGTCGGAGTCAGAAGGACCTGGGTCTGAATCACAGCTTGGCCCTTCCCCGTGAGACTTTGGACAGGTTGTGTCATCTCTGAACCTTGTTTTCTTTGCCTGTAAAATGGGCACGACCCTGGTGTATGCCTCAGGCTTGTTGAGAGGATACAGGAGATAAATTAGAAGCCGCTGGCATCAATTAGAATGTGTGTTAGAGCCTGACAGCAAGACAGAGTGCTAGAAACGTTGGTGGCTATAAATATTACTACTTTGCTTCTATTTTCTGGCAAAGAACCATTAATTTCTTGGACCTCTTCATTTTCTCTCTCCCTCCAAGACTAGTGGTAGCAGGTGGCTTTCTCTCTGGGACCATTTTTTCACAGACACAAAGTTGAGTGGGCGTATATATATAGAGATATATATATATATATATCTTCAAGACAGGATTTCACTTTGTCGCCCAGGCTGGAGTGCAGTGGTGTGATCCTAGCTCATTGCATCCTCCAACTCCTAGGCTCAAGTGATCCTCCCACCTTGGCCTCCTGGGTAGCTAGGACTGCAGGTGTGCACCGCCACTCCCGACCATGTGTGTATTTTTAATCACTTAGCAGGAGTTACCACACACAGTTAGTAAGGAACAGTACTGTGCTGTAAACGCTGGCTGGGTCATGTGCCAAGCCCCCTACCACCCACAGCCTCCTGTATCCACCAACTCTCACCACCCACAGACCTCCACAGCCCCCACATACACCACGATGATGCCGCCCAAATCCATGGACCCCTACTCATAGCCTCTGCAGCCAACAACCCCCTTGACTCCCACCCTTAGCTTCCCCACCACCCTAATAGCCCCACCTGTCTGATAAATACCTTGAGGCCATTTGCAACAGAGGTGCAGGTGTGCAGATGAGGCAGAAAAGCCACTCCACACACACGAGCCTGGGCCTGGCCTTGGACTCAGACATCATCTACATCCACATCTCCATCCACCCTACAAAGCCCTCACTGGTCCCTGAAGTGCACAGCTAAGAACCATCACCACAATACGGGGCACTTACTGAGCACTTAGCTTGGCACTGAGCACTGATGTAAGCCCTGGATGGTCAAATAAAAATGCATGGATTACCTCGATGCAGGACTTCTCAGAGCTTTGATATCCCAGCGCCCCTCTGGATGCCAAAGAGGGAGATGAGAGTATGCAGCATTTGCAGACTTGGCCAGGGCAACCTTTCTGCAGCTCTGGAGCACACCTTAGGAACATTCTGGGTCCTTGACATTCCTAGTGTGGTCCATGGACTCATGCGTATATCATCTGCAAATCACCTGGGGGCTGGTTAGAGATACACAATGAAACCCATTTCTACTGAATCAGAATCTGCATTTTAACACCCCCCGGAGATTCATTCATATGCTCATTAAAGTTTGAGACACACTTTTGTTGGTCACAGATCTGGACCTTGGCCACATATTGGAATCGCCTGGGGAGCTTTAAAAAATAATGTGGCTGGCTGTGTGTGGTGGCTCATGCCTGTAATCCAGCACTTTGGGAGGCCCAGATGGGTGGATCACCTGAGGTCAGGAGTTCAAGACCAGCCTGACCAATTTGGTGAAATCCCCCATCTCTACTAAAAATACAAAAATTAGCTGGGTGTGGTGGCAGGTGCCTGTAGTCCCAGCTACTCGGGAGGCTAAGACAGGAGAATCGCTTGAACATGGGAGGCAGAGGTTGTGGTGAGCTGAGATCTGCACTCCAGCGTGGGCAACAGAGTGAGACTCCATCTCAAAAACAAACAAACAAAAATGCCGGGACCTAGGTTCTACCTCCAAATTCTGATGTAATTAGTCTGTAATTTGGCTTGGTCACTGGGAGTTTGAAAAGCTTCCCGGGTGATTCTGATGTGTGGCCAGCTGCACGCATGAGTGAACATTAGAAAGGGTCTGGAGTATCTGCTTGGAAATTTGCAGGGAAGCATTTAAAGTCCTGGAACAGCCCCAGCGAGGCACAGGAAGAACAAGGGACTGTCCCGAGGTCTCATAGCTGGCTGGTTACGAAGCCTCAACCAGCACTCAGTTTCCCAGCACCAGCCTCGGTCCAGACTCTTAGCATCACTATCTCCACACCATCTTCTTTTATTTTTTCTTTTCTTTTATTATTTTATTTTATTTTTTGAGAAGAGTCTCACTTTGTTACCCAGGCTGGAGTGCGGTGGTGTGATTTTGGCTCACTGCAATCTCCGCCTCCTGGGTTCAAATGATTCTCCTGCCTCAGCTTCCCAAGTAGCTGGGATTACAGGCGCGTGCCACCACGCCCAGCTAATTTTTGTAGTTTAGTAGAGATGGAGTTTCGCCATGTTGGTCAGACTGGTCTCGAAGTCCTGACCTCAAATGATCTGCCCGCCTCGGCCTCCCAAAGTGCTGGGTCATTACAGGCGTGAGCCACCGTGCCCAGCCTCACACCATCTTCTTGAATATCCTCCTTCCTGATCCTGAGCCTCAGCTTCAGTCCTCAAACAAAAACCTTGACTGGGTTCTGATCATGAGGCCGCCTCTGCACTTACTTTGCTGGCTGCTGGCTCAGGGCTCTAGCAAACAGTCCCAAAGCCAGTAAAACTTAAGCCATCAACATGGGGAGGCGTTAACACATTGTAACCACCAGAGCATAGTCCCATTATGTAAGGAGTCCTGCCGTGAGGCCGCTCAGCTTAATGGAGAACACGAGACTCCAGGCAGGCCTGGGTTTGAGTCCCAGCCCTGGCACTTGGCAGCTGTATTGCCATCATGACCCCTTGAGCCTCTCTGAGCCTCATCTTCCCTACCTGTAAACTGGGCACAATGGTAATCCCCTGCTACAGGTGGTGTGCAGATCATATAAGATAAAGAAGATGATGAGTCCGGCAGTGCCCTGGCATGTGGTGGGCACTAGATCAGAGTTAGTTGAGGGCTCTAAGTTTTGGCACCAACACAGGAGGCCTGGGGTTCTCAGCTGACCCCAGCATCTCAAGTTTCCACATAGCAAGAGCATCCGGAACCTCCCTCCACCAGGCCAGAGGCAGCCAGCACGTGCCTTTCTCTTCTCCTCGGCTCACTCCAACCTTTGTCTCCCAGGCTCAAGCGAATCTCCTGCCTCAGCCTCCCGAGTAGCTGGATTACAGGCACCCGCCACCACACCCGGCTAATTTTTTGTATTTTTAGTGGAGACGGGGTTTCACCATGTTGGTCAGGCTGGTCTTGACTTCCTGACCTCAGGTGATGCGCCCGCCTCGGCCTCCCAAAGTGTTGGGATTACAGATGTGAGCCATTGCGCCCGGCCTTTGTTTTCGTTTGTTGTTTTTGTTTTTTGTTTTTGTTTTGAGACGGAGTCTTTCTCTGTTGTCCAGGCTGGAGTGCAGTGACCCGATCTCAGCTCACTGCAACCTCAGCCTCCTGGTTCAAGCTATTCTCGTGCCTCTGCCTAACAAGTAGCTGGGACTACAGGTGCACACCACCACACTTGGCTAATTTTTTGTATTTTTAGTAGAGGCAGGGTTTTGCCA
The DNA here is from genome assembly GCF_008728515.1 of Papio anubis. Lineage (NCBI taxonomy): Eukaryota > Metazoa > Chordata > Mammalia > Primates > Cercopithecidae > Papio > Papio anubis. The sequence continues at coordinate 24,060,888 of NC_044992.1, forward strand.
TGTTGGCCAGGCTGGTCTCGAACTCCCAACCTCAGGTGATCCATCCGCCTCAGTCTCCCAAAGTGCTAGGATTATAGGCATATAACCGGGCCCAGCCTCTGCTCCCCGTTTGTTTCTCCTGTGCCAGACCCTCAGGTTCAAGGATCGTACATGCCTGTGTTTGAACATGGCTGCAAGGAGACCTGTGCTGTCCGTGTGGGGGACCCCCCCCCACCAGCTTTCTCAGGCTGATCAAGCAGAAGTTGGCCATGCCGGCCCACAGTTGGTGGCACTCTTCCCATCTCGTGGGCCCACTCATGACAGAGCAGCTGTTACTGTCATGGTTATTTTATTTTATCCCTCCCTCTGGGAGCCCAGAATCAAAGGGAAACATCAGCACTGCTGCCTCATGACAGAGAGCAGAGAAAATGGGGCTGGGCTGGATATTCTGTTTTTTCTTTTTCTTTTTTTTTTTTTTGAGATGGGGCTTAGCTCTTGTGGCCCAGGCTGGAGTGCAGTGTCACGGTCTCGGCTCACCGCAACCTCCGCCTCCTGCGTTCAAGCGATTCTCCTGCCTCAGCCTCCCGAGTAGCTGGGGTTACAGGCCCCCGCTACCACGCTCGGCTAATTTTGTATTTTTAGTAGAGACGAGGTTTCTCCATGTTGGTCAGGCTGGTCTCAAACTCCCGAGGTCAGGGGATCCACCTGCCTTGGGATTGATTACAGACATGAGCCACTGCGCCTGGCCTCTTTTTTTTTTTTGAAACAAGCTCTTGCTCTGTCACCCAGGCTGGAGTGCAGTGGTGTGACCTTGGCTCACTATAACCTCCGCCTCCCAGGCTCAGGCAAACACCTCAGCCTTCCGAGTAGCTGAAACTTACAGGCATGCACCACCATGCCTGGCTGATTTTTGTATTTTTAGTAGAGACAATTTTGCCATGTTGCCCAGGCTGGTCTTAAACTCCTGGGCTCAAGCGATTTGTCTGCCTTGGCCTCCCAAGTGCTGGGTTTACAGGCATGAGCCACAATGCTTGGCCTGGATATTCTCATCCAGGGCTTGAGGGCAGTCAGTGGAGACCATTTGGGGTGACATATTCATCTTACAGATGGGGAAACAGGTTGCACAGAGCCTGGGACTTCACAAGGCTGTGTTGAGGCCAGACTAGAACTTGGTTCTCCTAGCTCCAGGTCTGAGGTCTTTACCCCGTAGTCAGGAAGGAATCTGGGTTAGGACTCCAGAGCCCTCACTCCTCAACCAATGTGTCCATGTTAAATGCAGATTCCTAGGCCCCATTGACTGGTCCAGGATGTGGGTGGACCTGGGAATCTGATTCCTTAGCACGCTCCCCTAACCAAAGTTCTAGAATCACTGCCGTGGACTCTTCCCATTGGCCCCAAAGCTCCAGGCCTATGCTCTGGGACTCTGTGCTTCAATCCCACATCAAAACTCACCATTCAAGAATTTCAGCCCCTCAATAGGGATGGCACCCGGTTAAATAAAAAAAAAAGAATCCCAGCCCCTGCTGGGCGCAGTGGTGCTCCTGCAGTCCCAGGTCATGGGGAGGCAGGAGGATCTCTTGAGCCCAGGAGCTCTGGGCTGTGATGCTGTATGTTGATTGGGTATCTACACTGAGTTTGGCATCAATATGGTGACCTGGGAGCAGGGGACCACAGCGTTGCTTGAGGAGGATGAACAAGCCCAGGTCAAAAACAGAGCAGGTCAAAACTCCCATGCTGATCAGTGGTGGGATCGCGCCTACCAGTGGCCACTGCACTCTAGCCTGGGCAACATCATAGCAAGACCCTATCTCTTTAAAAAATTAGAAAAGAATCCCAGCCCCTGACTAATCTACTTCATTTACAGAGTTGCTTATCTGGTGCCCTTGAGGACAGTGGGTCCCAGGGGAAGGAGGCAGAGACAGTGTCATGTTGTGGTTGAGGACATGCACCCTGGACCCAGACAGCCTGGGATCGGTTCCTGAATCCGCCACTTCTAGTCCTGTGACCTTGATGTGTTTCTCCCCGTCGGCGCCTTTGTTTCCTTTCCTGTAGGTGGTGATGCCTTCCTCCTAAGATGTTATGAGGATTAAATGAATTAGTAAAAAGTACTTAGGTTAGTGTCTATCGCATAGTTAAATGCTAAGTGTTAGCTGCCGTTACACCATTTTACAGGCTGAGAATGTTATGCAGAGAGACGCTGAGACTTTGCCGAGGTTATGCAGACTCTTGAGTGGCAAAGCTGACTGGGGCTTCTACCCTCGTCCCACATAGTTCCTGCCTGGGCGCCTACCGTCTTCCAGTGCCAACCGTGGCTCCGCTGGTAGATTATAGCTTGGCATGAAAAGACCCTCTGCACTCCCCCATTCACTCATGTACCTTCCTACACACTCTGGGGTTGGGGTAATTTCCCCAGTCCCAGTAGCCAGGAAGGCAGAGTCTATGGAAACCAGGTGGCCATACAGAGCGCAGCTGAGCTTCCCTCAGCCCTCAAAGTCCCTAATGGGGACCCAGGGCCGCTGGAGATGCTACCACCTTGAGTCTCAAAAGCTCAAGCTTTATTATGTCAATGCTCATTTATACTCAAAGCTTATTTCCATTTTTCTGGAAGAATTTGCACTTTAAATCTCTGCATTTTGGTTTAAGGGAATGTTCTCCAACATCGGCACTCCTGGCTCTCGGTGTCAACAAGACCACTTCCTTCCCTGTCTGGAGAAGAAAATGGAGTTAAGGCCCGGCGTCCTTAAACCATACCTCCTGCATCTAGCTCCCAATTATTTCTTTCTTTTCTTTTCTTTTTTTTTTTTTTTTTTTTTTTTGTGAGATGGAGTCTTGCTCTGTCACCAGGCTGGAGTACAGTGGTGTGATCTCGGCTTACTGCAACCTCCACTTCCTGGGTTCAAGCATTCTCCTGCCTCAGCCTCCTGAGTAGCTGGGACTACAGGCACCCGCCACCACACCTGGCTAATTTTTGTATTTTTAGTAGAGACTACCGTGGAGGTTTCACCATGTTGGCCCGGCTGGCCTCGAACTCCTGACCTCAGGTGATCCGCCTGCCTCAGCCTCCCAAAGTGCTGGGAATACAGGCATGAGCCACGGTGCCCGGCCACTTCCTAGTATTTCCAGAGGAAACAAAGTGCTCTCTTCTTGGTACCCTCCTTCTTCATCCGTGCCGTCAGTCTTTCTCTCTGACTTAATTCTCTACTCTGACTAGTTCTGATGCTAAGTTTGGTCCAGGGACACGACAGAAGTCTATGTCCCCACTGATCGCAGCCTCAGAATGGGCTTTGTGGTACCCCTGTCCCCAGGTTGCTCTGAGGACGGAGGGACTGAGTGAGGCCGTTCAAGCCTGTGGAGGGCCCAGGCACACAGCACCCCACTCCTGCCGCCCACCGCTCTCCATCTCAGCGCCCGAGGGAGGGCAGCTCCATTACCGCTCTTTTTCTCTCCTCCCATCCCTGCTGTGACAGAATCTGCCCTGAGCTTGGGGCCCATTCTAATTAAGGTAACTGAATGCCCAGGCAGCTGAAACCGGTCCTTTGCAAAATAGCAAGTGGAGGGCCTGCCCTTGAGGCCCAGCCTGCCAGCTCCTGTTCGCCCTCGCCTGGTGTTCGAGATGACTGGGCCCTGCAGCCCCAGTGAAGGAGGGGCCCGGAAAGGGGAAGGGGACAGAGAGCAGGTTTATTCGGGGTGAACTGCGCTCGTCCATTGCAGTTTACACTCAGTGCTTCCAGGAGCTGGAAAGGCAAACAATAGATTTAGGTCACGAGGGGGTTGGGGGAGGAGATGGTCAGATTTAGAAGGATTCTGATGCCAAGTAGCTGGTGCTCAGGGCTCTGGGCTGTGAACTTGGGACCCTTCTGATCAGAGCCTCTCTCTCTCCCTTCCTCCTTTCCTCTGCTCAGACCCCCACGCACATGCCACCACTGTCCTGGGCTCCTTTCCCTAGATTTGAGAGGCCCAGGGCAGAGTGGAGAGGGCTTTGGTCTGGCATCCAAATCCTGGCTCTGAATGTCCTTTTGCAGGTTATTTAATCTTTCTGAACCTCAGCCTTCTCATCTGCGAAATGGAAGAGCAATGCATTCTCTGGTGGATCTAGGTTGTGTGGGGCCTGAAGCTCTTACCACATGTGGATCTTTTTTTAAGGTGAAGAATTTCTGGCCAGTCGTGGTGTCTCACGCCTGTAATCCCAGCACTTCAGGAGGCCAAGGCAGGTGGATCACGAAGTCAAGAGATCGAGACCATCCTGGCCAACATGGTGAAACCCCGTCTCTACTAAAAGTACAAAAAATTGGCTGGGCATGGTGGTGGGCACCTGTAATCCCAGCTACTCGGGAGGCTGAGGCAGGAGAATTGCTTGAACCCGGGAGGTGGAAGCTGCAGTGAACCAAGATTGCACTACTGCACTCCAGCTTGGTGACAGAGCAAGACTCCGTCTCAAAAAAAAAAGAATCTTAGCATCTTGTGCAAAGTTTACAAAACACTTAGCCATGTGAATGCACTGTGAGGGCTCCTCCAGAGCACGTGAGGGTCCTGGAAGCTTAAGCTCTGTTAGCTTCACAGTAAATCCAGATGTGTTCACGCCTACCTGGTAGGACTGTGAAGGATTAACTGAGCTCATATTTGAGCTCCTAGAACAGTGTCTGGCACAGAGTAAGCCCCTCATAAGTATTGGCTTTCATTCTTATTGCCTCTCAGGGTTCCTGTGAGCATTAGACATTTGCAGATTGCCCAAGTAACATCAAATGTGGTGTGGGCAGATGCTGTGCACCTGACACATGCATTCATTAGCTCATCTAATGTGTAGCATTCACGATGGGCCAGGTGCCATTCTGAGCACTGGGGAACCAATGGCCCCTGTTAAAGCTTTCGGTCTGAGAGGGGTAATCAAGCAGTTAATCACACACATAGGAAGGTCCAAATGTAATGAGGACAGGTGCTATGAGAAAGCAAGGCAAGGCTAGGCACAGTGGCCCATGCCTACAATCCCAGCACTTTGGGAGGAGGATTGCTTGAGCCCAAGAGTTTGAGACTAGCCTGTGCAACATAATGAGACCTTGTCTCCACAAAAACTGAAAAAAAAAAAAAAATTAACTGGGCAGGCATGGTGGTGTGTGTCTGTAGTCCCAGCTACTCAAGAGGCTGAGGCAGGAGGAGCACATGAACCCAGGAGGTTGAGGCTGCAGTGAACCATGATCATGCCATTGCACTCCAGCCTGGGTGACAAAGTAACACCCTCTCTCAAAAAAAAAAAAAAAAAAAAAGCAAGACTATATCTAGGGAAAGAAAAGTGAGGAAATGATTTTGATTTGGGGTATAAGGAAAGGCCTCTTTGAGACATTACGAAAGAGTAGGGAAGAATTCGTATTCTCGTTTCTGGTTTGCTTGCCGTTTCTGCATGTCCATCCGTAAGGCCGTCTGGCATGGTGACATTCATTAAAGCAACTAAACCGTTTGGCGGTCCAACTAAAATCTAAGCAAATATTACCTCCCCTGAGCCTCTCAACAACTCTGAGATAAGTAAGCGGAGACCCAGGCAAGAGGGGCTTTACCTGAGCTGACACAGGTACTAAATGGAGGAGCTGGCATTGAAATCTCCACCCGACTGCCCCACAGGCCCTTTCTTCACATCGTGTGGCTGACACAAAGCAGGGGTGCTCCTGCAGACTCATGTGACCTCATGACCTTCTCAAAGGCCACACGGTCTAATCTCCTCCCCTCTCACTGTGGGAACGGAGGAAGCTGAGGGCCTGAGTATCGCTGCTTCTGAGACCCATCCCACGTCCTCTGTCTGCCACTATCAAAATGGTTGTGACCTCCCTGGGGCAGCAGAGTCCAAGAAAAGTCAGTCTCCCAGACACAGGAAGCCCTCGTGTGGTCCTCAGGCACCTGCACCGTGGGTGCGGCCGCAGATCTGGCCCTCACTGATGCAAACACCAGCCCTCTCCTGGCTTTCTGCTCTACCCACTGGCACATTTCTTCCCAGAAGGGTGATTGATGCTCTGCTACTTGTTGCCTTGGAGGTGCTCACAGTGACATACATGAGATGCCTTAAAACCATGAAGGTCAGAGTTCAAAAGGCAGGTAGGCAAGCAGGGAGAGCCCAAGTATTGGGCCCAGAGAACTACAGTAGGGGAGCAGGTTTATCTCTGAGCATCCCCACAGGCCTGGCAGAAGCAGGAATGGATGATACATGGCTCTCATGATCGAACGGAGGGAAGCAGGTGCTTAACACATGGGCTGGGGTGTGGCACCATGGGGATGAGTGCTGCTTAAGCACCTACCATGTGCCACCCACTGTGCTAGGTGCATGAAGCCAGTTACCGAGTGGGCCTTGAAACCATCTTGTGTGGGAGGTATGTTTATCCCCATTTCACAGATGTGAGCACTGAGACTCAGAGAGGCAAGTGAACATTGTCTCCTCTAAAATGACCATCCCCTATAAACTCCTGGCAGGAGGGCCTTGCCAGCTGAGTCATGGCACTCATCAGAAAGGCTTCAAGGGGGAGGGGAGTCGTTAGAGAGGAGACAATGGGCCACATAGTAGATGCAGTTTTCTATAGAAGTTTTATTTTAAAAATCAATGTTACTGTTTTTAAATACAGAAACGTTTGATATTTCCATTAGTCCTGGTTAAAAGCTGAAGCAAATGTTTTAAAATCATATGTGATAAAAGTATGTCTGGGAAATGAAAGGTTTTTTTTTTTTTTTTGAGATAGGCTTTCACTGCCACCCTGGCTGGAGTGCAGTGGTGTGATCATGGCTCACTGCAGCCTTGGCCTCCTGATCTCAAACAATCCTTCCACCCCAACCTCCTGAGTTGTGAGGGACCACAGGCACACCATGCCCAGCTAATTTTTTTTTTTTTTTTTTGTAGAGATAAGGTCTTACTATGTTGTCAAGTCTGGTCTCAAACTCATGGCCTCAAGCGATCCTCCTGCCTCAGCCTTCTAAAGTGCTGGGATTACAGACGTGAGCCACTGCGCCCAGCTGGAAATGGGAGTTTTTTAAGTGTCCAGGATTATAATATTTGGTCACATATCTCAGTGCTGGAGCACTCATAGAAGTGTAAACATATTGAGGTCACAGGAACTAAGTGCTTTAGAGATGCTACCCCAGCCAAGCCCCCAACAACTTTGTGAGAGAGATATTATTCTTATCCCCATTTCACAGATAACAGGCTTAGCTGTCAAGCAGGTTGCCCAAGGTCACCCAGCTGGGAAGTGGCCGAGCCCAGCTGCAAAGTCAGGGCTGCTGAAGGGGAGACAGATGGCCGCGTGCCCAGCCATGAGCAGGCTAGAGGTGCTGGGGGATAGTCGGGGTGTGCACAGAAGCAGCTCCCGAGCTCTCAGTGCTAGTGTGAGGATGAAAGGCCTTCACCCTGCTGCTGCCCAGGGGGACAGCCTGAGGCTCAAGCTGGCAATGAACCTTGCAGGCTGGGCCTGGACCTGTGTCTGAAACAGGGAGCCTTGTCAGTGGGGAGGTGCCTTGGCTGAAGCCCTCAAATGCAGAGTCATGGGGCTGGGCGCAGTGGCTCACACCACTTTGGGAGGCTGAGGTGGGTGGATCACGAGGTCAAGAGATCGAGACCATCCTGGCCAACATGATGACACCCCATCTCTACTAAAAATACAAAAAATTAGCCAGGCGTGGTGGCAGTCGCCTGTAATCCCAGCTACATGGGAGGCTGAGGCAGGAGAACAGCTTGAACCCGGGAGGCGGAGGTTGCAGTGAGCTGAGATTGTGCCATTGCACTCCAGCCTGGGCAAAAAGAGCAAAACTCTACCTTAAAAAAAAAAAAAAAAAAAAGGTAGAGTCATGGAACAGGAAAGGGGCTGCTCACCTGAGGTCAGATCCCCAGACCTGGCTGAGCGCTGCCCTGTCCTCAAAAAGAACCACTGTGCAGTGCCACGTGATGAGCGCTCCCACCATACCCAGCGCGGGGAACCTGGCGAGAGAGTGGCTGGTTCTGGTTCGGGGGTCAGGGCCAGCGCAGGGAGCTGGCAGCCAAGCTGGGCCTTACCTGCTGAGTCATGGCACTCATCATAAAGGCTTCATTCAGAGACACGGCCACAGGCGGTCCCAGCGCTCACCATCCCAGGTCCTTACAACGAACGGCCCAGGATGAGTCCCAGCCGCGCACCAGGGATACACCTGTGCATGGGAAGACATGGTCCCTTCTCTCAAAGAATTGCGGTCCGAGGGGAGAAGGCAAGACCATGAACATGGAGGTCAGTCAGTAGCGCCCATGCTGATAGAGAAAGTGGGTAAAGGAGGAGAAGCAGAAGGGAAGACAGGGATGGCCATGGTGGGGGTTTTTCTCTAGGAAGAGGGCCTCATGCGGGAGGTGACCTGAGCTGAGCCAGACAGAAGTGAGGGATGGAGGCCAGGCACGGTGGTTCACGCCTGTAATCCTGTACTTTGGGAGGCCGAGGAGGGTGGATATCTTGAGGTCAGAAGTTCGAGACCAGCCTGGCCAACATGGTGAAACCCCATCTCTGCTAAACATACAAAAATTAACTGGGCGTGGTGGGGGGCACCTGTAGACCCAGCTACTCAGGAGGCTGAGGCAGGAGAATTGCTTGAACCTGGGAGGTGGAGGTTGCAGTGAGCCGAGATTGCACCACTACACTCCAGCCTGGGCAACAGAGCAAGACTCATCTCGAAAAAACAAAAAAGAAAAAAGAAGTGAGAGATGGAGGCACGTGAGGTGGGGGAGTGGGAAAGAGCGTGGCTGTTTGGTGGCTGAGTGATGGGAAGGCGGAATGGAATGGAAGGAGGACCCGGGCAGAGGTTCTGAGAGCACGAGCAAGGAGTCTGCACAAGAGGCCAGGCGAGGGTTTTCAGCTGGGAAATGACAAGACTTACTTGATGTTTTAAAAAGATCTCTGGCCAGTCACAGTGGCTCACGCTTGTAATCCCAGCACTTTGGGAGGCTGAGGCAGATGGATCGCTTGAGACCAGGAGTTCAAGACCAGCCTGGACAACAAAGCAAGACCCAGTCTCTACAAAAAAAAAAAGAAAGAAAAAAGAAAAAGAAAAAAAATAAATAAAGAAAAATTAGCTGGGCATGTTGCATGTTCCTGTAGTCCTAGCTACTCGGAGGCTGAGATGGGAGGATCACTGGAGCCCAGGAGTTAGAGGCTGCATGAGTTGAGATCACACCACCGCACTTCAGCCTGGGTGACAGAGCGAGACTCTGTCTCAAAACAGAGGCCCTGCAGCACCTGGAGGAAGATAGCACTGGAATCGGGAAGAATTAGATGGTTGCATTTGTCCAAGGAAAAGAAGGTGAGAAGGAGGTGGCTTGGTCTAGGGCAGTGAGAGGCGGTCAGCTCGGCCAGGCTGCCAGGACTGCTGATATGGGTGGAGGAAAGAGTCATCCAGGGCTATCCTGTGGTTCTCACCTGAGCTCCTGCATGGAGGTTGATGCCATTTGCTCAGCGGGCATGAAGGGGTAACTTGACATTTGGGCGGTGGGCATGTTAACTTGACTGCCCACTGAATAGTCAGTTGAAGTCATCTGCACACTGGTATGCGTCCATATCCCATTGAGGTCCAAGGCCCTTGATCTCCCACCTGCTGGAAGTGTTGGCTGCTGCAGACCGTCCCCAGGAGCCAAAGGGGCTACATTGCCCAGGATGACAGATCCACCCTGGGGCAGCCCTCATCTGAAGAGTGGTCCATGTGGGGACACAATGATTTTGCCCCCTTACCTCTTTCTGGGCAACTCTGAAGGACTGTCCTGGCTCCAGATGACCCGGGGGTCAGCTGAGGCTCCTTGCAGCTGCAATGCAATCCACTTCTCCCTCTGCCCACCCTGTATCCCTTGTGTCCTCACAGGCCAAGCCCTAAGACATTCCCTGGTCAACTTCCTCACAGGCAACTGGATGCATTTAGTTTGGAGCTCCGGGAAGAGGTCTAGGCTGGGCAACAACAATGTAGGGTGAGGACATCATGGGAATTTAAAGTCTCAGGCTAGGTGAGAAGGGAAGAGGACTGAAGCACAGAGCATGCCAACCTTGAGAGCTGAGGAGGTTGGAGGGGTGGTGCCCTGGAACCAAGCCAAGAAAGGTTTAAAGGGACCAGGTGTGATGGCTCACACCTGTAATCCCAGTACTTTGGGAGGCCGAGGTGGGTGGATCACTTATCAGGAGTTCGAGACCAGCCTGGCCAATATGGTGAAACCCATCTCTACTGAAAATACACAAGTTAGCCAGATGTGGTGGTGCATGCCTCTAGTCCCAGCTACTCAGGGGGGCTGAGGCAGGAGATTCACCTGAACCTGGGAGACAGAGGTTTCAGTGAGCTGAGATTGCGCCACTGCACTCCAGCCTGGGGGACAGAGCTAGACTCCACCTCAAAAAAGAGAAAAAAAAAAAAAGAAAGAAAGAAAGAAAGAAAGAAAGAAAGTGTTTAAAGGAGAGATCTGGTGCCTATAATCCCATCTACCTGGGAGGCTAAGGCAGAAGAATAGCTTGAACCCAGGAGGTGGAGGTTGCAGTGAGCCAAGATCGCGCCACTGCACTCCAGCCTGGGCATGACAGAGCGAAACTCTGTCTCAAAAAAAAAAAAAAAAAGGGAGAGATTCACCTCGCCAGGTGCTATGAGGATTGTCTGGGTAAGATGAGGACCCATGACACTCTAGTTAGTTCATTTCAACCGCTGTGGTATTCAGGGAGGAACTTGGAGGAACTTTTAAAGCCAGGGGCATCATCTGGTGAGGAGAGGAACTCGTAGAGAAGGAGAAATGGATGATTTAGAAGGGGAGTGGCAGGAGCAAAACCTTGGAGGGGATGGGGTCCAGGGCCCACATGGAAGGGTCCATCTGTGAATAATGCTTTGTATCAGGAAGAAGGCAGAGTAGAGGCACCTGTGCAGGTTGGAGCGTAGACCTGGTGGGGAGGTCATTAGGCACGGTCATTGGCTGTGAGTGAGTGGTGTGAAGCGGTGCTGGAGATGAGAAGACAAGAAGAGTCAGCTTAACCTGCAAGTCTCCCGGCTGCAAAGGGCACTGGTGTGCTTCAAACCTAACTCTGGGCTTCATTCGCTGGAAAAAGCACAAAGATATTCTAAGCTGTCAAGACGTGGTAGGTTCAGCAAGTAATACTAGTTACAGTAAAAAGATTTGAGCTGTTGCTATGCTAAGCATTCGTCGTGCATTCTGTCATTTAACAAGCCATCCCTCAAAACCCCTGTGACACAGATACAGTTGGTCCTTATTAGTTGCACATTCTGTATTTGCAAATTTGCCTGCTTGCTGAAATTCATTTGTAACACCAAAATCAATACTCGCAGAGCCTTTGTGGTCATTTGCAAACATTCTTAGGGTGGTGAAGATGTGAGTTTCCCAACGTGCATGTTCCCAGCTGAGGTCAAACAAGGCGACAAGCGGCCGTCTTGTTTCAGCTGTCATACTGTAAACGAGTGTCCTCTTCACGGTCTAGTTAGTGCCACATTTTCTGCATTTTTGTGTTTTTTATTGGCGATTTTGCTATTTGAAATGGCCCCCAAAGGCTATCTAGTGTTCCTAAATGCAAGAAGGCTGAGATGTGCCTTGTGGAGAAAATAACGACTGTTAGATAAGCTTTGCCCAGGCGTGAGCTACAGTGAGTTCAATGTTAATGAATCAACAATATGTATTAAATACAGTGTCTTTAAACAGAGACATGCTTCAAACAAGGTTATGCGTTGATTGTTTGATGAAAATGTTGTGATCAGAGGCTCACAGGAATTCAACCAGTATTTCCCCTAGGGGCAATGTTTCAGTATTCACGATTCTGTGTTCGTAGTGACTTCATAGAGCATAACTACTGCAAATAATGAGAATCGACTGTACTTTTGTTGTTTTTTGATACGGAGTCCTCCTCTGTCGCCCAGGCTAGAGTGCAGTGGTGCAATATTGGCTCACTGCAACGTCTGTGCCTCCTGGGTTCATGCGATTCTCCTGCCTCAGCCTCCCAAGTAGCTGGGATTACAGGTGCACACCATCACGCCTGGCTAATTTTGTATTTTTAGTAGAGAGATTTCACCATGTTGACCAGGCTGGTCTCGAACTCCTAACCTCAAGGGATCCACCCACCTCAGGCTCCCAAAGTGCTGGGATTACAGGTGTGAGCCACCGTGCCCGGCCTCATATGTACTATCAACCCTGTTGGTCACATAAGAAACCAAGGCTAAGAGACTAGACAAGCTACAGGTAGTAGTAGCAGAGCTGGGGCTGAAACCTGGGCTGGCGGGGCACTACGGGGCTTCGCCCCATGAATGTGGCCTCGTGATCCAGTGGGGACCGCAGGGGACCTGGCTTGGAAGAAAGGTTTCTTTTTTAGGACACCCTTTGAGCAGCCAGTCTCCCCACTGCGCTGGCCTCTCCAGTTTCTACCTGAACACAGAAGCTCCTTCAGCCCGCCTGGGCTGCAGCCACAGAGCTGTTGCCAGGCTATGGTTTTCCCCTAAGCGGGTAGAACAGTGACTCCGTGTCCAGAGGCCGGGCGCCTTTGGTTTTCCTTTGCCCAGCCCAGCCCAGCCCTGGCAGGGGAGGCACAAAGGAGGCATCTGTGACTGAGCACGGAGGCCAGCCAGTCTCCCGACACCAGCCCATCCGGTCTGCTGCGGCCTCCTGTTTATTCAGGGATAAACTTGGGCAGGCCCCAGGGAGCCACCCTCTCCTCAGCCCCACCGCCTTCTCCACGGGGCAGAGCCCACAGCCCTTCTTCTGTCTTTTGTGGGGTGGCTTGCTTGTTGTGGTTTGGGATACTTCTTCATCCCAGCATCACTGAGATAATTTAGGAGACAATTGTGGGGGACTCTGTTTGCTTTCAGAGTGGAGTTACAAGCCTTTCAGTGCGTGTCCTTCCAACCCCAGAGCAGACTCAGAGTTGTCATCGTCCACTGTCATCCTGGCCTAACAGTTATTCTTCTCTCAGGAGGCGGCTAAATCTGAGACTAATGGCTGCCACCTGGCGTGTTCCTCAGGGAGGCAGGGAGCACCCACACGACTGTGAGGACGGGGCACTTACCTGGTGGGGGCTCAGTGCTCCCCTGTGGGGCTGAGGAAGGAGCCCGGGCTTGGGGAGAATCTGGGTGCCTGCCGCCCACCCTTCTTGACTCATCAGATATAGATGAGAAGCCATGGCTGGGAGGGCGCGAAGCTGACAGCAGAGCCCCAGGTCCCCAGACAAGCTGTGGGGAGAAGAGCAGCGCAGGTGTCACAGGTGCCTGGACAGGCGGCCGGCAGGTCCACAGCAAGGCTGCACCTTGTTCTTCCTTGATCTCTGGGTGACCAGCACTAGGCCTGGCCTGCGGTTCCTGCTCAGTGATTCTTGTTTGAGTAAATGAACGACGGGGTGAAAGAATGGATGGTCTTAGTTCTATGATGGTTACTTTGGGGAAGTTATTTTATTATACAAACCTGAGCTTCTCTTTTTTACATAGGATAATGGCTAGGTGCACAGTCTCTGGAGCCAGGCTGCCTGGGTTTGACTCCTGGCTCTCAACTTACTAGCTGTATATCCTTGAGTAACCTTTCTGAGCCTCAGTTTCCCCATCTGTAAAATGGGGATAATACCTGCCTCGTAGGGTTGTCGGGAGGATTAAATGAGCTCATATCACATGAAGCACTAGAATGGAGCTTGTGTATATTAAGTGCTGTGTGACCATTTGCTGTTAATACTTTTTTTTTTTTTTTGAGAAGGAGTCTCACTCTGTCACCCAAACTGGAGTGCAGTGGCTAGATCTCGGCTCACTGCAACCTCCACCTCCCGGGTTCAAGTGATTCTCCTGCCTCAGCCTCCTGAGTAACTGGGATTACAGGCGACCACCACCATGCCCAGCTAATTTTTGTATCTTTAGTAGAGACGGGGTTTCACCATGTTGGCCAGGCTGGTCTTGAACCCTTGACCTCAAAGATCCACCCGCCTTGGCCTCCCAAAGTGCTGGGATTACAGGCGTGAGCCACCGCACCTGGCCAGCTGTTAATACCTTTAAGATGAACGTAACATCTGCCTTCTGTGTGTGTTGGGAGCCTGGTACATTGTTTTCCCAAGTGTGCTCTTCTCAGAACGCTGATCCCTTGTGTTGTTAAATAAGAAGGGTCCTGTCCAAGCCCAATTGCCTTAAGGAAGCCTGGGGTTAAAAGCTAGGGAGGCTTCTCTCCTGCAGAGGTGCCTGTGACATCTCCAAGAGGGAGTGATTTGACCACAGATCACTTGCTTGCTATCACAGTGGGATGGGGTTTCCACAAAACACATCTTTGAAAACAAATACTTCTTCCTTCCCTCTATCCCTGGAGCCCTGGCCTCATCCTGCTTAGCTTATCTGGTGGCAGCCAGGGAAATGGCAGGATGTGTCTCCCTGGGCTTAGAACTGGGGCAGGAGGCAGCAGCCAAGTCAACACCAGGCAGTGGCCACTCCTCGGCTCTAAGCCAGCAGGTAGGACCACAGAGGTGCATGTGGGTGAATCGTAGACACCTGATGTGGGCTGCAACTGATTGAGACACTGCTGAGTTGGATAGTGGACACCTGCAACCCAAGGATGATGAAGAGGAACTTGAGGCCTTTTATTGCTCCTGGTCTTCAATCATCCTTATTAGTTTCTGCTGCTTCCCAGGCAATTCTAGTTGCTGTAAGTAAGCCAATGATGCAACGAGAGAGGCAGAAGGGAGTCCTGAACATGGGCCAGATCTGGGTACAAATCTTGGCTCTGCCACCACTTAATCCTCTTGAGCCTCAGTTTCCTTATCTGTATCATGAGTGCGGTAACATCTACTCTACAAGATTGTTGGATTGGCCGGGCGCGGTGGCTCACGCCTGTAATCCCAGCACTTTGGGAGGCCGAGGCGGGCGGATCACAAGGTCAGGAGATCGAGACCACGGTGAAACCCCGTCTCTACTAAAAATACAAAAAAAAATTAGCCGGGCGCGGTTGTGGGCGCCTGTAGTCCCAGCTACTCGGGAGGCTGAGGCAGGAGAATGGCGTGAACCCGGGAGGCGGAGCTTGCAGTGAGCCGAGATCGCGCCACTGCACTCCAGCCTGGGCGACAGAGCGAGACTCTGTCTCAAAAAAAAAAAAAAAAAAAAGATTGTTGGATTAAAATAAGAAATGAAGTGGCTGGCACATAGTTCATAGCTATTATTAATAATAGGCTGCAGGGAAATGTTCTCTCCTTGGTTTCGGGGCCCCTGGCCAAGGTTCCTGTTAGGTAGAGGAGTTGTTTCTTCAGAGTTGAGATGTGATGTGTCTGGGAAGAGGGCAGCTTGATCTTGAGAAAGGTCTCTCTCCTTTCAAATGCCCATCTCAGGAACTTCAGAAAAGGCTTCCGCTAATTCACAAATCAAGTTCTCAGCTTTCCATTGTCTGAGGGTGAGGGATTCTCAGTCCCATTTGGGGCCCTAACCATTCCCCAGGTGACTACTGTGTGCCAGACATGTTAGGAGCTTAAGTCCAAAGACACCAGAGGCGTGGACCCTGTCCTCAGGAATTGCAGAATTGTAGGGGACCTGACAGGAGGCCAATCCTGACAATTCAGTGTGTTCCTCATAGTAACGGAGCTTGTGATTGAGGCGTAGAGATCATGAAGTCAAGGACTCATTTATTATCACTGGAGAAGACAGGGAAGGCATCACCTGGGAAATCATACCTCGGTGGAGTTTTGAAGGATGAATAGGAGTTTGCCTAGTGGACAGAGGAGGCCAAAAGTTTGGTACTAAAAACAGCATACCTATTCTACTCCCAACCACCTCCCTTTTCTAGGATTGGTGTGGGTCCGTCTGCCATTAGCAAGCTTTGTGACTATAGGTAAGTCATTTCTTCTCTCTAGGCCTCAGTTTCTCATTTGTGAAATGGGATCCCTTCCAGCTTTAATGCACTGTGATTTCATGTGTATGTAGGCCTAGCTAATTGTTTTAAAGTCCTCATATTTGCAAAACACTTGGCGAAAGTCTTTGACTTTTTCTCTTCTAACGCACCTCCCAGTCTTACAAAGTGGGTTGTACTCTCTCCATTTGACTGAGGAGGAAACTGAGGCTTAGTGAAGTTACTTGCCTTTAGCCAATGTGTGGCAGATCCAGGCCTCAAATCCAGGTCTTCCGGCCCTGAGTTCCACTGTTTCTCCACTGCTCCACACAGCCTCTCATCCCACAAGCCCTCGGCGGCTGCACATTATGATCCTGGACAGATTACTGCCTTGTGCAGGCTCCTGTCCGATGTTACTCCTGACAGGTGGGGAGGAGGAGGAGCGAGAACACTGTGTGCCAGGATGCCAGGCCTCGGCCCTGTAGAAGGAGCTTATGAGAAAGAGGCAAGCAGGGAGGCAGCAGGTAGGACGTTGAGCATGGTCAAGAAAGGCTGTTTTGGCCAGAGAGTGGGTAAAGAATAAAGTCTGGAGTAGCAGGCAAGTGCACAGCACCCTTTCCTGAAGCAAAAATTGGTGCCTAAATCCACAGTGAAAATAGTCCCCCTGGCCGGGTGCGGTGGCTCATGCCTGTAATCCCAGCGCTTTGGGAGGCCGAAGTGAGCGCATCGCTTTAGGTCAGGAGATTGAGACAACCCTGGCCAACATGGTGAAACCCTGTCTCTACTAAAAATAAAAAAATTAGCTGGGTGTGGTGGCACATGCCTGTGATCCCAGCTACTCCGGAGGTTGAGGCATGAGAATTGCTTGAACCCAAGAGGCAGAGGTTGCAGTGAGCTGAGATCACGCCACTGCACTCCAGCCTGGCGACAGAGCCAGGCTCCGTCTCAAACAAAAAAAAAAAAAAGAAAAAAAAGAAAGGAAATAGTCCCCCTGGCTCCAGGGTCTCTGTGTGCCCGTACCCTGCTTTGTTTTTCTTCAGAGCACATATTATACATGTCACTCATTAATTTATTGTTTCATCACCCGACTTCTCCACTAAAATGTCAGCTCCACGAGAATCAATCAAGACTTGGTACTGATCAAGGCTGTGTCTACAACACCTAGAACAGAGCCTGGCACTAACTGTTCTTGAACGAATGAAGGAATTAATGAAGGAATGACTGAAAGAATGAAGGAATGAATGAAAGAATGAATGAAGGATTGAAAGAACAAACGATACCTTCACCTGTGATCATGTCAGCACCCACTGTTGTCAGCAAGCCTTTAGCAAAGCAGTTCCCAAACCGCTGCATCAGAATCACTGGGATCTTTAAAAACTGCCAACACCTGGCTTCCACCGTGACATTCAGATTAGGTTGCCATGGGGTATGTTATTGACAATTTTTTTTTTTTTTTTGA
This sequence comes from Papio anubis, assembly GCF_008728515.1. NCBI lineage: Eukaryota > Metazoa > Chordata > Mammalia > Primates > Cercopithecidae > Papio > Papio anubis. Next base: position 24,078,116 of record NC_044992.1, read on the forward strand.
GGCGGAGTCTCGCTCTGTCGCCCAGGCTGGAGTGCAGTGGCGTGATCTCAGCTCACCGCAAGCTCCGCCTCCTGGGTTTATGTCATTCTCCTGCCTCAGCCTCCTGAGTAGCTGGGACTACAGGCGCCCGCCACCACGCCCGGCTAATTTTTTTGTATTTTTAGTGGAGACGGGGGTTTCACTGTGTTAGCCAGGCTGGTCTCAATCTCCTGACCTCGTGATCCGCCACCTTGGCCTCCCAAAGTGCTGGGATTACAGGCGTGAGCCACCGCGCCTGGCCTGTTACTAACATTTTTTTTAGGTTCAAGTGATTCCAATTGTTTTTTAAGTTCTTCAGGTGATCCTGATGAGCAGTGCAGTTTAGGAACCACTGCTTTAAAGGGTTGTCTACTCCTAAAAAAGGGCAGTCCACTCCTACAAAGCTTCCAGCTGAGTTAATGGCCAATCAGAGACATGGGCAGTGGCACCCTGGGTGGGACCTCTGTGCTGCCCAAGTCTGGGAGGAGGTGGGGGCGGTGAGGTGTATGGGGAGAGAAGAGTTGTTTTCGCTGTCTGGGTTTGCAGTTACCTGATGTTACCAAGAGTAGAGGAAAAGGAAGTTTTTCTCCTCGCCCTCACCCAATTCAAGTCAAAAGAAGACCTTGCTGGACTTCCTCCTCCCCTGCCACCTCCTCTTCTTGGATGACTGAATGAGTCAGAGGCGATGTTTGTTAGGGAGGAAACACTGGTTTTCTCACCATTTTCCTCCTTTCTTTGGGCTGGAATGAGTAAGAAAACCCATTGTTTATACATGCACACATTGACAAAAATAGAGCTTGGAGCTTCTGAAGACTCAACCTGGGCTCCAGAGTCAATAAGTCCAGGTCCTACTCCATCTGCACAGCATCCAGCCAGATGTTATGAGAGAACCCAGCCCCAGGGGCAGACTGGTGAAATCATCCCAGCCAATGGACAGTCACCAACACCGGGGTGTTTGCCAAGGGAAACACCTTGTTTCCACAGTCCAAGATCCTCTCCTGGGCTGGCACAGAGTTGCAGAATTGGAAGAGACCTAAAGATGCTGTCCAGCCAAGAGCTTTTCCAGGGGAGGAGTCTGAGGCCCAAAAAGTTAGGGAGAGCCCAGAACCCAGGCCTCCTGCATCTTCACTGGGTTTGGTGGGAAGAGGCAGAGGAAGGAGTGGTCAGAGAAGATGCCAGCTTAGTGCAGACCCCTAGACACATCCCCACTGGAGAGAGAGGGCGCTGGGATCCAGGAGTCACTCCCATTTTTTGTCTAAATATAATTGGGGGCCAGGTGTGGTGGCTCACACCTGTAATTCTAGCACTTTGGGAGGCCGAAGCGGGCAGATCACTTGAGGCCAGTTTGAGACTAGCCTGGTCAACATAGCAAAACCCCATCTCTACTAAAAATACAAAAAATTAGCTAAGTGTGGTGGCGTATGCCTGTAATCCCAGCTATTCAGGAGGCTGAGACACAAGAATCACCCGAACCCCAGGAGACAGAGGTTGCAGTGAGCCAAGATCGCATCACTACACTCAAGCCTGGGCGACAGAGGGAGACTCTGTCTTAAAAAAAAAAAAAAAAAAAAAAAAAAAAAAAAAAAAATTGGGAACGGGTCAAGAGGCCTCTGCAGTCTCAGAGTCCTGCCTACTTACTTGGTAGTCCCTTCCCTAAGCCACTGCTTAAGTCGTCAAATACTGAATTTATCACCTGGGATGAAAGCTGAGATTTAAGAGTTGTAGCTGAACTTCCTGAGTGTGGAGTCAAAGGACCTCTGAGAGAGAGGTGAGAGAGGATGAGTGCTTGTGGTAAAGTCCTAGCCAGCTGCCAGGGGGCCTTTTCCACGCAGAGCCCCAGCTGGGCAGAAATAATGTCCTCTGGCGGGGAGTGGTGGCTCACACCTGTAATCCCAGCACTTTGGGAGGCCGAGGCAGGCGGATCACAAGGTCAGGAGTTCAAGGCCATCCTGACCAACATGGTGACACCTCATCTCTACTAAAAATACAGAAACTAGCCAGGCGTGGTGTCATACGCCTGTAGTCCCAGCTACTCAGGAGGCTGAGGCAGGAGAATCGCTTGAACCCGGGAGGCGGAGGTTGCAGTGAGCTGAGATCGTGCCCCTGTACTCCAGCCCAGGTGACAGAGTGAGACTGCGCCTCAAAAAAAAAAAAAAAAAAAAATGTCCTCTGTGTGTGTGTTGACAGAATCAAGCCCTGCTAAGATGGACCGGGTTTGACTGATGCTCACGGTCCTGATTAATGACCGGTGTCCACCTTGGAGAGCACTAGACTGAGAGTCATGAGACCTGGTTCTACCCCTGGCTCCACCACTAACTGTCTGTGCTACTTGTGAGGGGAGATGCCATTTCCCACCTCTGGGGCTCATTCCCCTGTCTTGGAAATGGTTATACTATACGAGTGATTTTAAACATTTTTAAAGCCATAGAACCCTTTATTCACATGAAGTCTCATGCAGAAGACAGCATGTACAGCAGACAGAAGTGGAGCTATTTTTGTGGTCCCCCTGAAGTACACCTTCCCTTTTGCGAAGTCTCCACAAAACCCTGAGGGTTCCAAGGAACTCAGTTTGAGAACAACTTGCCAGACTTTTTGTTTTAGCTCCAACACTATTTATGTCAGCTGTTGTTTGTTCACTTGGCTGATATTGGTTGGCATCAGTTGCTTGGCTAATGTTAACATTAGGTAATGTTCAGAAGGGTTCTTTTCTCAAAATAATGATCATGAAACCATATATATATTTAGCCAGTCGTTCCACATGGCCCCAAACATGTGCAGAATGTTGCTTCTTTACACCATCTAATGTTGAGCTAACTCTTGCATGGTGGCAGCAGAAAGAAAATAGACTTAGGCCAAGCATGGTGGCTCATACCTGTAATCCCAGCATTTTGGGAAGCTGAGGTGGGGGGATTGCTTGAGCCTAGGAGTTTGAGGCTGCAGTGAGCTATGATTGCGCCACTGCACTTCAGCCTAGGCAACAGAGCAAGGTCCTTTTTATGTATTTATTTATTTTTTAGACAGTCTCCCTCTGTCACCCACGTTAGAGTGCAGTGGCACAATCTTGGTTCACTGAAGCCTCTACCTCCTGGGTTCAAGTGATTCTCCTGCCTCAGCCTCCGGAGTATCTGGGATTACAAGCGCTCGCCACTACACCCGGCTAATTTTTGTATTTTTTTGTAGAGACAGAGTTTCGCCATGTTGGCCAGGCTGGTCTCGAATTCTTGACCTCAGGTGATATACCTGCCTCGGCCTCCCAAAGTGCTGGGATTACAGGTGTGAGTCACCGTGCCCGGCCTAACCCTGTCTCTTTAATTAAAAAAAAAAAAAAAAAAAGGAACCTCACAGTAATGCTAAGAGACCAGGGTACCTAACTCAAGACCTTCCTTCCCCACATCCTCACAGGTGGTGCTGTGCTCAGAAGGCAGGATTATACTTCCTATTAACTCACTCTTAGCCCCCGTTTGAACCAAGGACAGAGTCCTAGCCTGTATTAGAGCCCTCAGATCCCGTATTCATCCCGTGTCTAATCCCACCCATCAGATACAGTCACCATCCCCACCTCACTCCCCACTGGACTATCACTGCTTCTCTGAACCCTGCTGGAAAGTGTTAGCCCTTACCTCAAAAGTCAGGGTCCTAAATTTTCCCTCGGGCTGCCTCTAATCCTCACCTCTGTTCCCCTCAGCCTCTTGCCATAATGATCATGAGTAATAGCTACTGTTTATTGGCTACCTGCTCTGTGCCAGGCTCTGTTCTATGTATTTTACTGGCCCTGATTATTTTGATCCTCACAATAGTTCTAAAACACATACTATTATTATCTCCAAGTTAAAGATGAGGCAATTGAAACACTGGGACTTAAACTTGCCTACGGTCATTTAGCAACAAGGTGGTAAAGCCAAGATATGGCCCTCGGCCCCAGCACCCATGCACAGAACCAGTGCATCAGACTGCAGCTCACTCATGCTGCTGGTAGTGACTAGGAACTACCATTTATTGAGCACCTGCAGCATCTCAGGCATTGCACTAGACACTTCGTCATTTCATTGAAACTTCACAACTGCAAGAGGAAGAGTCTTATTTCCATTTTCTAGAAGTGGAGACTAAGGCTCCAAAACATTGACTTCCCTTGGTAAGTGGAACCGGGCAGGCTTTGAACCCAGGAGTGTTCAATACATCTGTGGCCTTCCTCTGTCATTCTACCTTTTTTTTTTTTTTTTTTGACACAGAGTTTCGCTCTTTTTTTGCCCAGGCTGGAGTGCAATGGCGCGATCTCGGCTCACCGCAACCTCCGCCTCCCGGGTTCAAGCGATTCTCCTGCCTCAGCCTCCCGAGTAGCTGGGATTACAGGCATGTGCCACCACCCCGGCTAATTTTGTATTTTTAGTAGAGACGGGGTTTCTCCATGTTGGTCAGGCTGGTCTTGAACTCCCGACCTCAGGTGATCCACCTGCCTCGGCCTCCCAAAGTGCTGGGATTACAAGCGTGAGCCACCGCACCCGGCCTGTCACTCTACTTTTAAGGACAAGTACCTGGAGACATTCCCCACTCCACTACCCTTGAGAAAAATAAAGAGGGACCTACTGACACAACCCATTCCACAGAGCTCTTGAGAATGTTGCTCAGGCTGCCCGTGGTAGGGACATGGAGGGGGCTTGACAGGCCTGACTTTCTCCATTGACCTTCGCTGGGAGACAGCCAGGACCACAGAAGGGATGATCACCCTTGGTTTCTGCTTTTCTTTCTTGGTTCTGGACGATCCTGTCATGTGACCCGCTTTCTGGAGCCCAATTATCCTTAGGAGCAACATTGGACTTGGAAGGGAAGAAGGGAAACCAAGATAGAGCCCCTGGACTCAGCCACATCCTAAAACCTTATGGAAGGCTGCTGAGTTAAGGTCTCAGGGTGGAGCTGGGAAGGCAGATAGGGTGGGCCCAGGGTGCATGGGCTCAATCACTTACCACACCTTTGAGGAGTGCCTAAAATTAAGTGTACCCACTGTGCTAGGGGGTACAACATCCCGTGAGGTACCATTCCCATTTTACAGATGAAAAGACATTGAGTCTTAGAGAAGTAACAGAACTTGTCCCAGGACATCTGGGAAATAAGACTCAATTCAAACCCAAGTCTGTTTGACTTCAAAGCCAGTGGTATGATACACCACGTAAGTACTTTTATTTATTTATTTTAAATAGAGACAGGGTCAGCCAGGCGCAGTGGCTCACGCCTGTAACCCCAGCACTTTGGGAGGCTGAGGCGGGCAGATCACGAGGTCAGGAGTTCAAGACTAGCCTGGCCAATATTGTGAAACCCCGTCTCTGCTAAAAATACAAAAATTAGCTGGACATGGTGGCACACACCTGTAGTCTCAGCTACTTGGGAGGCTGAGGCAGAAGAATCACTTGAACCTGGGAGGCGGAGGTTGCAGTGAGCCAAGATTGTGCCACTGCACTCCAGCCTGGACAACAGAATGAAATATAAATCTCAAAATAAATAAATAAACAAAGAGAGACAGGGTCTTGCTGTCAACCAGGCTGGAGTGCAGTGGTGCCATCATGGCTCACTGCAGACTTAAACCCCTGGGCTCAAGTGATCCTCCCTTCTCAGGCTCTCCAGTAGCTGGGACTATAGGCACGTGCCACCATATCTGGCTAATGTTTTTATTTCTAATTTTTTTGGTAGGGATGGGGTGTTGCTATGTTGTCCAAGCTGGCCTCAAATACCTAGCCTCAAGTAACCCTCCTGCTTTGGCCTCCCAAAGGCACTGGGATTACAGGTATGCGTCACCACATCCAACCAACATGTGTGTTCTTTATGATACACCACAGTGCTCCTGTGTGTTAGAGACTGTGGGAGCAGACACAAACAAGAGAAACAGACTGGCCTCTGCACATAGATCTCTGAACAGCAAGGCACACCTTGCGAGGAGAGGGCTGGGGCAGTGGAGTTTCTATCTTGGGCCACAGCTCTAGTTCCTCTCTCAGGTGGCTCTGGCCAGGAGGCCCTCCTCTAGTTAATGCTGTCCCATTTGGAAAGTCCCCAGCAGTTCTGGGAGCCGTAGGGGCTGCTTTCTCTCAGAGACAAGCCCTGGTAAACATAGGAGCCGCTGATAATTTACTGGCAGGAGAGACTGAGGAGAAGGAATTTGACAGCAAAAAGGCAGAGAAGTGGGCAAAGCTGCTGCGTGTGAGCATGTGTGTGTGGGTGGGTGCATGTGTGGGTGTGGGTGCGTGTCTAGGGTGGTGCAGGACCAAAGCACCCAGATGCCCTACTGATCTTGCCCGTACCAAAGTGCCGGTGCCATTTTGTTGGCCAGTGAAGACTCAGGGAAGGCAAGGGTGGCTTTGAGCCAGACAGGAAGATAAATCTCTCCCCTCACTCAAGTTATATAGTTCAACAGCAGGTCGAAGGGCAACCACATTTGCAATATTTGCCGCTTTACATTCATCTCATTTTTGCCTTTTTAAAGTCCAGGGCATGGTTAAGAGTGATGGGGGGATGGCGAATATATTTTTAAACATTTAATTTTTTGTAGAGACGAGGTGTCGCTATGTTGCCCAGGCTGGTCTCAAACTCCTGGCCTCAAAGATCCTCCGCCTCGGCCACTTTGTCCGAGCCACTGTGCCCAGCCTGAGGGCACATGTTTAACATAAATAATATTTACTAGCATTCAACTAGGAAGGGTCCTCTCTTTTTTTCTTTTTTCTTTTTTTTTTTCTTTGGTTCTTTAGTTCTCGTTGCCGCTTGGTTCTTTGTGTTCCTGAGCTGGTTATGGAGATGGTTCCGACTTCACATAAAAAGGCTGGGAAAGTTGTGGGTAGGACTCAGGATGAAAGTCAGCCTAGGCGCCCCCGGACTCATTAGGGGGTGGAGACGGCGGCTGGCCGTGTGGGGTGGCGTGCGCCGTGTGAGCCGGGGAGCGCCGGCTAGAATCTCGCAGTGCGGTGACAACAAACCGTGAGGGTGGCGCGGAACGGGAAGGAGACTACAGCGCCTACCTGGTAGTGGCGCGAGCTTACACGCCGCCTTCTGGAGTCCTGGCCCGGGCCGCACGGAGCCAGGCTGGCGCAGGCGAGCTCCACCTCCGGAGGCGGGGCCTGCCGCGCGGCCATTGGTCGGTGCCCCGGAGCCACCTGCCCCTACCTTTAGGGGCGGGGTTACCTGGGCCCCGCCCCGCGGCTCGGGTTCCCGGGCCCTGTCCCAGTCCTCCGCCCCCGCCCCGCCCCGCCCCGGCGCGAGGCCCCGCCCCTGAGTCCCGGGGCCCGGGCGCCTCGTGATGTCACCGCAGCTTTGATACAAAGAGCCCTTCGGCCCACGCGGGTCTCCCGGCAACAGGCGCGGGCGGAGGCGGGGCCGCGCCTTCCACTGGTGCCCAGGAGTGCGAGCGGCGGCGGCGCGGCCGGAATTGTTCCTGCGCTTCGGGGCTGCCCGCCGCGTCCCCGCGCGCCGCCGACCCGCGCCTGCTGGCTTCCGCGCCTCTGCCTGGGACCGGCCCGCGGATGCGCACCCCGCCGGCTCTCGGGAGCCAGGTAAGCGGCGGCCCCGGGGCTGGCGCTCGCGGGGCTCTGGCGGCGCGCACCTGGCTCGGTCCGGCCCGCGGCCCCGGGTTCCGGGCCCCGGGAAGTTGGCGGAGTGCGGACTTGGCCTGAGAGGTCGGGTTACCTGAGCCGTCTCGCTCGGCCGCGGGTAGAAGCCGCTGCCAGGTGTGCGGGTGGCGGCTCCTTCCCCAGCGCGCTTTCAGGAAGTGCTTCTGGTCGGCTGGGAAGGGGGCTCGTTTGCTGGGAGGCCTCCGTGGGAACCGTACCGCGCGCCCCACCTCGGCCCGCAGCGCCCCTGCCCTCCTGCCCTTGCGGGACCGGCGTGGTCCCCAACGCTGTACCCTTGGCCGGGTCCCCGAGGGGGCGGAGCGCCGCGAAGTTTTTCTGTAGCTCTTGGCGGCTGCACAGAGCCTGTTTTCTGGCTTCCCCCGTCCCTCTGGGCGGGTGGAGTGGGGGAGTCCTCGGGGCCAGCCCAGGTCGTGGTGGGGGACAGGGCCTTGCCTCTCTCTAGCCGAGAAGCTGCCGTGGCGGGAGGTGTGTTGTGGCCCTCGAGGCGGCCGGTCTCCCCCGGTGGTGGGAGCTGTTGGCACAGCCGCTTCTCTGTGCGGGCGACAAGTGTCTCCGAGGTCCTGGCGGCGCAGTCTCTGGAGAGCGTGTCTGTGCTGTGGGAAACCGGGTTCCGACACAGCCCCGGACCCCACTCCTCGCCCGTGCTAACTCCAGTGCCTCCTCTTTCCCTTTCCCCTCACCCTGCTCTCCCACGGAGGACTGGAAGTGACACCTCACTCCCCCGAGGGCCATGTCAGTTTTCCTTGACTGACTGATTTATACCTTCCTTCTCAAAGCGATGTGAGAGGTCTGGGTCCTGTCTCTGCACTTAGCCTCCATCAGGTCTTGAAGTGGCAGCACCCTGGGCTGGTTCCTGGTGATCCACCAAATCTCTGTCCTGCCCTCCCAGAGCAGGTGGCAGTGGCTTGGGCTCCTGGGACGCTGAAAAGCAGTGGGGCAGGCACATTCCTTGAAACATGCCCAGGTCCTGCCCCAGCTGAAAGGTGGTTACAGTGGTTGCTGAGATGGGAAAAAGGAGACCCAAAGGGGTCGGAGGCAGTACTAATTGTGTGCCAGTAGACCTCTGCAATAGGAGCTCTCACACTCCCCCTCCCATATCCTCCCCCTACCAACTAGCCTACCTTGGTGGGGTGCCTGAGTCGCGCTGCCTTTGATTGGGGTCTCCCCCAGGTGCTGGCACCCTGGCACTGGCCCAAACCTTACCCTCCTTTCTGGCTTTCGGGACTGTTGATTATGTGCCCAGGGAACATTACGTACGAGACATTTCCCTGCCCTCAAGGTGTTTGCAAGCTCAGGGAGTCTGAATACTGGGTCTGCTCTGGGCCAGCCCCGCTCTTCTAAGTTGATTGCAAATTGCCTGCAGTTGTCTTTGAGGTCCCTGTGACTTCACAGGGGAGAGTGTGGCCTGCCGGGGCGAGGGAAGCCGCTTGGGTTCTTCACTGTAGGAGGCAGCACCGCTTGGACAAATGGGTAGTGAACAGCTTCGGAATTTGAGGGGGGGCCTGGACTTCGGTGAAGGGGGTGGAGTAAATGACTAAGGCCAGTAGAAGAGATAAGACTGGGCCAGAGGCGAGGGACGGAACTAGCCAGGCCAGGTGAGCCTGCTGGAAGGCATGACCTTTGCCCTAAGGGAGGTCTGTAGGAGAGACTGCCTGGAGCCTGCCCTTGGGAGGGACTTTCAGCCAAGTGAGGGAGGAAAAGCAGAAGAAATTAGAGGGACCGTTGGGTTCTAAGCCACCTCCTTCGGGGTTCCAGGGGCAGTTTGCACTTGGAAGACTGTGGGCTGCAGCTTGAGACACTCCACAGGCCCCCACTCTCCCTCCCGACCATCTGCGCCCCTCCTAAAGCATGCTGGAGCCTTCCTCGCCACTTCTTCTCCTGGTAGGCAGGCTGCTTCAGACCCAAGGTTTTCTCTTTGGCGGTTCACCTGGGGCCCTCATAATTTCCTCTTTCATTTGCACCCTCAGGTGTCTGGCAGTCCCCGCTCTGGGCAGCCTGTTATGCTGAGATTTTCCACAACTGATTCTGTTCTGAGGGGCCTTCGCAATGTCACTTTATATGTTTTAGGTATGGGTAAGGAGGGGGTGAAGGGGACAGGAGAGGCTCCCAATGAAATAGCGGGTGAGCAGTTCCCAGAAGGCAGGCATATCTGAACGGGAAAGGGCGTGCTGTCTCCTGGCACAGGGCTCATTGTGTTTGAAAGGGAAGCTTTTTTTTTTTTAATTGAGACAGGGTCTTGCTTTACGGCCCAGGCTGGAGTGAAGTGGTGTGATCAGGGCTCACTGCAGCCTCCCACCCTCCCAGGCACAAGCGATCTTCTCACCTCAGTCTCAGCTGGAACTACAGATGTGTGCCATCCTGCATCTGGCTAATTTTTGTTTTTGTAGAGATGGGGTTTTGCCATGTTGTCCAGGCTGGTCTTAAACTCCTGGGCTCAAGGGATACGCCTGCCTCAGCCTCCCAAAGTGCTGGGACTACAGGCATGAGCCACCACACCCAGCCGAAGCATCTTTATCTGGTCGTGCCTGCTGCCTGGTGTTAGCAGTGGAACACAGTGCCCTGGCCTTGCCAGGCGTACAGAACCCCTGGGGCTGGACTTTGTTTTCCTCTGGGTCAGCTCTGCTGGCTCTTGACTCAGGAACTGGGCACTTATGGCATCAAACACTGGCCTCGAAAATCAATGCCCAGTTACTTTGCCTCAGGTCTCATGGCTGGATTATTGGGTGGTCCTGTCTATACCAGTTAGACACCAGAAAACAGGCATGCTGATTTGGCAGGCCCACCTGGTGCCTTACTGGATGTTGTATGATCTTTGCCCCTGAATGGTACCGCAGTCTTCCTCATGAGGAGGCGTTTCAGGACCCGGAGGCTTCCCCATCTCTGTTTGCTCAGCCCCTAGCATGTTGCCCAGTACAGGGCAAGTGGTACTGAATTCATTCACCAGATACTTGGTTGTCTACTCTGTGCCAGATTCTGTGCTGGGCCCTGGAGATACAGCAGTGAACAAAACAGATGAGAACCCCTGCCTTCAAGGAGCTCGCAGGATGGTAGTGAGGCAGGTAGACCAGTAAAACACGGAGCATGGGAGTTGGCAGGAGGGAGAGCAGGGTAGGGGAGGGAGTGCTGGGTTTCAGAGTCAGATGGGGAAGTTCTCACTGAGAAGGTGACATCCCAACAAAAGAGGTACAGGCAGAGAAAAGAGGAACTGCAAGGGCCCTGAGGTGGGACCGTGGCTGGCATGCTATGTTCACAGAACTACAAGACGGGATGTGATTGGAGAGCAAGCCAGGGCTGGGGGGACAGGGGACAAGCTCAGAGAGATGGGGGACCACCCAATGCCGTGACAACCCAGAATCCCAGGAGGAGGAGAAGGGGGGACTGACAGTACAAGTGAGACTAGAAATCCACAGGCACAAGCTGCCTTCCATTGCTCTGCCCTCCTCAGAACCTCCGCATCAAGGGGATTTGGGCCTTGAGGCATTTCTGAAGGACAGGCATCTGTGGCCACGGCTGCCACGGACTTCCCTGCCTCAGCTTGAGTCGGGTCAGATGAGCCTGTCCATTGAACGTGGAAACACTTCCTGCCAGACTATGCTGTTGCCACCCCATGAATCAAACCAGCAAAGGGCACACCAGCGATGTGCATATAGCCATGTCTCCGACAGCTGCCTGCGCCTGCCTGCTGTTCCCACGGGTCAGCTCCTATCGGGTAGGGACAGGTCCTGCTCTCAAGGCCCATAAAGCAGCCAGCAGCCTGCCCGTGTTTTCCACACTCTGGCCCGTGCCACCCAGGCTGTCTCCTCATCTCTTTTCTGATCCTCAAGAGCTCCCTGGCCTCCCTCTCCACTCCCTCTGCCTGTGGGCAGGCAGCAGCACGGTTCTGTGGGGTCCTAAGGACCCCAGGGAGTCACTCCCACATTTGAGCATCGACTTTGGGTTTAATCTGTCCAGTTTAGGGTCCCAGGTCATATATGCGTGTGTGCACACACGTGTGTGTTTGCGTGTCAGGCAGCATTCACATGGGGCATCCTGTTCACCCCCCTGCTGTGGGGTGGCTGAGGGTTGGGGTGCCCTCTGAGTTTTTGGTGGGTGGGGCTTCAGCAGAGTGTCTTGGCTATCTCTCTTGGCCAACACGTGTTCTCCTGGGAGGATTTGCAGCTTTGGGCCTGACCATGGTTCCAAGCAGCATGGTCTGGAGCCCACACTGGGTGGCAGGCTGCAGAGAAGGTGCCCCCAAAAGCCTGGACAGCACCCTTATCTGCTTTCATTTGGAGGGATTTTCTCATTTTCTCATGCCGAGTGTCTGACTACACATGGCAGTCCTTCCCCAAGTGTTTGCGGCCTCATCATAATACTGTTAAGTGAATGGAATTTGTCATTGGCCAGTTTCTGTGGACCCCATTCAAGGCTGAGTGGATGCTGGGGGCACCCAGCTGGCCTTGCTCAGAGGGGTCCCGAGTGTCTTGGTGCTTCAGAAGCTGAGCCCCCCTCAAGAGCATTGATGACCAAGAGCTCAGATTCTCAGAACCCTCTTGAGCACCCAGACAGCCTGGGTGGTTGCTTCTTCACTTTGTCCCATGACCTGGAAAGGAGATGAGATGGGGAGGAGGACACAGGCAACCAGAAAGATGTGCAGCCTACAAAGGTCGTATGAAGGTCAGAGGGGTGGCTGTTGTGGCCCAGAGCTGTGGGGTCTGGGTGACCTCCAGCCCAGATCCGCCTGGCAGGCCAGTGCTAGTCATGCCAGCATTTCCAAACCCACTTCTTGACTTCCCTTAAGAAATGGGAAGTTTTCCAACTCTTGGTCACATTTTTAATTGATTTAACCTGCTTCATCTTCCCAGACAAGTGGGTTCTTTCCCAACAACGTAAACATTAATTCAGATGCAGACAAAGCTCTGTAGAAGTTATTAATATCCGTGGCTCTGCTCATGGGAGCCTTTCTCTTTTGAGGGACCAGAAAGAGGAAGGCCTAAACAGAACTGGAGTGTGGGAGAGTGGGCGGGCCCTCTCTCTTTAGTCATCCGCGGTCACCCCCACCTTCCTCTGCGCTCTGTAAGCCTGACACCATGAAAAGGGAACCCACATTTCAAATAGCCGCTGCTGCTCCAGTGAACTTGGGGTAAGGGAGCTGAGGGGTGTCTGCCCTCTGCACCAGACTCAAGTCTCTCTCCTAGAATAGGAGTGAGAATAGTAGCAAGTCCCTGCCCCCTGCTCCCAGGTTTTCCTGGAAGAAATGCCTACCTAAGACACAGGCACCTTCATGCCACGCTCTGTCACCCAATGCCTGTTTCCTTAAGGTGAAAAAATGGGTGCCAGAGAACTTCTGGGTCTAGATTCCGGCTCTGTTGCTCGCTAGCTGTGGAACTTTGGACAAGCGACGTCACCCTTCTGATTTCACTCTCCCTGGCCTCCCTCTCCACTCCCTCTGCCTGTGGGCAGGCAGCAGCACGGTTCTGTGGGGTCCTAAGGACCCCAGGGAGTCACTCCCACATTTGGGCAGCAGCTTTGGGTTTAGTCTGTCCAGTTTAGGGCCCCAGATCATATATGCGTGTGTGCACACACGTGTGTGTTTGCGTGTCAGGCAGCATTCAGATGGGGCTTCCTGTTCATCCACCCCCCTGCTATGGGGTGGCTGAGGGTTGGGGTGCCCAACCTGTAGAATGGGGTTGATAATAGCACCTGCCTCGCAGGGTGGTGGTGAAAATAAAATGAGCCATGGTGATTAAAAATGCCCAGTCTAGGTTTTGGCCCTTACTTAGTTGGCACTCATGGACGGTTAGATGGTTAGAGACGCAGACCAGTTTGGTACCAAAATGCCGTCAGAGTCAGGCTGTCTCTGGGTTCAAATCCTGGCTCTGCCCCTTGCTATTTGTGGAATCTTAGACAAGTTATTTAACTTTTCTGTGCCTCAGCTTCCCCACCTGTAAAATGAGGATGAGGGTGGTACCACCCTCACAGGGTTCGTGGTAAGGCTCAAATATGTAAATGTATGAAAAGCACTTAAAACTGTGCTTTGGGGGGAGCTGTTATTCTTAGTTCCTGCAGGCTTCAGGTGGTTTGATTGTTGTGACTGATAACCTTCACATCTAACAGAATGTCTTGCCGGGGAGCGTCATGGCCCAAACAGGAAGGTGGCAGGGGAAGAACTCCATTACTCAAGAGCCTTTGCAAGAGAAGCAAAACTCTGCTTCCTCAGCTTCTGTGCGTTTTTACATCTTTTTTTTTCCATTTTAATTTTTTTTTAAAAAAAGTAGAAATGAGATGTTACTATGTTACCTAGGCTGATCTCGAATTCCTACCCTCAGGTGATCCTCCCACCTTGGCTCCCCAAAGTGCTGGGATTACAGGCGTGAGCCACTGCACCCAGCCAGCTTCTGTGTTTTTAACAAACCTGCTCGGGCTCTGCAGATGCAGATTCCGGGTCTGGGGTGAAGTGACTGGTATCTGCGTGGCAATCTGTGAATGAGATGCCAAGCAGCATCCGAGGTGACAGCCTTCTTCCCAGGTTCAGTGAGGGAGGCTGTACCTCGCCTGTCCTTCCACAGGCTGCTCAGGCTGCCAGGCTGTGGCTGGCCTGCCAAGGGGAGGATGGCCATCCACACCTCGGCCCACCTGCCCTTCGCCTCCAGCCAGGGCCTGCCTGTCCATCCACCTGTGCCTAGCTGGGAAAGCTGGCTTGGAGCAGTGCTGCCTGTCTGCCATTGCCAGCCTGCAGCATCTGGCTTATTAAGATGCTGAGGCGCTGGCTGGCCACACGCCCCAGGAGATTTGGAGAAAGACCAGACAAAAAGGTGCGGGCTGTGCCACCGCCCGGCCACACTGGGTGACTGCCCTTAGTAGTCAACCAAGGAGCAAACCTGCCTGCTCATCCAGCTTGGCTACCCAGAGGTCTGTAGCTCCACTCAGGCGAAGCTGGCTGGCCTGGCCTAGCCTGGCTGGTTGGGTGGGTAGGACAGCCTCCGCCTGACTGATTTTTTTTTTTTTTTTTGAGACAGAGTTTCGCATTTCTGCCCACCTTGAGTGCAGTGGTACAATCTTGGCTCACTGTAGCCTCAACCTCCTGGGCTCAAGTGATCCTCCCACCTCAGCTGCCTGAGTAGCTGGGTTCATCAACACTCCTTGCTATTTATTTATTCATTTGGTGGAGATGAGGTCTCACTATGTTGCCCATGCTGGTCTCGAACTTCTAGGTGCAAGCAATCCATGTTGGCCCAGGATGCTCTCGATCTCCTGACCTCGTGATCCGCCCGCCTTGGCCTCCCAAAGTGCTGGAATTACAGGCATGAGCCACTGTGCCTGACCCGTCTGACTAATGTTAGGCAACCTTGAATTGATGACCTCCTGGTGAAATGAGGGTTCTTGTTGACAAGGCAGGTCTGGCCAACACATTTTTGTATGATTATCTGCACGATTTCATCAGTTGTTAGCAAAGAAGGATTTTACAGCAGCAGGTGTGTGCTCATGTGCTTGTGTGGAGTTGTTGACTGCCCTTCACTGCACACAGTCTGCGGAACTGTGACTGAATCCCTGTTCCCCACTCACACTCGCATGGTATTTTCGATTCTAAGGCACATTCTTTTTTTCCTTTCCTTTTTTTTCCATTTAACGTCTTAAATTGGAATGTGTCACACATTCGTGGATTATTATAATTTGACAGCGCCTTTTTCTCGGCATAGTTGAAATAACGGTGCATTGTAAATTCAGAGGTGTCTCAGATTTAATGAAACAGAAACTAGGTAACCTCTGGGGTACTTACATAATTTGTCCAGTTCCTTCAGGGAAGCAGATGGCACCTTGTAGTGGTGGCAGATTATATGAGGGGACGCTGATGCGATTCAAGGGGACAAGCTTGGATTGGGCTTAGATTCCAGCTTTATGGCTCGCCAGCTGTGTGGCCTTGGCAAAGTTGAGCGACCTCTCTGAGCCTCACCCCATATGAATCGTGGCTCCACAGTTGTCATGGTTGTGTGCAAGGCAACTTTCCCTGTTTCTCTTGCTGGGCATCATCTAAGGTCTGCCCAATTCCATCTGGGTTCAGAGGGAAAATGAGGGCAGGGAGTGGGTCACTGGCCTTCCCAAGGGAGCAGAGGGAAACTGGTGTTCTTGACTCAGTTTATAATCCTTGGACATCACTCTTTCTTCTTCCCTTGTCCTTCTCCCACTTTGCCTGAGTTTTCATTTTCACATGTGTTTCCTTTTAGCAATTTTCTTTCAAATCTCTCCTCTCCCTTTCTGTAAAGTCTTCCCACATGTAGCCTCTTTGAAGCTGCCTGTGGTGGGAAAGGGGAGGAGGGCTCTGCCCGATGGCCTGGATGGCACAGACCTCAGAAACCCAGTGTGCCGTGGTCCCTGCAAGTTTCAGCTCAAGTCCAAGTTCTGGTACCATCAGCGTTGCTAACTGCTGTTCCCATGGCCGCAGGGTCAGCCTGAGTCCACTCCAGTGCATGGCGTTGTCCATGGGGTGCTGGATGTCACATCGCTGAGAGCATTTGATATTCTCTGTACCCTCCTTGCTGCGTTAAAATCAGACCTGGTTCAAATCACAGCCTTGCAGCCTTTCATGAATTACTTAACCTCCTTGAACCTGTGTATTCTCATCTAAACAGTGGCTGATGCACAGAAATACCTGGCACATGATAGGTGCTTCGCAGATGCATGCTTTCCTTGTTCTCAAATGTTTAAGACCTCTTTTTGGCCAGGCACCATGGTTCATGCCTGTAATCCTGGCACTTTGGAAGGCCAACGCGGGCAGATCACCTGAGGTCAAGAGTTCGAGACCAGCCTGACCAACACGGTGAAACCCCATCTCTACTGAAAATACAAAAATCAGCCCGGCGTGGTGGCAGGTGCCTGTAATCGCAGCTGCCCGGGAGGCTGAGGCAGGAGAATCGCTGGAACTCGGAAGGCGGAGGCTGCAGTGAACCAAGATCGTGTCACTGCGCTCCAGCCTGGGTGACAGAGCAATACTCCATCTCAAAAAAAAAAAAAGAGAAAAAAAACTATTTAGGTGCTAAGGATCTCAGGGAGTGCCAGCCAATGGCACTGCTCCTGAGACAGAGGCGTTCTGGGCGGGGGGCAGTGGCAAAGGCACAGGGGCCTGTGTGAGCAGGATGTGTCAGGGCCCCCATCCTTCAGGATGGCTGGGCTGCAGTGGGGTGGGGCAGGATGGAGAGAGAGGAGGAAGAGTGGTGGGATGGGCACGCAGTCGGCACGGCACCTGCAGGGGTGCAGGTGACAAGGCTGCACAGGGTCTGGCTGGAGCAGTGCAGAGGGTTAGGTGTGGGCTACTCATGGAAGTCGGGGCTGAGTTGGGGAGGCACTGGGAGATAGCCACATGGGGATGTCTAGGTGACAGTGGCCCCCAAGCAGGGGCTGTGCATGAACTGCTGGCTGGAGGGAGGCTTTAAGAGCAGGTGATGGTTTTAAACCTTGTTTTCCTCAGAGATCTTCTCTCTGCCCCTCTCCCTCTTGAGATTCTAGTGAAAGGCAGTAGCCCGACCTCCTCAATTTTGCCTGCAGTGTCAGAGATTCGAAGCACCACCTCTTTGATGAGGTGGTGCTTATGCCCCACGTGCATAAAAAGCAGCATGTACTGAGGCATGGAGGTGAGTAAAGGTGCCCGGAAGCCTGGGGTACTAGGAAAGGGGAGCGGCAGAGCACGTCCTGAGGCTGAGACCTGCTGGAAGGGGCTTTGCCAGCTGCTCTCAGGAGCTGGGCCTGGTTCTGTGGGCAGTGGGGAGCCCATAAGCTCTTAGAGGGGGTTCCCAGTGGACTCCCTGGGCGGGAGGGTCTCTACCCCATGAGCCCCAGACCTAATGCCCTCTCACCTGTCACCACTGCAGGAAAGCCTGCCCTGGCCGGAGGCCCTAAGCTGAGCTCTGGCCAGCTATGCTTGAGTGACACACCCCAATCCCCCATGCAAGACAGCAGCTTCTGGAACACAAAACTTGGGTAGCTGGGTCTAGCAAAGGCCACAGGACAAAGAGGGACACCTGAACTGAGCTTTCTGGGAAGACCATGGGGGCTCTGTGCTGATGGGAGGTACCAGAAGATGGGCAGGGAGGAGGAGAGGGTTATAAAACCCGAGGGCTCTGGCAGGAGGCCCTGCAGGGTTGGGAGGAGAAGAGTCACCCTGCTGATCCTGACCTGCCCGCTCCAGAAGGGCAGGTCACATGGAGCCTTGGCCTATTGGCTGTGGGTAAACATCAGCAGCCTGCCGGCTGTCCAAGTCCTGAGGGTTCTGTGGCGGAGGAGGAGTTGGGTGGGAACCCACCCTGACTTTGGACCATGGATCGGCTCCATCCAGGCGTACTCTCCTTGAGTTGGATAGTGGCCTCTCTCTAGAAAGTTCCATGTCACCTCTTCGGAGGGCACTCCCCTGAAAAAGGAGCCTGACCTACTTGGTGGACTCTACGAGGGGAAAGAGCTGGCCTGAGCCGCTGCTTTCCCTCCCAAACCTTCACTTTGAGTGAAGTATTTTTATCATCACTCCTCTTATCATGATGGTAAAGTATGGAGCCCCCAAAACAAGCCCCACAGACTCTTGGCTGTGTGAGTAATTAAACTCTCTCTTCAAACACCCACATCTTGAAAAGCTATAATTTGTAGCAAAAAATAACTGCCCATTCCAAGAACCAGAAGAGCCCTTTATACACACCCCATTCAACTGCAGCCCGTTACTTCGCTTTTGACACTTGAGTTGCTGGGACCTCTGGTCCGTGCTTTCCTCAGGGGAACCAGAGGCGCAGTGGCTGCATGGGAACTGGAGCTTCCAGAAGGCATTTGGAAAATCTTTTCTGAGAATTTAGATGGGACGACTGAAATTAGGGAACTCCTGATTTGGGTTTGCATGGCCCCAACTTTTTGTGTGACTCCAAAGGGGAATAAAGAGAAAAACTGTAGGGCACTTCAGGGGAAAGTGGATGAGACTCTCTGGACACCATTTCCCCACCTTTCTTTTTCTTTTTCTTTTTTTTAAGATGGAGTCTCGCTCTGTCACCAGGCTGGAGTACAGTGGCACAATCTCAGCTCACTGCAACCTCCTACTCCCTGATTCAAGTGATTCCCCTGCCTCAGCCTCCCGAGTAGCTGGGATTACAGGCACGTGCCACCGTGTCCAGCTAATTTTTGTATTTTTTAGTAGAGATGGGGTTTCACCATGTTGGCCAGGATGGTCTCGACCTCCTGACTGCGTGACCCACCCGCCTCGGCCTCCCAAAGTGCTGGGATTACAGGCGTGAGCCACCGTGCCCGGCCGCGTTTCCCCATCTATAAGGAGGGAAATGATAATTACTTGCAGGGAGTTTACCGTCTCTGTAAAGCACAGAGCAGACTGGCCACGTGGTAGGCGCCCTAGTATGTCAACTTTGTTCGCTTTCTCTGAGCTGTGACTTTACCAGCTGTTTGTAGACAGGAGATCTTTGTGGCTTCAGGTAGGTAATGGGGGACTGAAAGCTAACAGGAAATACCTCCCCTGACCTACAGCTTCTCTTTGAGCTGGCACGCCTGGAATTCTTGGGGCTGGCTGCTGGGTTTGTTTTCCAGATGTGGAAGCAATTTAAGTTCTGTTTTCATAGTCCCCAACAGTTTGCCTCTGAAGTCCACATTCTCATTTGAAAATCAAGGCTGTTGGCTCTGTTTGCAGGGCCCAGGGTAGGCTAGATAGCCTCTTCAGACCCCTTTTGTTTAGGAAATGGACTTACCGGGGCACTCAGATCTGGAACCCAGGGCTTGGTTGGGACAATCATACCCCATCAAGGACTTGGTTAAAAGGTGAGTTCACTTTCTCTGTGGGTTTTCCTTGGAGATGATTCACGGAGCTAAATTCAGCTGCACCTTGGTTACAACCCAGCTCTAGACTGCTGTGGAGTGGCGGGGGTGGGGCCCGGGTTTGGGCCATGTCACAGGCCAGCTGGCGTCCCTCTGAGCAGGGTGCCCACGTGTCCCAGGGGCAGTAGCAGTCCTCCTTCCCACACTGACCACAACAGAGAGAGGAAAATGCTCCAGATGTCAAGTAGCCAGAAATACTGTCTGGCACGGAGAAACTGGTAATATCGTGTTCAGTTACTGAGTGCTGCTGGTCACAGAGGCAGCCTGACCCAGGGTAAAAGGCTCCTTGTGTGAGGGCCTGTGACTCCAGGGCTAACTGCTGGTTTCTTCTCTTGTAAACCAGTTGCTGTATAGGTAAAACACCTTTTACATTTGTTTTATAACTACACTAAATACAGTTTTGGGCAACAGAAATTGCCTTTGCAATTCTAACATCTCTGAACTGTGCATATGCTTCTCTAAAATTAAAATAGAATACTTATACTACTGAGAGAACACACAAGAAAATGGACCTGGTCAGGCGCGGTGGCTCATACCTGTAATCCCAGCACTTTGGGAGGCCGAGGCAGGAGGATCACAAGGTCAGGAGATCGAGACCGTCCTGGCCAACATGGTGAAACCGCATCTCTACTAAAAATACAAAAATTAGCTGGATGTGATGGTGTGCGCCTGTAGTCCCAGCTACTCAGGAGGCTGAGGCAGGAGAATCACTTGAACCCGGGAGGCGGAGGTTGCAGTGTGCCGAGATCGTGCCATTGAACTCCAGCCTGGCGACAGAGTGAGACTCCATCTCAAAAAAAAAAAAAGAAAAAGAAAATGGAAATAACTTACTTAGATTGGCATATAAATAGTGTTTATAGAATGCCATCCTGATAATCATAGATTCACCAAGCTTTGGTTTCAACAAAATATCATCTCTTAAGAAGCAGCTGTATTTCAAACTAATCATGAAAGAGAATAAGAGAATACAACCTTTTTTTTTTTTTTTTTTTTTTTTAGGACAGACCAAAAATAAATCCCTGAGTCTCTTGAGTAGGTTCTAGAAATCCAGTTACAGATGCTTCTTGATGGGGTTACGTCCCGATAAACCCATCGTATATTGGAAGTGTCATAAGTTAAAAAAAAATGCATTTACTACATCTCACCTACCAAGCACCATAACTTAGCCTGGGCTACCTTAAATGTGCCCAGAACACTTACTTTACCCTACAGTTGGGCAAAATCATCTAACACAGAGCCTGTTTTACAATAAAGTGTTTTATGTCCCATGTAATTTATTAAGTACTATGCTGAAAGTGAAAAACAATGCTGTTATGGGTACTTAAAGTATGACTTCTGCTGACTGTGGATCACTTTGCACCATCATACAGTTGAAAAATCAAAGTCAGCCCGGGCACAGTGGCTCATGGTGGCCTGTGATCCCAGCACATTGGGAGGCCAAAGTGGATGGATCACTGAGGCCAGGAGTTGGAGACTAGCCCGGACAACATGGTGAAACCCCATCTGTACTGAAAATACAAAAATTAGCCAGGTGCGGTGGTGGCTACCTGTAATCCCAGCTATTTGGGAGGCTGAGGCAGGAGAATCACTTGAACCCAGGAAGGGGGCATTGCAGTGAGCGGAGAGGCACTCCGGCCTGGTTGACAGAGTGAGACCTTGTCTCAAAAAAAAAAAAAAAAAAAAAAATTGTAAGTCAAACCATTGTAAGTTGAGGACCATCTGTAGTTGTCTTTAAAGGTTGAATTGGCTGGGCACAGTGGCTCACACCTGTAATCCCAGCACTTTAGGAGGCTGAGGCAGGTGGATCACTTGAAGTCAGGAGTTCAAGACCAGCCTGGCCAATATGGTGAAACCCCATCTCTACTAAAAACACAAAAATTAGCCGGGCGTGGTGGCGGGCACCTGTAATCCCAGCTCCTCAGGAGGCTGAGAGGCAGGAGAATTGCTTGAACCCAGGAGATGGAGGTTGCAGTGAGCTGAGATTGTGCCACTGCATTCCAGCCTGGGTGACAGAGCAAGACTCTATCTCAAAAAATAAAAAAAAAGGTTTAATTGAATTAACCTTGAAAAAATTTGTTTTTGTCATCAGGGTGAGAAGGTGGGCGAAAAATCCAGACTGAGCTTGGGTAGGGGTTTCCACATAGGCTTCCTGGGGGAGGAGAAGAGATATTGGTATATTGGTCTGTTGGTCTGCTACGGCTGTCATAGTGAAGGACCACAGACCGCACAGCTTAAACAACCAAAGTGTATTTTATCACAATTCTGGAGGCTGAAGTCTAACATCAGGGTGCCAGCAGGGTTGGTTTCTTCTGAGGCCTCTCTCCTTGGCTTGCAGACAGCCATCTTCTCCCTGTGTCTTCACATGGTCTTTCCTTTGTGTGTGTCCTCATCTCCTCTTATAAGGACACCAGTCACATTGCGTTAGGGCCAACCCATTAGGACTTCATTTTAACTGAATTACCTCTTTTTAATTATTATTATTATTTTCCTGTTGTTTGTTTTGAGACAGAGTCTTGCTCTGTCGCCCAGGCTGGAGTGCAGTGGCACTATCTTGGCTCACTGCAACCTCCACCTCCCAGGTTCAAGTGATTCTCCTGCCTCAGCTTCCCGAGTAGCTGGGACTACAGGCATGTGCCACCATGCCTGGCTAATTTTTGTATTTTTAGTAAAGACAGGATTTCAACATGTTGGCCAGGCTAGTAGTCTCGAACTGCTGACCTCAAGTGATCCACCCACCTTGACCTCCCAAAGTACTGGGATTATAGGTGTGAGCCACCACACCCAGCCTGAATTACCTCTGTAAAGACTCTATCTACAAATACAGTCACATTCTGAAGTACTAGGGATTAGGACTTCAATATATGAATTTTAGAGGGAACAGGATTCAGCCCATAACAGAAAAGGGTCTTGGGGACTTCCTTCAAGAGAAGGGGGAAGAGGAAGAGGAGGGTAGGCAAAGCCTGGCAGAGTAGAGGGGAGGCAGTTCTGCTTTCAGGCAAAGGCCCGTGGGTGAGGGACCCCCGTCGGGATGGCTCTTGACTACCTGCTCTATTTGGAAACATTTCTAGGACTGTTATGACTGTGAATGGTCGTTTAGAGGCCAGATCATTCTTACGACCTCAGCCATCCATTGCCTCTTGATCTGATCATTCGAAACCAAGACTGCTCATCATTCTGTTCTCATTTCATCCTCGAAGCTCATGTTGGTCCATCAGGCTCCAGTTTCTGTGGACTCTACCCTCTAGGATAGTATTCTTTCAGGATGACTTCACTTCTTCATATCCTTTTAAATAGAGCTGGACCTGTCAGGAAAAAGCAAATAAACCGATCAAAAAATCGGCAAAAGATCTGAATAGACATTTCTATTGTATGTAATTTATATAAATGGCAAACAGGCATATGAAAGGTGCTCAACATCATTGATCGTCACAGAAATGCGAATGAAAACTATAATGAGGTATCATCCCATCCTAGTTAAAATACCTTTTATCCAAAAGACAGGCAGTAACACTTTCCTTAACTAGTTCAGCAAATTTGGGGCAGGCTATTTTTTCATGTTTCCATACAATGTTTACTTCTTCTTTTTTTGAGACGTTTTCTCTCTCTGTCACCCAGGCTGGAGTGCAGTGGTGCGACCTCAGCTCACTGCAAGCTCCGCCTCCTTGGTTCACGCCATTCCCCTGCCTCAGCCTCCCGAGTAGCTGGGACTACAGGAGCCCACCACCACGCCTGGCTAATTTTTTTGTATTTTTAGTGGAGATGGGGTTTCACTGTGTTAACCAGGATGATCTCGAACTCCTAACCTCATGATCTGCCCACCTCGGCCTCCCAAAGTGCTGGAATTACAGGCGTCTGCCACCATGCCCGGCTAATTTTTTTGTATTTTTAGTAGAGACAGGGTTTCACAATGTTGGCCAGGATGGTCTCGAACTCCTGACCTCATGATCCGCTTGCCTCGGCCTCCCAAAGTGCTGGGATTACAGGCGTGAGCCACTGCGCCCGGCCTGTAATTTTCAAATGAACCAAGTTTCTTTTCAAATGAGCTATTTGAAAATAAATTAAACTAAATATTATCGAAACTAAGGACATTTTCCTTCACAACGATATGCCATTAACACACCTGACAAAATTAAGCATAATTCCCTGACATCATCCAATATCTCCTCCAGATTCCATCTTCCTTATTTATCCTCAAAAGGTCTTTTACAGCTGGGTGGTGGTTTGTTTGTTTGATCTGGGATCTAATCAAGGATGATATTTGGTTTCTATGTCTCTCAGTTAATCTAGAACAGTGGTTCGCAAAGTGTGGTCCCGGGACGAGCGGCATCCGCATCACCCGAGAACTTGTTAGAAATGCCTTTTCTTCCAACCTGTCTCAACCTTTAGAAATGCATCTTCCCTATGGTGATGTGTAACTTCTTCTATCCCGTTTTTCCATTTGGTAGAAGTTAGATCCTAAGGCTTGATTCGAATTGAGTTAAATGCTTCATTAAGCCCACATTATAGGTGATGCTGCGTAGCTCATAGGCATCACATTTGATCTCTGCATTAAGGGGACAATAGCCTGTGTTCTCCCTGGTAGAGGTATGTGGGGTGCTTTGGTGTTTTGCAGCAATCCGTAGGGTGATTCTTTGGTATTGTGCAAGTATCCAGTTTCTCATTAGCCTTTAATCTACTGGTTTTATTCTGCAGTTGAGTGTAGTGTTCTGTATGTATCAGTCTCAAGTTTGTGTTGTTCCGGTCTTCTGTAACTTCTCTAATTATCTTGTTTGCTTATTCCATCAATAATAATAATAGTCATATTTTTATTATAATGTTAATATTATTTATAGTTATTAATATAATATAAATATAATTAATAATAATTAAGTAATTATAATTAGTGAAACTTATTATTAAAGACAGATTCTTGAGCCCAGTCACCCAGGTGCAGTCATAGCTCACTGCATCCTCGAACTCGTGGCCTCACACAATCCTTTGGCCTCAGCCTTACAAGTAGCTGGGATTACGGGCATGTACCACCTGACTATTTTTTTTTTTACTTTTTTTTTTTTTCTTTTTTTGGTAGAGATGGAGTCTCATTATGTTTCCCAGGTTGGCCTGGAGCTCCTGGCCACCTGCAAGTTTTGCTTTATGTTTTGAAACTGTTAGATGCATAGATATAAAAGTGTTACATCTTGTTAAATTTCTTTTTTTTTTTTTTTTTTTTTTTTTTTTCTGGAGACGGAGTCTCGCTCTGTCGCCCAGGCTGGAGTGCAGTGGCCGGATCTCGGCTCACTGCAAGCTCCGTCTCCCGGGTTCACGCCATTCTCCTGCCTCAGCCTCCCGAGTAGCTGGGACTACAGGCGCCCGCCACCTCGCCCGGCTAGTTTTTTGTATTTTTTAATAGAGACGGGGTTTCACTGTGTTAGCCAGGATGGTCTCGATCTCCTGACCTCGTGATCCGCCCGTCTCGGCCTCCCAAAGTGCTGGGATTACAGGCTTGAGCCACCGCGCCCGGCCCATCTTGTTAAATTTCAATTGTGTTTCTTGTAAGTGGCATGTAGTTGTTTTTAATTTACTCTGACAATACTGATCTTTTAATAGGATTGTTTACTCCATTTTCTTTAAAGTATTACTGATGTGGTAGAGTTTTTATCCCACCTAATCTTTAAGTTTTTAATTGACACACAATTGTACATATTTAAAGAGTACAGTATGATGTTTTGACACACATATGTATTGTGGAATGATCAAATCAGGGTCATTAGCATAACCATCACTTCAAACACTTGTCATTTCTTCGTGGTGAGAACATTCAAAATGCTATCTTCTTGCTGTTTTTAAATACACATTATTGTTAACTGTAGTAACCCTAGTGTGCAATAGAACACCAGGACTTAGTCCTCCCATCTGACTATAGCTTCGTGCCTGTTGACCAACCTTTCCCCATCCTTCCTTCTCCTACCCTCTCCAGCCTCTGGTAACCACCATTCTACTTTCTACTTCAATGGGGTAACTTCTTTAGATTCTGCATAGGAGTGACGTCATGCTGTTTGTTCTTCTCTGCTTGGCTTCTTTCACTTAACACAGTGTTCTCTAGGTTCATCCATGTCACAAATGACAGGATTTTTATTCTTTTTTATGGCTGAATAGTATTCCATTGTGTATATATACACCCCATTTTAAAAATGCATTCATCTGTTGATGGATACTTAGTTGACTCCATATTTTGGCTGTTGTAAATTGTGCTGCAATAAATGTGGGAATGCAGATCTCTCTTTGACATACTGATTGCTTTTCTTTTGTGTGTATGCCTAGTAGAGGAATTGTTGGATCATATGGTAGTTTTAAATTATTTGAGGAACCTCTATACCATTGTCCATAATGATTGTTCTATTAATAATTACAGTCCCAGCCGGGCACGGTGGCACACAGCTATAATCCCAGCACTGTGGGAGGCTGAGGTGGGCAGATCATGAGGTCAGGAGTTTGAGACCAGTCTGGCCAATATGATGAAACCCTGTCTCTACTAAAGATACAAAAAATTAGCTGGGTATGGTGGTGTGTGCCTGTAATCCCAGCTAGTCGGGAAGCTGAGGCAGGAGAATCATTTGATTCCGGGAGGTGGAGGTTGCAGTGAGCCAAGATCGTGCTTTTGCACTCCAGCCTGGGCGACAGGGTGAGACTCCATCTCAAAAAATATATATATAAATAAAATTACAGTCCCATTAACAGTGTATAAGAGTTCCCTTTTCTCCACATCCTTGCCAGCATTTGTTACTTTCTGTCTTTTTGATGATAGCCGTTCTTACTAGAGTGATGTGGTATCCCATTGTGGTTTTGATTTGTGTTTCCCTGATGATTTGTGATGTTGAACATTTTTTCATATACTTGTTGGCCATCTATGTGTTGTCTTTGGAGAAACACCTATTCAGATCTTTTGCCCATTTTTAAATTGAATTATTTGTTTTTTTGCTATTGAGTTGTTTGAGTTCCTTATGTATCCTGGCTATCAGTCTTCTGTCCTTTTGGGTGATTCAAGCATTTTTTTATTCCTTTTTTTCTCTCATCTATTAGATTTTTTTTTTTTAAAGATGTGGGGGTCTTGCTCTGTTGCCCAAGTAGGCCTTGAACTCCTAGGTTCAAGCAGTCCTCCTGCCTCAGCCTCCCAAGTAGTCGAGGTTACAGCCTTGCACTGCCTGGCTTAGATTTTTAGTAATATGTTTTGTTTTATTTTATTTTAGTTAATTTATTTTTAGACAGGGTCTCGCTCCCATTGCCCAGGCTGGCGTGCAGTGGCACCATCACAGCCTTGACTTCCTGGGCTCAGGTGATTGTCTATCCTCAGCCTCTCAAGTAGTTGGGACAACAGGCATGTGCCACCACACCTGGCTAACTTTCTGTATTTTTTGTAGAGACAGAGTTTTGCCATGTTTCCTATGCTGGTTTCAAACTCCTGGGCTCAAGTGATCAGCCAGCCTCCCAAAGTTCTAGGATTACAGGTGTGAGCCACTGCGCCTGGCCTGTTTTTAACTGCCAACCTTTGACTGCTCACTTGTTATTGGAACGGAAATGGAGAGGAGTGAGAGCATCCCCCACAGTGGATGACCCAGCTGTTCAGGATGTTTCCAGTGGGGTCACACCACGGTCCGGGGTCTGGTCTGCATCCTAATGGGCTCGAAAACCAGATCTTACTGGCTTTTCCCACGCCCCACAACTTGAGTCCACTCATGCTCACCGATTGTCCCTAGATGGACGTGCAGAGCCAGTGGATCCCTTTGTGGTGAGAAATGCACTCCCGTGAGCTTGGGCAGCCCTTCTCTCTCTGTCAGCAGGCTCCTGGAAGTGGGTGCTGCATGAACTTGGACACAAGGGCCAAGGGCTGGACAGGTGTGGAATGTTGAGCCAGGCCACACAGCCTTCGGGGCAGGCTGGATGTGCTGACCAGCCAGACCCACCACCTCTGGCCAGTGCCTGGGTGGACGCGGCCCGGGTGGGCCTCAGACCCTCCCTCTTGGTGCTTCCCAGAAGACCACCCGCTTAGCCCCTCCCTGAGGACAGGCTCTGTCTTTAGATCCCTTAGTACTTCAGTCCGTCTGCTCAGCTTTAGGAAATGTGTGCATCTCTGTTTTAGTTGAGCTCCCAGGAGGCTATCTGACATCTCTCATTTCTGAGTCTTCCTGGGAACCTCGGCACACACCCCGCTTCCTCTCTGTGGGCTCCTCTGACGCTGCCTTAGCAGCAGTGTGTGTGTTGGGGTGAGGGTGTGAGATCGGAGAGAGAGACAGCTCAAGAGTTGTGATGAAAACACTGAAAGCAAGGCAGTGTGGGCTTCAGCAGCCCTTCCTCGGTGATGTTGGTGCAGCAGCAGAACTTGTCGAGTGACCGCCTTTGCTTTATGTAAATGTCATGAGAGTTCTGGAGAAACACAAGCATGGCTTTCACTTTCTCTTCTGTTCAGCACCAGCCTGAGTTCCACAGCCAGTGAGTGCCAGATCCAGGACTGAACCAAATCTGCCCAAGAGCCTCAGTCTCTCCATCTGTAAAATAGGGTGATTTATTACCTCCCTCCGGAGGTGATGCAACAATCAAAACCTGCTTGCTTCTGAGATGAATGAGCACCTGGGGAACCCCAGTTGTCCCGGTTGCCCCTGTTCCTGGGGCCTGCAGGCCCACCTTAGGATGGAAGTGGAGAGCAGCAGCCGGGTGTCTACACAAGATTCGCTCCTAGAAGCTCCAGGGCGGGAGCAGTGGGCCCTGCTGAGGGGTGGTCTTGAGCTCCTGGCCACACCTTTTCTGGGGTGAGTTTCAGGAGGTGGATCCTGGGGCCCCTGGCTGGGAGGAGAGAGCCTAGAAGCTGCCCTGCCTTAGCTGCCATCTCCTGGGAGGGAGTTTAGCTGGAGGAATGGGGCACTGGATCTCTTCCTGACACCCCAGGGCCTCTGAGCCACTCTGGGGATGGAACGTGGCAGCGCAGCTTTTCTTCCTGACCAGAGCAGGAAGCTCTGGGCTGCAGAGCTTTGATCTCACAGTATGCGGTCAGTCCCCGGGGCTGGCTGAGGTGTGGGATAACGCTCGTGACCTGGCGACCTGGTGCTCCCTTGCTTACCCCTGGCTCTGTCGGAGTGAGCCGAGGCCTTGTGTCTGAGCTGAGGTTGCTTGTTGTTCAGAAGGCAAGGCCGAGGCACTGCCTCTGGGTGGATGCTTGAACCCCCTTTATCCCACCCTTGCCTTGGCTGGTGCCTGGGCAACTCTCTGTTGAACCAAAACCTCTTATCAGCAACTGATAAGTACCCAGCCTCGCATCTGCAGAGCAAAGCCTGACCCATAGCCAGGGTTGGCAGCTGCAGCAGGAGTCAGTTACAGCCAAGACTGCGCACTAATCCCTGCGGCACCACCTTTTCATGATGAGAGCAGCTAAGCCACAGTGGAGTGTAGAAGACCCCAGCCCCGGCAATCACATCCCTTCCCTGTGGACCTGGGGGCACTGGCACCTGTGAGTTAGCTCAATAAGCTGAATTTCCTGCTGCCCATGGGGAGGACCCCGTGAGACCTTGACGCAGCCCATCTCGTTCCGGGGCTGTTGGTTGGCTCGGCGTGGGGTGAGAGATTCTTCACAGGCGTAGCCCGGGCAGCCACTGGGCTCCCCAACGCTAGGCTTAGTGTATGTTTCCACCCCCACCGCACACATGCACACCTTCCCAGCGGCAGCGCAGCACGTGTGCCTGCTGGTGCCTTGCTGCAAGGGAAGTGGGCATGTGCCCGCCCAAGCTATTTTTACCCTGCCTCATCCCCACAGAGCTGTTCTTTGGCTCTGAGTTAGTGCCTGGGGAGTGAGGCCGTTGCCAGGGCTGGGGGTGGATGAGCTGGAACCTCAGAGCTTCTTGGACTCCCTTCCCCAGGCAGCGTCTCATCTTAACGCTTATTAAAGGGTGTAAGTCGTGTGCAGGACGACCTTCCATGAGAGTAGGCAGGAGAGGGCCCTGCGGGGAGAAAGAGGCCCTGATGTTTGGAGGGCAGGCTCTGGAACCTGCAGGTCTGGCTTCCTGAAGTCAAAAAAACCCAACCGAGCTGCAGCCCAGTGAGCCACAGTGGGTAGAGGGAGGGGGTCCCAGGGGCTGGATGGGAGCCAGGAGGCACCCCGGATTGTTTTCCCTCAACACAATGACGACAATAGTAGTTCAGTTTTGGGGTGTGGTGGTGTGTACCTGTAGTCCTAGCTGCTTGGGAGGCTGAGCTGGGAGGATCACTTGGGTCGTGGGGGTTTGAAGCTGCAGTGAGCTGTGATTGCGCCACTGCACTCCAAAGGGTTTGTTGTTGTTGTTTATTTATTTGTTTTGAGCGCTTTCTATGTGTGCTAAGACCATAAAGTGCTTAGGACATGTAGCAGCTCATTTACTCCTAATCACAGTTAACTCCATTTTATAGATGGGGAAACTAAGGCACGGAGCGGTTCAGTAACCCTAAAGCTGCAGAGCTCGTGAATGGTGAATGGTGGAGCAGGGCTCGGGCCTGGCCGTCTACTCCAGAGCTTGTCCTTAACGCCGCCCCGCGCCTCCTTTTGCGGTGTGTTCCGCACCCTCATGACACAAGGCATCGTCCTAGTTCCCTGTGGCAGCCCTGCCAAACAGGTGGTTCCCTCTCTGTGTTTAGATGAGGCCCAGAAATTAAACAGCTGGTCCAGCATCACACAGCCCGGCAGTGATCACACCAGAGTCGACACCCAGGTCTCAGGGTCTTGTGGCTGGGCTATTCCCAGCTCATCATACTGCAGTACAGTGTGGTTCAACCAGCACACGTTAACCATCTGCCATGTGCTCCCTACAGTGCTAACCACTGGGGTCCAGACGTGGAAATCCCCATAGCTACCCACTTAGGGTCCTCCCTCTCACAGGGAAGGTGGACATGAGGTCACTTGGGGTCCATGTCCTCTGTGTGTCAGCTCAGGGAAACGCAGAGTGCTGGTGTGTGTGCCTGTGAGGCGGCTCCCCATGGGGGAGGTGGGGAGGGAGAAGACCAGATGCTGCATCCGCTCCCAGAGTGTGGACAGTGTGGCGTTGTTGGCCACTCTGAGGCTGGGACGTCCGCCACGTGTATTGATACTTGGCCTTTTCAGCCGCCCTGAATTCAGCCCTTGCCAACTTCCTACAAAGGAACGGGGTGACTTGGGGCCTGCTGGCGGGCGAATGTGGCTCTCAAGACTGGAGAGGGCCCCATGGCAGGCTGTGTGCCTCCAGGTTCCCACTCCCTGCTGGGGACAGGGTGGGACAGCAGGACAGCGAGGTAGGGTGCAGGGGTTGCAGATCTGCCTGCCAGAGTGGCTGGCTGGATCCTGTTCCCCAGCTCTCTCCGGAATGCCCTGGCCTCAGGTAATTCCCCGGTTTGGCTTCTCTGAGGAGAGTGGCATCCCTCCTGGCTGCTCGTCTGTTCAGGACATTGCTGGCTGACCAGCCAGAGACCTGTGGCTGTAGGCTCAGCCTCTGTTGCCTGTCAGGTCAGGCAGAATTTAAGGCTCATTAGGCCAGGTCAGAATTTAAGGCTCCCACTGTGGCCGACTCTCCAGTGTAAATTGGCCCCCTAGAGCTGCCACTGAGGTGGAGTTGACTGGCCCCATTCTGTAGGTGAGGAGCCAGGCATTCACAAAGGTGGTCACTTGTCCAAGGTCACATGGCTTGTAAGTGGCTGGGCCAGCAGGGCCCGAAACCCAGACTCCTTGGCCCCAGAGCTGAGCCCTCACCCAGGCCCACTCCCAGGGACCTCCTGGGGCTTGTGGAGGAACACATTGAGTTCGCTGTCTCCCTTCACCCTGGGGCCCCCTGGCAGGTGGAAGAAAGCCTGGGGTGGTGTGGCCATGTACCAGCCAAGCCTGTGGGCCTGTGGTGGCCGGCCCTGTGCCCCAGGGGACA
Organism: Papio anubis; assembly: GCF_008728515.1. Lineage (NCBI taxonomy): Eukaryota > Metazoa > Chordata > Mammalia > Primates > Cercopithecidae > Papio > Papio anubis. Next base: position 24,109,461 of record NC_044992.1, read on the forward strand.
GGGAGCTATGAGCTCAGGGCTGGCTCTGGGTCCTGAGGGACAGAGTCCTGGCAAGTCAGACTGTGCCACAGACGATGCCCGGTGCTGCCTCCTGAGAACACCACACTGTCCCTTCCCCACAGGTCCCCAAAAGAGCAGACACAGCCTTTCCGTGCAAACCCTGGGAACACGAGGCCAAGCTCCAGGCCTGGACGTGTCACTGATGCTGAGGTCCCTGGGTTGTGACTGGATGGCCGTATGTGGACACCTTTTTCACACAGCGTGGGGGAATGGCAGGAAACGGGGGCTCTGAGAGGCAATCTTGGAAGCTGCCCCGGGCACAGACCTGACTTGCTGACTCCGGCCACCTAGAAACATGAGCAATGGGGAGGCCTTGTCCCTGCCCCGCTGCTCCCGCCAGCCCTGCAGAGCCAGCCTTGGGTGGGCGCCACTGTGGTGAGGATGCAGACCGTGCAGCCGGGGTGAGCGGGCGGCTCTCTGGACAAGCACAGCGCGGTGAGATGGGGTGATGGCTCCTCTCCCATGGCCCCAGTCTACTTGGAAGTGTATTCAACAGGGGGCTCCGCATGATCCTGACCTGCGGGCAGCCTGGCTGGAGAGGAACCCACTGCCTCCAGAAGCCCGTGACCCCAGGCCACCTGGAAACCTTATGAGGGCAATGTTTTTATTATGGCCAAGTTCTTCCTTTTCCTCTGCAACTTTGTCTAAAACACATGCAAAAGGGAAATTGTCCAAAAAGAGTTCTAATATGCTTGACTCCGAGTTCTCCCTCGGAGAACTTGAATGGTGGCTTAAGGAGGAGAGAAGAGGCTGCGTTCTGGCACCTTCCAGCATCTCCCCTCCAGGCGGGAGAAGGAGCGGGGGCTTCCACCAGACCCTTCCCCAGAGGGCAGGGGAAACAAGAACTGGGGCTGGGGACTTCGGCCCTCAGGGAGGAGCAAGGGTGACCATGGCAAATACCAAGCCAAGGGGGTCTTGGGATAGGCACAGACCAGTACTGTCCTGGGCTAACCAAGGCATGCAGTAAGCTGTCTTTATAATATTTGAATTTAGCAGGCAAACTACTAGAAATGGTTTAAAGTAATAATTAAAATTTCCGATTGCCTTGGACAAACAGCTGTGGGTTGAATGAAAAGGTATTAATGTTGGGAGCAGCCATTTTTAAGAGAAAAAGCTGGAGAGAGAGAGAGAGTGTGCGCGTGTGTGGCCAGGTGGGTGAGGGCTTGGCGTGTCAGAGCTGGGCGTCAGGTCCCCGCAGGCCCTCTGTGAACCTCGAGGTTCCAGGGCAGCCGCCCTCCCACTCTGAGCCTCATCTTCCCCAGGTGTCAGACGGAGCCGACGAATCCCAAATCTTTGCCCTGTCCACCCCAGGCAGCTCGCGCAGGGCCGTTGTGAGGGATGGGGTATGTGAGACAGGCGAGGAGCTTGCTGAAGGGCTGGGCAGATGTGGACTCCACTTAGTCCAAGCCTGAAAGCCTGCCCAAGGAGGTGGTGGTCTTCTTTGGAGGGTAGGACCCTGGTGCCCCTGCTCTGCCCCGCCTGTGCCTGAGCCAAGCCATTTGCGGCTGCTCTGTCGACCTGGTCAGGGGCTTGGGCCAGCTGCTGGGAGTATCAGGACGCTGCTGTGGACATTGGGTGAGAGGGCCTGGCGGTTCCACCTGCATGCCGTGAGCCAGGTGTTAGTGGGGCAGTGCCTGGCACACACTTGGCCTCTGTGTCGTTGTGTCAGTGAGCTAAACCCAAGTTGGCCAGAGGCCACGTCGGACACCTGAGGAGCACGGACGCTGATCTGTGCTGGGCCCTCTGCCTGCCTCTGGGAGCTGGCGGGCCACAGCCTCCCTAGGACGTGGCTGTAGGGGGAAGGTGGGCGTTGGGGACACAGAGTGGTATCCCTGTCCCGACCCGGCTGTGTAGAAAGGGGAAAAGAGGCTCAGCTCATCGGGCTGGGATGAAGACCAGAAGAAACGCCATTGCCATGTTGCTGAGCTCACGTGTGAGCCACAGGGCGGGCATTCCCAGCAAGGCGGAACTCTCCGTACTTGTGTGGCCGGGAAGGTGAAAAGTTTGCAGTTCTTCATGGCCAGGTGAAAGAACAGACCAGGTGCATGGTCCTCTGAGAGCCCCAGTTCTCTTCCGGTCTCCCTCCTGCCTTGTTTCTCTTAGGTGTCCCTGCACTAACCTGCAGTATCCTGTGGGGGTGTTAAGTGGAAGTTGCTACATTAGGGGGTGTGCTAAGGATTCATAATTAGTCACATGTCCCTATAAAATGTGCTCTCCTTGTTGTCACCATGAGGTTTGAAAATCCACAAAGTGTGGGAGGCATCAAGGATAAATGGAATCAAGTGTGGATGCGAAGGCAGGCGGCAGGGGTGGGACGGGGGAGTGGGCCCAGCCCTGCCCTGCCCTGCCCTCTGGCTGGAGGACTTCTGACATGCTACTCTTTGAGCCTCTGTTTCCCCATCAGTAAAATGGGGATAACGATCACTGCCCTGAAGAGCTGTCTTGAAGCACAGGTTGGATAGTATGTGAATGCCCAGCTCGATCTCTGGAGCCTGATGGCTGCTTAGTGATGCTGGTTTCCTTTTGTTTCCACTGGGATGCAGCTTCAGGCTTGGAGATGAAGAGCTTACTTAGGGCACAAGATCTGATCGGTTGGGAGCCATGTGACGAGATTAGTATGTGGGTGGAAAGGGCCCTGGAACCCTGGGGGAATTCTCATTACACAACCTGTGTCCACAGTCTGCGCTGTTGGCACGCCCAGCTCGCTGGTGCTCGTGTTATTGGTCCGTCTGGTGCTCAGCCTATCACAGCACAGGCAGGAACTAGGCTCATTATAATATTGCCATCTATTTTTAGCCCAGGGGTCTCCTGGTGGGGATGGACCCCCAGAAGGGCTGCCAGCTCACTGGTGGCAACAGACAGCTGCACATGTCTGGGCAGGCACATCCAGGCCTGTCGCTGAGCAGCTTCTTCAGCTGTCCCTGAACCTGTTCTTGTCTGAGACTCCAGGAGGCTTTTCCCAGCCTGTTTCTGTTGCCCTTCTGTAGTCTTGAGACTGCAGGTCCTTTAATAGCGTGCCCTGCCAGCCCTGGCTGAGGAGCACACCAAAGAACCTTGGGAACAGGCTGACCTCTCCAATGGGTCAGGTAGAAGCAGTGCCACCTGAGAAGTACCTCCTCCTCAGAGGTGAAGTGGCCCCAGTAAATGGTTTACAGGGGCCTCAGTCTAGGGTCAACTCTGAACCAGGCCAAAGCTCTTCTATCTGATGAGTTACGCAAAAGGTGCCAGCATGTCTTTACCACACACCGTCATTGTGCTGGGCGGCAGACCCAGCACAAGCAGTGCTCAGGAGTGAGGCCTGGCGTTCTTGCTCCCAGCAAGGCTGTGGCAGGGCGCAGGCAGGCAGTTGCCTCCTGGGCTGGGCATCATATCTTCTGGCCGGGGTTTATTCGTTGAGGTCCTACTGTGTGTTAGATGCTAACGTGAAATACCTCATTTAATCAACACAGTGATCCTGTAAGATTCCATCGCCATTCCTGATTTACAGAGACAAGTGAGGTTCAGAGACATTCCATGACGTGCCCAGAGTCATGGAGGGTGGATCCCAAGTTGTGCAGCGTTCACTGTACCACGTTGCAGCAAAGTCTACTAGATCAGAGTTGTTGATCCTAAAAGCTATTCAGTGTGAATAGCTTACATGGGGCACCCCTTACATGGGGCACCAAGAAGCCTTTTCGAAGCCATTTGACTTCCTCTGGCAGAGACTTTTGTGGTGGTGTTACCAGTGGAAGGTTCTTGGTGTCTAACAAAAAAATTGGACAAAACGCACAAAAAAAACAAGGAAAGAATGAAGCATCAAAAACAGACATTTATTTTATTTTTTGAGACGGAGTCTCACTCTGTCACCCAGGCTGGAGTGCAGTGGCGCCATCTCAGCTCACTGCAAGCTCCACTTCCTGGGTTCGCGCCATTCTCCTGCCTCAGCCTCCCGAGTAGCTGGGACTACAGGCGCCCGCCACCATGCCCAGCTAATTTTTTGTATTTTTAGTAGAGACGGAGTTTCACCATGTTAGCCGGAATGGTCTTGATCTCCTGACTCGTGATCCACCTGCCTCGGCCTCCCAAAGTGCTGTGATTACAGGCGTGAGCCACTGCGCCCGGTCTAGAGATTTATTGAAAAAAAAAGTACACTCCACAGGGTGGGAGCAGGCCCAAGCATAGGGGATCAAGAGCCTGGTTGCAGAATTTTCTGGAGTTTAAATACCATCTAGAGGTTTCCCATTGGTTACTTGGTGTACACCCTATGTAAATGAAGTAGGGGCCCACAGTTTGGTTGCAGGAGGGGACCACCATCTAGAGGTTTCCCATTGGTTACTTGGTGTACACCCTATGTAAATGAAGTAGGGGCCCACAGTTTGATTGGTTGCAGGAGGGGACCAGAGGCCAAAGTGAAGACGTGAAGTTACAAAGTTACACCCTATGTAAACATCTGATTGGTTGCAGAAAGCAATCAGAAAGCAACCAACCAGAGACTAAAGTGAAGTTACAAAGTTATACTGCTATGCAAATGAAAACTTAGCCTGTGACCAGCCTGATTGGTTGCAGGAGGGGACCAATCAGAGATACTCTCAGTTTTTCATCTGCCAGGCAGATAAAGGTTGGGGGGTGGGGGAGTGAGGGGGCAGTGGGTAGGAGGGGCGGGGATGCAAAGGGAGTAGCTACTTGGGAGCGGAAAACTGAGGTTTTTCTTTTGATTTAGCTCTAGGAAGTCAGCATGAATCAGCCTTATGTTCCCTGCCTCAGTGGGGGCTCTGATGGGCCATATTCTGCCTCAGTGGGGGCTCTGATGTGCCAACCAGGGTGCCCTGAATGAAGTGGCTGGCCTGACTGTGGCCCTTCTTCATGGATGGCTGTTCCTGGGAGTTCCAGCTCCTCACTAGACACTCATGAGTCAGCCAGTATGAGAGGTCCCTGGGACTAATCACCTGCCAGGTGTTCCCACACTTAGGGTCTCAGGGTCTGGGCCTCCGGCACCCAATCCCTGCTGTTTTGGCCTGGCTGATGCCCTTGCGGTTTGAGTGGAACATGGAGCCCTGGGAAGCTGGCCTCACTTACCTTGTCCACGCTCTTTCTTTCCCAGGGCAGCGAAGTCACAGGCCCCACCTTTGCTGATGGCGAGCTCATCCCCAGGGAGCCCGGTTTTTTTCCCGAGGACGAGGAGGAGGCTATGACGCTGGCGCCACCTGAGGGCCCCCAGGAGTTGGACACGGACAGCCCCATGGAGAGCCCTCAGAGCCTGGAGGGGTCTGTCGGGAGTCCTGCCGAGAAGGACGGGGGACTCGGGGGCCTGTTTCTGCCAGAGGACAAGTAAGTTAAAACCGCCTGAAGCTCAGTATTTGACCTCTCAGCCCAGAAATGTGGTTCTTGGAAAGTGTCTCCAGGAAGTAAATGTGAAACATGCTCAAAATTTGTATCAGAGGCATTAGCTGAATAGCAAAAGATTCTAAACATACTAAATGCTTAACAGGAAGGGATAGTTTTGGAATTTTAGGCAGCCGTGCAAAGTCAAGTTTTTAAATTTAATTTTACTTTATTTTCAGTGCTAGTCCTGCAGACAAAGTCAAGTTTTAAATGACTGTTAATGATATGAGATACATGATCTCAATTAGTTTTAAAAAAGGTTGTGGCCAGGCATGGTGGCTCACACCTATCACCCCAGGACTTTGGGAGACTGAGGCAGGAGGATCACTTGAGTGCAGGAGTTTAAGGTTACAGTGAGCTATGATCACATCACTGCACTCCAGCCTGGCAACAGAGCAAGACTCTGTCTCAAAAACAAAAACAAAAACAACAAAAAAGCAGGTTACAAAGATGTCCATGAGATCAGCTTTGTTAAAAACACAAACATATGCCAGGCAAGTGGCATGTGCCTGTAGTCCCAGATACTTGGGAGGCTAAGGCAGGAGGATCGCTGAAGCCCAGGAGTTCTGGGCTCTAGTGCACTATCCTGATCGGATGTCTGCACTAAGTTCAGCATCAGTATGGTGACCTCCCGGGAGTGGGGCACCACCAGGTTGCCTAAGGAGGGATGAACTGGCCCAGGTCAGAAATAGAGCAGGTCAAAACTTGAGTGCTGATCAGTAGTGGGATCACACCAGTGAGTAGTCACTGCACTCCAGCCTGGGCAACTTAGCAAGACCCCATCTCTTAAAACAAAAAAACAAAACATAGACGTATGTGTTAGGAAATGCCTAGAAAAAATTAATCTGGAAAATTAAGCAGTTATTTATGTATGGTGGGATGATTTTTTTTTTTTTTTTGAAACAGACTCTTACTCTGTCACCCAGGCTGGAGTGCAGTGCTATGATCTCAGCTCACTGCAAGCTCCGCCTCCCAGGTTCAAGCGATTATCCTGCCTCAGCCTCTCCAGTAGCTGGGAGTACAGGCGCCCACCACCATGCCTGGCTAATTTTTTGTATTTTTAGTAGAGATGGGGTTTCACCATGTTGGCCAGGATGGTCTCGATTTCCTGACCTTGTGATCCACCTGCCTCAGCCTCCCAAAGTGCTGGGATTACAGGTGCGAGCCACCGCGCCCGGCCAATTGATCATTTTAATTACCTCCCATCTATTCTGCTATATTTTCTATATTGAGCATGTATTCCCATAATCAGAAATGTTATTTAAAAACAACATTAAGACTTAAGTGACTTCCCAGTGAAGCAGTTTCATCTTTAACTTTGGTTTTGGCAGGAAGGAGTCCCTTCCATCTCAGCCCTCACCAGGTCTCTTGAGGGATACAGCGCTGTGGGGTGGTAGGAAGCTGCCACCATTGTGCCTGAGGAAGCCGAGGGGATTGCAAGTGGCAACCCCTTACCAGAAGGTGATGGTTACAGCTGCTGCAGGGACTTGGAGAGGGAAGAGAGGGGTTCCCGTGTTGGTTGAACCACATGAAATTGACAACTTTTAATCATTTCCATCTTCAAAAAAAAAAAAAAAGGTAATTTCATGAGGTTCAACCTAATACATCTCAATGCAGGATTTCTCAAACTCAAGTGGTTCTCAGAGTCCCCATGTTCTTGGTGGGGTCCTTTGGGGCTGTGGATGGAGAGAGGGGCCGTGCTGCTTTCTGGGAGCAGCCTTGTAATCCCAGCACTTTGGGAGGCTGAGGCGGGCAGATCACCGGAGGCCAGGAATTTGAGACCAGCCTGGCCAACATGGCAAAAACCCCATCTCTACTAAAAGTACAAAATGAGCTGTGTGTGGTGGCAGGAGGAGGCTACTCCCAGCTACTCAGGAGGCTGAGGCAGGTGAGTGACTAGAACCTGGAAGGCAGAGGTTGCACCACTGCACTCCAGCCAGGCGACAAAGCGAGATTCTGTCTCAAAAAAAAAAAAAAAAAAAAAAGAAGACAAACTTACAAAAAACAACACAGTGTAACAACTATTTCCATAGCATTTACATTGTATTAGGTATTATAAGTAATCTAGAGATGATTTTGAGTACACAGGAGGATATGCATAGGTTGTATGTGAATACTATGCCATTTCATATCTGGGACTTGAGCATCCTCAGATTTTGGTGTCCACAGGGGGTCCTGGAACAAATCTCTTTTGGATACCAAGGGACAATCATACTCAGTCTTACAGTATCTAAAATTTTAGATCCATTATATTCATTTTCTATATTACTCTCAATGTTTGGTTTTTTTTTTTTTTTCTCCATAAAGTGAAAGCAAGTTTATTAAGGAAATAAAGGAATAAAAGAATGGCTGCTACATAGGGAGAGCAGCTACTCTGAATTTTTTTTTTCTTTTTTTTTTTTTTGAGATGAAGTCTCACTCTGTCTCCCAGGCTGGAGTGCAGTGGCGCGATCTCGGCTCACTGCAAGCTCTGCCTCCCGGGTTCACGCCATTCTCCTGCCTCAGCCTCCTGAGTAGCTGTGACTACAGGTGCCCGCCACGACGCCCGGCTAATTTTTTTGTATTTTTAGTAGAGGTGGGGTTTCACCATGTTAGCCAGGATGGTCTTGATCTCCTGACCTTGTGATCCACCCGCTTCGGCCTCCCAAAGTGCTGGGATTTCAGGCATGAGCCACCGCGCCCGGCCACTACTCCAAGTGTTTTAACCTTTCAACAACTGTTTGATGTTCTGCAATTTAATAATTTACTCCCATTATAATTTAATAATTATAATTTGGTCTAGCTGTAGCTAGACAGTTAGGTTGTAAGCAGTGTTTTGCTCCTCTGGGGTAGCATGGGTAGAACTGGTTTGAACTGCAGAGATGGTTTCTGTGGTGAGATGTTTCCCTTTAGATAGGGTCCCTGAAATGTACTTACCAGGTCAAGAAGTACAAACTTAATCGGTAGGCTGGGCGCGGTGGCTCACGCCTGTAATCCCAGCACTTGGGAGGCCAAGGCAGGTGGATCACGAGGTCAGGAGATCGAGACCATCCTGGCTAATACAGTGAAACCCCGTCTCTACTAAAAATACAAAAAGTTAGCCGGGCATGGTGGCAGGCGCCTGTCGTCCAGCTACTTAGGAGGCTGAGGCAGGAGAATGGCATGAACCTGGGTGGCGGAGCTTGCAGTGAGTCGAGATCGCGCCACTCCACTCCAGCTTGGGTGACAGAGCAAGACTCCATCTCCAAAAAAAAAAAAAAAAAAAAAAAAATAGTGCCAATTAAAGGGAAATGCCTACTCGGTTTCCCTACCGCAGGCTGTGGCTGGGGACCCATGAGTCCTCCTCTGACTTGGGTGCTTTCGGATCCTCAGGTCCCTGGTCCACACTCCATCCATGACGACCTCAGACCTTTCTACACACTCCACCACCTCACTTATCAGCAATGAGGAGCAGTTTGAAGACTACGGGGAGGGTGACGACGTGGACTGCGCCCCCAGCAGCCCTTGCCCCGATGATGAGACCAGGACCAACGTCTACTCGGACCTGGGGTCTTCAGTGTCTTCCAGGTGGCCCCTTGGTCGGGGATGTCATTTGGGGTCAAAAGTTGCAGAACCAATCTGAGCACATCCTAGGGGGTCGGGGCGGGGGTTGAGTCCTGAGCTGGCCCCTTTTCCTTTGTCCTAAGCTACATGAGTTCTGCGCCTGGGGCTTGGGGTTGCTACCTTTGCACCCTGATTAGGGGTCAGAAGTTCCTCCTGAATTAACTGACCTAGGAGGCTGCACACTGGGGGCCATGGGGCTCTGTGTCGTTTTGTGTCCTAGAGCCTCAGTGTTGAAGGGTCCTTCCAAGTGACCCTCTGTGATCCCTTCTCACCCACCTGAGTCACCACTTTCTCTGAAATGAGCTTACAGTTTGCCTTAGCTGTTAAATGGGTATGCATCACTGGCTTCTCTTTGAGCGTGTTGGAGAAGGGATGATCTGTTGCTATACTTCCACTCCCTGCCCTTCTCCCTAACAAGGTTCAAAGGTACTGGGGACTCAAGTAAAGTCAGCTCAGCAGGGTGGCATAGGGCACCAGACTGGACAGCAATTAAGGTGGTGATTCCTTTCCCTCGTGAACCAGCGCGGGGCAGACGCCTAGGAAAATGCGGCACGTGTACAACAGTGAATTGCTAGATGTTTACTGCTCTCAATGCTGCAAGAAAATCAACCTGCTCAATGACTTGGAAGCCCGACTGAAAAACCTGAAGGCCAACAGGTGAGGCCCAGGCCCAGCCCGGGAGCGGGAGGCCAGGGGGCCAGAGCAGGGCCTGGAGGGAGAAGCTACAGGCATGGCGACCCCTGCTCTCTGGGCAGGTGAGAGTTCTCAGAGGAGGGTTGATCCAAGGGCTTTTGCTGCCACAGGAAATCAGGCTGTTTCTTCTCAGGACCAAGCTGACTAGTGAATTCCTTTGAGTGGGAGGGAAGGGCCTTGTCCTGCCCTTTTGTGTCTTACAGCTGGGACAGAGTAAGGGAGTGGACTGAAGCCTCTCTGTTCAATGACTGTTTCCTCTCTCTCTAGCCCCAACCGAAAGATCTCCAGTACAGCCTTTGGACGGTAAGGCCCGCCTCAGGGGAGGGCAAATTGAGTGCTGTCCCCATGCTGCCCACTGGCCGGGGCTCCCTGCCAGCAGCCCAGACTCAGCTGGTGCCCGCATGTAGCTGAGAGAGCAGAGGGGAATGAGGCCATCCCAGGGCAGTGCAGCCAGGGCAGCGTCCACTTCTGAAAAACGGGCCAGCTCCTCCCTGCCCTCTCCCCACCCCTTGTCCCTTCTTCAAATCCTAGGTCACCTTGACTTCAGGCAAGCACACCAGGGATGCCCTGAGAGAGACAGAGCACCCCACAGCGTTCAGTGTCCTTCCCCCCTCTTGGAGCTGGCAGCCATACTCAATAAAGAGACCCCGGGTTTCCTGCAGGCGGGGATCTGGACATGAGTGTGTGCCATCAGGGCTGGTCACTTTGCTCTGATTAAGTCCTGCAGCAGCTCAGTGTGGCCCCAGGTCCACACTCGGGGCTTTGGGAGCTGGCAGCAAGGGCTCAGGAGCTAGGTGGGTTGGCCTCTTGGCAGAGACCCTGGCTGCTGCCTGTCAGGGAGCTGGAAGGGGATGTCACTGGGGGTGGCAGCTGGATTTTGCCTCAGGCATGGGTTAGCTCACCAGGCCCAGTCCCACCCCAGCTCACTGCTCTGCAAGGCCTGGTGAATTCTCTGCCTTTGCCATCCCCCAGAGTTCCCAGAGATGTAGCAGGAGCCAGCTTGGTGGAGAGGCTCAAGCCTCAGGAGGCCGAGACCCTCTGCCAGGGCCATGGAGCTGGGCTACCTCCTCGGGGGCTTCCCCACTGGAAGAGGAGCAGGCTCACGTGCCAGCTCAGGTCACTGGGTAGCTGCAGGTCAGCCTGCTGGCGTGAAGAGGGCTCTGAGGCCGCAGGAGAAGCTGTGCCTCTTTGGCTGTGTCTGCCAGGGAACCCCGGGGGTCTGTACAGCCCATTTGCCATCCTCTGGGCTGGATGATCTGCTGGGATTGGCAACACTCTCCGTCTCAGGCTGAGTGAGGGCGGCCTCCTTAAAGGGGCAGATCCCCTGGGGTACTGGATGCTCGCCTAGCCAGTAGCCTGAGTCGGCCCCTGTCTCTGGAAGGCCCCTGCAGCCAGACGCCCTCTCCCCACCCCTGCAGGCAGCTCATGCACAGCAGCAACTTCAGCAGCAGCAACGGCAGCACCGAAGACCTGTTCCGGGACAGCATTGACTCCTGTGACAATGACATCACAGAGAAGGTGGGCCCCGGGTGGCTGGAGAAGGGACTGAATGCGTGCCTGCTCCCAGGGGTGGTGGGGTGTGCTCGGGCTACTGTCTGGGGACTTGGGAGACCCTGTGCCTGCCCAGGAATTGGGGATAGGTGGCCGTGGTGTGTTCCCCGCCCCTCACCCCACACATGACTGTTCTCGGATACGTGGTGGTTTGGAGGTCCTGCTCGTGAACCTCACGGCATCGAGGTTCTCGGTTCTGTGGCCTCGAGGGTCTTCTCCACCCAACCCCTGCCCCCTGCTGCAGGTAAGCTTCCTGGAAAAGAAGGTGACAGAGCTGGAGAATGACAGCCTGACCAATGGGGACCTGAAGAGCAAGCTGAAGCAAGAGAACACGCAGCTGGTGCACAGGTCAGGGAGGCAGGGCGCTGGGGGCTTGGCTGTGACTCTGGGGAACAAAGGGGGGTCCTTCTTGCTGAGACCTCCGGGAGGAGGCAGCCTCATGCCTTTGCAGCTCTGAGGGTCTGTGATGCATCAGCCTCTTGTCACGTGGCCCTGCCCACATGTGCTGCCCAGGACAGGACCTTAGGGACAGGGAGACAGGTTGGAGCTCGACCTTGGCTCTAGGCCAGATGGATTCCACCCCTGAGGTCTGCAGCCACAGGGCTGGTCCAAGATGGGAGTGGGGATCCACTGTCTCTCATACAGTGACAGGAGCCTGATGTCCCTTCCTAGGGACAAGCTCTGCAGGGGACAGGCCAGTGTGAGCTGGGCGGTGGGAAGGGTCCAGCACTGCTGCTGCTGGAGGTCCCCCGAGCCTGCCGTTCCTGATGCTGTCTGCAGTGGTGAATGCAGGGTTTAGTTGTCCTCACCGATGGCATGACCCTTGGGGGACATACCCTGGCCAGGGGTCCGGTCCTCTAACTTGTCACAGGGCCCATCTTGGGCCCTTCTGTACACCCCAGATGGTCAGCCTGGTGGAGGGGCTGTTGCCAGTGAGACGTACCCCAGACCAAAATACCAACCAGGCTGTCACTGGGGTGCTCACGTCTACGTGCCCCTGGCCCTGTCCCAGGTCTGGGGCAGACTTCAGGCCACTGGCCGGGATGTGCCTATTTTGGGAGTCAAGATGCCCAATAAGCTGAATTATTAATCAGAGGGGTGGCCGGGACGGATTAGTACAAAAAGTAGAGGTGAGGCCTGAGTGCTTCCAGCCAGGTGTGGCTGCAGGGACTGGCGGGGGGGTGGTCCCTCCCTGTGCTGCCCTGAGCACCCCACCTTCTGACTGCCAGGCCTGTTCCTTCATGGCATGCGTGACCAGCACCCCCTCTAGATATGTGGTGTCCCTGTTCATCTCTCCGAAAGCTACTGGCCCACACACCCTCGGTGGGCATGCCAGTGACTCAGGGTCTTAGGGCCCAGGGTTCCCGGTGCCACAGCCTGGGTTGGGGTGAAATAGTGCAGGCCCCAAGAGCTTGCCCCTTGCGCTGTCCTCAGGGTGCATGAGCTGGAGGAGATGGTGAAGGATCAGGAGACCACAGCCGAGCAGGCGCTGGAGGAGGAGGCGCGGCGCCACCGCGAGGCCTACAGCAAGCTGGAGAGGGAGAAGGCCACCGAGGTGGAGCTGCTCAATGCCAGGTGGGCCCCTCCACCGAGCCCCTCCCTCAGAGGGATCCCCTGCCCTGGGGCAGCCCTGTGGGATAGGCGCTACCCCATTTTATAGATGGGAAGCTGAGGCTGAGGGGCAGCTTCTTGAGCCTTCCCAGTAGTAACAGTTCCACTTTCATACCACGAGAAACACAGAGGCATATGCTCTTCAGAAAGTTCGCTAAAGAATGTTCCCAGGAGCGTGGCTCACATTTGGTGGTGCGAACTACACATATGTCAATGAGAAAAGGGCCTGGGCTGGGTCTAATGTCCAGGCCTAGAGCGCCCCCTGCTGTCAGATTCTCCCCTGACCCCTGAGGGACTGAGCCAGAGCCCCAGGGCCAAGGTAAATGGAAAACCCGGCTCCTGTTCCTTGCGTGTACCTGTGGCTTCACCATTGGAATGTGAGGCAGGCAGGACGAGGAGCAGCCTGGGGCCAGGGATCTGGGTTGGTCTCCCGTTAGCTCCGTGGCCTTGGACGTATTGGGTCACCTCCCTGTGTGCCCCACAGAGCGGCTGTGTGGGTGGGTGAGCTGACGTAAGTGCAGACCCTTCCCATAGGTGAGGGCTACGATGATGCCTCTGTGATGAAGCCCCTTTGCGGCCCTTATCCGAGGCCGAGGAGGCCGCCTGGGCTTCTGGCAGAGAGGACAACTGCCCCGGCACTCCTCAGGCCCCCTGAGGCCCCAGTCTCCATGCTGAGGCTTCCCAGAGTTGCCAAGCCCCACGTGGTGGCTGGTGGGCTGCTGAGCAAATGACTGGGAGTTGGGCTCTCAGGCAGGTACCTCCCTGCCCCTGTGTCCCTGCCCCTGTGCAGTTTGGTGAGGAGACTTCCCAACTCCCCGGTATCTGAGACCTGCTTTGCTAAGTTACCCACCAGGGGTTCATTTTACATTTTGACTCTTCTAGAAGCTGCTGTTTTGCATCTGTTTCTGGAGGCTGGTGCTTGGTTAAGGGTGACTGCTCTCGCTCAGCCCGCCTCTGGCAGCTGGCCCAAGAGAGGTGGCTGGGACACGGGAGTTGGTAAAAGACAGTGTGAACCTGGGCCACAGGACAAAGCGCAGAAAGCCAGCCCTTGGGAACTATCTCCTAACATGTGCCCCTCGCACAGCTCCAGGGGTGCCATTCATGTAAAATATCCGAGTGGTGTTCCCAGAGTCCTGCCCTATGCTTGGTTCCCTACCACTTCCACCAGCTCGGGGCCACTTGCGGGTGGTGGGGCTGAATTCCTCTCTGGAGCCCAGAGGGCAGTGGAGGCCCAGAAGCCATCCTTCCAGGAAAGAGGATGTGATGGGGAGGTGGTAGGTTGAGAACAAGATGGTCTGCAGGAATCGGTGCCAGAAGTGACCCTGCTCGGTTCTGGTGCCACCGACGGCCCAACTCACCTGCACCTGTTCTCGGACCATTTAAAAGCGACCTGAGACTGGGCACAGTGGCTCACGCCTGTAATCCCAACACTTTGGGAGGCCGAGGCAGGTGGATCATGAGGTCAGGAGATCGAGACCATACTGGCCAACATGGTGAAACCCTATCTCTACTAAAAATACAAAAATTAGCCAGGCATGGTGGTGTGTGCCTATAGTCCCAGCTGCTCAGGAGGCTAAGGCAGGAGAATCGCTTGAACCTGGGAGGCAGAGGTTGCTGTGAGCTGAGATCACGCCACTGAGACTCCGTCTCAAAACAAACAAACAAACAAACAAAAAACCGACCTGAACACCCAGGCTCTGTCTTCTTGTGGAATCCCTTTAGGATTCCCTTTGTGGAATTCCTGTGTGAATGCTAACACAGAGGATTATTACTGTCAGAGCCCATACCTGTCGTCATCAGAGGCAGGTGCAGTGAGCGCTCAGAGAAGAGCCCTGGATGAGATGGTGTTGGCGGGGAATGAAAAGCCAATATGATCACTGCCTTCCAGTTACAGAGTCTAACAGGAGGGCCCAGTCGCAGAAGCCACAAGAGTACTGTTTCTCCATCTAGCAGAGAAACAGCCCCATGTTGTTTGCGGATCTGAAGGATGCATACAAACAGAATCTGCGTTCCTACTCTCTAATGAATGTTTCCACTTATTGGAAAAATAAAGGCCACGTGTGGTGGCTCACTCTTGTAATCCCAACACTTTGGGAGGCCAAGGTGGGCAGATCACGTGAGGCCAGGAGTTTGAGACCAGCCTGGCCAACATGGCAAAACCCATCTCTACTAAAAATACAAAAATTAGCTAGGCATGGTGGTGCACGCTTGTAATCCCAGCTATTCAGGAGGCTGAGGCACGAGAATCGCTTGAGCCAGGAAGGCAGAGGTTGCTGTGAGCTGAGATTGTGCCACCTCACTCCAGCCTGGGTGACACAGGAGGACTCTGTCTCAAAAAAAAAAAAAAAGAAAGAAAGGAAAATAAGAACGATAATAATTTAGTATCCTTACTATTTTGCTTTGGCTGATAGGAAGCTCACGGCTAAATTGTCTTTGACATAATAATCATATTCTTTCTCTCAGTTGGTTTCTGGTATCTTCCCTCTTGGAGGAAGCAGAGAATCACTGCAGACTGGCAGGCCCTTATCAGATAGTCTCCATTCCAGGTTTCTGAGATTTGTCTTTCTCCTTTCCCCAGGGTGCAGCAGTTGGAGGAAGAAAACACAGAGCTTAGAACAACAGTGACTCGGCTCAAGTCTCAAACAGAGAAACTGGACGAGGTGAGTAGCAGATCCAGGCTTAGGGCCAAACTCCCAGAGGGGCAGGGCTGGCCATTGGGGGCCTTTAGTTTATTGCTTCTGAAATTCTAAACAAATGCCCTAAGAAATGCAAAAAAAGTTAATAACAACTTGTGTTTCTGTATTTCTGATTTTCCAAGTTTCCTACAGCGAATGTATTTATTACTTTATACAGTGGAGAAGAATTACAGTTTTAGAAAGAGGTTAGCTTCTATTTGGGCTAATACCTTCAATTCAGGTTGCATCTAGCATTGTTGAAGGACTTCAGAGGCCTGAGGTTTTTAGTTGTGTTTCTAGAATCATCAGGGCTCTGGCCGTTTCTGTAAGCCAAGACTCAGAGCTCTGTCTGAGGGAGCTGGTTTCACTGTGCATCTGCCTCGTGAAGATGTCTGACCAGACCCCAGGGATACCCCTGGACATAGTGAGCCCCTCTCTGGAAACTCTCCTTCCCTGACCGGGTCTCCCTGCTCCAGGAGCGGCAGCGCATGTCCGACCGTCTGGAGGACACCAGCCTGCGGCTCAAAGATGAGATGGACCTGTACAAGCGCATGATGGACAAGCTGCGGCAGAACCGCCTCGAGTTCCAGAAGGAGCGGGAGGCGACACAGGAGGTGGGTCCCAGGCCGGCAGGCACCAGGGCTCCTTCCAGCGTCCCTGCTCCTGCCAACCTGCCTCTCTCCCTCGCAGCTCATCGAGGACTTGCGGAAGGAGCTGGAGCACCTGCAGATGTACAAGCTGGACTGCGAGCGGCCAGGAAGGGGACGTAGTGCCTCCTCTGGCCTAGGCGAGTTCAATGCCAGGGCCCGCGAGGTGGAGCTCGAGCACGAGGTCAAGCGGCTCAAGCAGGTGGTTCTAGCAGTTTCTGTGTCCAGTGGGGTGGGGTGGCTGGGTCCACCGCCTGGGTTTCCTATGCAAGATCTGTGACAGGGGAGCCCAGAGCTGTAGCAGCACTGCCTGTCTGCTTCTCAGCAACCTGTTTGTCAGGGCTGGCTCTCCCATTTCACAGTCAGGAAAATCGATCCGCAGATCTCCCCCTTATATCCATATAAAGAAATAGACACTGCTGTCTGCCTTGGTGCTCAGGGTGGAGGATGAGACTATACCCAGCTGCAGTATAGTGCCCGCTGGCATTGGGTTCTCCCACAAGTAGACCCGGAGGCCAAGATTCCTTTTTTTTTTTTTTTTAAAGAGACAGGGTCTTGCTCTGATACCAGGCTGGAGTGCTTTGGCACAGTCATCGCTCACTGCAACCTTGAATTCCTGGGCTCAGGTGATATTCCTGCCTCAGTCTCCCACATAGCTAGGACTACAGGCACCCACCACCATGCCCACGTAGTGTTGTTTTTGTTTTTTGAGGCAGGGTCTCACTGTGTTGCCCAGGCTGGAGGGCAGTAGTGTGATCACAGCTCACTGCGGCCTCAAATTCCTGGGCTCAAGCAGTTCTCCTGCCTCAGCCTCTCAAGCAGTTAGGACTACAGGAGAGCGCCACCACACGTGGCTAATTTATTTATTTATGTATTTGTAGAGATGGGGTCTCCCTATATTGCCCAGGCTTGAACTCCTGGGCTCAAGGGATCCTCCCGCCCTTAGCCTTTGAAAGTGTTGGGATTACAGGAATGAGCCACTGTGCCTAGCCGGAAGATTGCAGTTCAAGGAGCGCTGCCTTAGCTAAAGACCCTTGGGTGGGGGAGTGGATCAGGAGGAGGCAGTGGCCAGGTGGTGCTGGTTGAAGTGTCAGCTCTGCCTGACCCTGCAGGTGGAAGAGCCTGCAGCATAAATTATCCTTCTGAGTTTGTTCCACTGGGGACAAAGGGGCTGGTGGCTGTGCTCTCATGGAAGTCCTAAAACCCCAGCCCTTCTCCTAGTCTAGGGGTGGGGCGCCCAGGGTCCCAGGTGTGAGCATTAGGGCTCTTTAGGCAAAAGCTGGCACGTGAGACTGGTGCATGGGATCTGGGTGGGTCTGCCTGGGACAACTCCAGCCAAGCAGGGTTCAGAGCATGGCTGCCGGGGAGCCAAGGAAATGAGCTGGCCGGCCTGCCCAGAGAGCCCAGAGCATCACTTCCTTCGGCAAGGGCCAGTGTTGGAGGCCGGGCTGCTGGGTGGGTGATGTCCCTACACAGGGCCCAGGGAGGAAGGGATGGCCAGGAGCCTTGGCTGCTCTGAGCAGGGCTATAACTCCTCCACAAACCCTGTGCACTGCCAGGACGCCGGGCCCCTGGACCAGGACCCACCCCTCTTACCCCCCAGCGCCTGGCAAAGGCTGCGACATCTATGGCCCCTTGAACTGGCCGTGATGCATACCTGTGGGAATGGCGCTGGCGGCGGGTCGGGGATGGTGGATGTGGAGAAGTGGGTTCCAGTGGGCTGTGGATGCTTCTTGGGGTTGACGTCACCTTCGTCCTTCTCTCTGTAGGAGAATTATAAGCTGCGGGATCAGAATGATGACTTGAATGGGCAGATCTTGAGCCTCAGCCTCTACGAAGCAAAAAACCTCTTTGCCGCCCAGACTAAAGCCCAGTCTCTGGCTGCGGAGATAGACACTGCCTCGCGTGATGAGGTAACCACATCACTGGCTCTTGCTTTGGGGCCTGGCCGCTCCTCTGTAATTCCTTCTCCCAGCCCCCGCCTGCCCAGAGTGAGAAAACCAGGCCGGGGCTTGGCAGAGAGTCCCATCTACAACTATTCCACATGACAGAGGGCAAAGCCGTGAGCAGGGGAGGGGGCTGCTGGAGAAGTCAAGTCAGCTCTGAGTTCTGCCTGTGCTGGAAGGAGTGCAGGTTTGGTTCAGAGTGCCGTGGGAGTCTTAGGTCTGCCAGAAAAGTGCCAACATAGCCAGCTGAGTGGATCAAGCCGTGACTCTGGGTTAGGCTATCACTCCCACTCTTCCCAACCCAGAGGGAGAGGACATTAGCATTTCTCCAGCACCTGCTGCTTCTGCGATGTGTTTTCACTGAACCTCCTGATGACTCTGAAGCTTTAGGAACAGCTCCACATTCCAAGCTGGGAAGATGGAACCCAGGACCACCCAGCTAGGGAGGGAGAGGGACCCAGGTCTCTCCAGAGCCAAAGCCTACCCTTCCTGCCACACCAGAGTGTGCTTATGAAAGGCCGGGCCTCCAGAATGCCCTGGCTGCGTTTGAACAGGAATTGTAAGACACTGTCACTGAGCCTTACCCTCTGCCTGGGACACGGGGTGATGAACTGACCTCTGTCCTCAAGGAGCTCCCAGGTGAGCTGGGCCCCAGCCCCAGGGCAGAGGCAGCATGTCAGCAATGTCCGAAAGAACACTGTCCTGGAGAAGAGCAGTGTGGGGAGGGGTGTCCAGGCAGGAGACAGCTCCCCTTTGGAGTCTTAGGGGCCCTGGGACTTTGTCAGTCTTTATTTTAAATGACTTTGGCCCATGTTCTCTACTTTTACGAAAGATTACCCACACCTGGGCCCCCTCTACAAACTGATCACATTGGAATCTCTGGGGGTGGGGCCTGGGCACCTGCATAGGTAATACTAGGGGCTGAGCCACTTCGACTCTCATCCTGGCATCCAAATGCTGAGGCTGTCCTGGGGCCCGCCTTGCCCAGGGTCTCCTGATGCCCTCTGTCGTTAGGCACTGGCCTGCGACAAGCCTGGGAATCTGGACTCTGCCTGCACCCCATCCCAAGCCCAGCCACTGACCTATCTTTCCCATTTCCTTCAGCTAATGGAAGCCCTCAAGGAGCAGGAGGAGATCAACTTCCGGCTGAGGCAGTACATGGACAAGATTATCCTCGCCATCCTGGACCACAACCCTTCCATCCTCGAGATAAAACACTAAGGCACGGGGCTGGCTGCAGAGCAGCCTTAGGACCCTGGAACCAAGGGGCAGACCCTGCCCAAGGATGCAGGCCTAAGCCGGGCCTCACACTCACACTGTAAATGTCTCTCTGGCCACCATGCGTTACGTGTACCTGTGTATATATGTGGGGAGGCTGTGCACACGAGCGAGGGGTGAGTGGCCATGGCTGTTGGCAGCATCCACACGGTTAGCCGTGCATGCACTTTGTGGCCCCTTTGCAAGGGGCGGAGGGTACTGGAAGTGGGAGGGGGCAAGGTCTGCTATCAGGAGTTACTGTAAAAACAAGAACTGGAAGCTCGTGTTTCTGGTACTGGGTAAAATGATTCTACCTCTGGGGATAAGGATCCACATTCGCTCTAGTACGATGGGCTTTCACCCCACTCCTAGTCCCCTGGGCGTGGGAGCAAAATTGTGATCTTTCCTAGGAGTTCGAATGCCCCATATTTGTGTCCTCGCCAGCTCTTTGGCCACCTTTCAAGCCCTGGTGTTCAAGCTCAGAGAGGATGAAGGGGCATCTGGAGGGTCCACAAGATGGGGCCCTCACCAAACGCCTTGGCCGCCGGCCGGCAGCCCTCTGTGATGTGTGTGCAGAGTGAACAGAGGACTCAGGTTTCAGAGGAGCTAGTGCAGGGCACCCTCATCCTGTAGAGTTCATGCACTCCCCATTCGTGCTACCTACCTCCCCGTTTCTGTTTCGGTTTTAAGACAATGAAGCAGCATTCACTGGGTGTAACATGAAGGGATAAAAACGAAGGAGAAAGAGAGTTTGGGATGGGATGTCTAAGGCAGGAGTTGACATCAGGCAACCAAAGAAATGAGTTTTGGGGAGGAACACAACTCCCATCCCAGTTTCCTTCCCATGGCTGCATGTTAAGATGGATGCATGGAGAGACCATCTGCCTGGCTTCCTGTCTTCATTCTCCACACAGCCTGGTGATGGCAGGCCTGGGTTTGGATTTCAGAATCTGAGCTCCGGGCTCCACTCATGTGGCAGCAAGACCGCTTCGTTCCAGCATTTAGAAACACACCTGTATTTGGTTCTCAGTCATGGGAGCACTCGCTGCACTGGTGGGAGGTGGTTGGGAAAGTTGCAGGAAAACCTTAGTCTTCCATCCTTCCGATCCATGGTGGAAGTTCACGCCATGGATTTTTAATGGATCTTTTGTTCTAGGCAGCTGGGAACAGACATGGTACTTACCTTAGAGTTTTCCAATTTATCTCAATTTTATATGGCTTGTGATTCATTTTCTTAATCCAAATATATATAAACGTGTGTGGTCTTATTTTTCCCCCTGCAGTTTCTTGTTTTCTTCAGCACATCTTATAGTATGAGAAGGAAGGTTTGGGCATGTTGGGAAGGACAGTGGAAGGGGAGACACAGAAAGAAAGGGCAGTGATGGTGAGGAGAGGGGATCTGGGGACTTGGGTGTGACCCCTGCATGGCAAAGACAGGGCTGTGGCCAGGACCAACCTTCAATTCCGTTCTAATCAGCCTTTGCATTTGTTGGATCTTGTGGCTTCTTTTGAATCCTATGTTGGGGATTAGTTTCATGCTGCAAATAATGGGGTTGCATTGGTCTGATCCAAGACTTTGGAGCCACCCACACCGGGAAGACTAGGCTAGGCAGTCGGTCTTCTGGAGTTTCTCAGCCCCTTAGGACGCAGGTCTCCTTGGGCTCCCCCAAGGGTCTGCAAAGAGGCAGTGGAAGAAGGCATGAGGAGAGGGTCTCTTGAGAATTTGCCAATAGGAAGCAATGGCCATGGCTGAAAGGAACAAGACAGATCCTGACATAGCTTTGGCCTGGGTGTTAGGTCGAAGGAGTACTGGTGCGTGGGGGCCTTGCCCCAGGGTTGAATATTTTCTATGTAAAATGTTATCTACTCTTTGGCTGCACTGGAATTTCAGAGAAGGCTGCAGAGGCCTGGGTTCCACAGCCTGAGTCACAACGTGGGAAGGAATCTGCCATGGGAAAGGCGGGCGGAAGCAGCTGGCAGCCTGGGGTGTGCTTCAGGCTCCTCCCTCTAGGGGGCGCCGTGGGAACAGGCTCCAGGAGGCGGCTGGAGTCCAAAAGGCCCCTGGGACAGCCCCAGAGGGGCCTCTGGAACAGGACTGGCTTTTAAATGGGGGGCTGAATTCCAGCTCACACACACCTCAAGTCCAACCTTACTCTCTTCAGCCAGAATACATTTCTTGTAAAACCTGGCCTGTCTGCTTGGCTTTTAAAGATCACATATGTTTGTAAAAATATTCTTCTGGGCTCAAAAGGTAGCTTGAGGGGGCAGATGCCCCAAGGGTCCCAGCTCCACAGCCCCTGGCAGGTCCCAGAGCCCTTGGTGGTAGGGATGGAGCTTGATCTTTGTTTCTGCCCTTACACCTCAGTAGTGGGGCTGCAAGGTAGTAGACAGGATGCCCAGTTAAGTTTGAATTTCAGATAGACAAATAATTTTAGAATGAACATCTGTACTTCAGATAGACAAATAATTTTAGAATGAACATCTGTACTTCAGATAGACAATAATTTTAGAATGAACATCTGTATTTGGGACAGATGTTATTTTTAGAGATAGGATCTTGCTCTGTTGCCCAGGCTGGAGTGTAGTGGTATGGTCATAGCTCACCATAACCTTGAACTCCCAGGCTCAAGTGATCCTCCTGCCTTAACTGCCTCAGTAGCTGGGACTACAGGCCTGCACCACCACGCCCAGCTAATTTTTCTTATTTTTTGTAGAGACAGGGTCTCACTGTGTTGCCTCACCTGAGCTGCTGGCCTCAAGTGACCCTCCCGCCTCAGCCTCCCAAAGCACTGGGATTACAGGCACGAGCCACCATGCCTGGCCAGGACATATTTGAAATGCGGAGATTTGAAAAATTCTGATGATGAGACTGAGTCCTCAGACATTCCGGTTTAATTGTTGTGGGTGTGACCCAGGCATGGAATTTTGTAAAGAGCTGCTCAGGTAATTCCAATTTAATTGCATGTCCTACTTGGGTTTTTTTTGTTTGTTTTTATTGTTTTGCTAAACCTGGCAACCCTACCAAGTAGGGATTAGCGGTAACTTATCTGAAATCTAGAGGTGTTTTTTGGGTGGGGCGAGGGTTTCTGTAGTAGACTCAGATTTTACATGGCCCTGAGCTGCCCTGGTGTTCAGTTGGAAGTCACGCAAAATGAACTGAACCAGGAGTGAGCTTTGTATACATTATCTACTAGAAAATGAAGTGCCTCCTGGTTCAGCAAGTCCCTGTGCGGTGAGAGGCTTTAAGAAAGTTCTAGTAAAAATGTTTTTTTTTCTTTTAACTTTGAATTGGCCAGAGTTAATCCTAGGTCATTTTATTTTAAACTGGTATATTTCTTTGCGAACCGTCACAGAGAAATTCCTTTTCGTGACTATTTCTGACCTATTTAAAACATGAACAGGCCAGAACAGTGGCTCACGCCTGTAACCCTAGCACTTGGGAGGCAGTGGCAGGCGGATCGCTTGAGCTCAGGAGTCCTAAACCAGCCTGGGCAACACAGTGATACCTTGTCTCTACCAAAAGTTAAAAATGAAAAAACACAAAGCTCAGGAACCTGCATGAGGGCCTAGAACAGTGGGCTCAGCTTTGGCTGTGTATTGGAATTACCTTGGGAGATTTGTAAGCTTCTGCTGTCTGGGCTGAACCGCCAGAGGTTCGGATTGAATTGGTGGGGGTGTGGTCCAGGCATCCAGATATGTAAAGACCTCCCCAGATGATGATATGCAGCCCGAGGTTGAGACTTCCCTGTCCTGGAAGGTCATTGGCCAGAGGTAGAAGAAACTGGTCAAAGTGGCTGTTGGGCTTGCCAAGCCCATGGCTGAATGACAGCGAGCACTCTTGCTGGGAGGGTACCTTTTCCTGTTATGTTGTTGAATGGTCCTGGCCTGCAGGATGGGAGACCAGATGCCTTCAGGAGCTGGTGGATCCAACTGTTCTCACCAACCTGGAGGTTGGCAGACCAGAGTAGGCGGGCAGGACCTCGGCATGGTGCCCCTGGAGTCAGTGGGTGGCATGTGTTGGGATATACTGGCTACAGGCTCATTCCAAAGAGCAGGTAGAACAGAGTCGGCAGGGAACTGACAGGTGAGGCTGTTCCCCTGAAAGCAGCCTCAGAAACAGCTGCCACCTATTTGCGTAGCTGAGCAGGAGGAGATAATTTTTTTGTGGGTTTTGCCTCTGGTCTGTTTCCTGACTGGGTTGATAAGGGAGTTCCAGCTCTTTCCCTGTTAGCCAAACCAGCATCCCACTCACACACTGGACACTCCCGGTGCTAGTCCGCTGGTGCTGGTGTTCAGGAGAGTAGGGGTGGGGGATGCAAGTGCGGGTTCTTGGTTCCAATGAGGGACTTAGCCAGCAGAAGCCTCCAGGGGCCAGCAGGGCCAGGTGAAACTGGGAGAAGTGAAGCCTTCTTTCTATGTCCTGTGTGTGTGGTGGGGTTTACTGCATTAGCAAATTTAAACTTAAAAACGAACTCTAGGCCAGGCACGGTGGCTCGCACCTGTAATCCCAGCACTTTGGGAGGCCAAGGCGAGTGGATTGCCTGAGCTCAGGAGTTCCAGACTAGCCTGGGCAACATGGTGAAACTCTTGTCTTTATTTTTTCAAAAAACAAACACTAACTTTAGATGTGATCGTACCAGGAAAGTTTTGCGTGGTCACCATGCCAAGAAAATGACTTGGGTTGCCCAGCAGATCCACAGTGACTCTTTTTCAAGGGCTATTGTGGATTCTAGATTGAGGGAAGGGGCCACCTAGGACTCAGGCTGGTATCCTCCACAGTCCTTTCTCCTAGACTCTGGCCCTCCTGTTGGGACCCAGGGAATCCCCTCTAGGGTGACACTGCTGGCTGGTAAGACGGAGGCCTGCTGCGCCAAGGGACCTCAAGTTAGAAGGGCCGTTCATTCAGTGGATGACTTTGAGCGCTGATCCTAGGCACCCTTCAGGTCCTCACTTCCTGCCCTGAGTGCACACGTGAATGGAGCAGCCAGCAGGAAGCAGGAGAGGCTGGAACCAGGAGCCTGCCCTACCTGCATGGCAGGACAACTCCGAGGCCCTTCTGCCATATTCTCTGCTGCCCACCAGAGAAAATAGGCTGCTTTCTAGAAAGATTTGTTTCTAAAAGTGTAGACCCTGGGGAAGTATAATGCCACCATGCTCACCAGGCAAGGTTTCCCATATGGCCTTCCTGCCCTGACCTCGTAGGTTGCTCCTCTCCCCATCTGTAAGGTAGAGATGTCTGCCCCGGAGCCACCAGCTGGGGATGGCATCCAGGCCGTGTCTCCTGCAGGATCCAAGTGCTGTTGTCCCCAGGGTAACCCTGCCTCCTGCTGGGGCCCATCCGCTTTGCTGTGCTGCACAGGCTGTTTTCCTCTGCATGGTTTGCGGTCTTTGTCCTTGTGCCTTTTCTTCCCCATCGCCACTGTACAGGATTTTCCACATTACCCACTGCCTCCTTTTCTACATAGTCTCGTCTCCCTGACCTTTCCCGAGCCCTGTAAATGTGTACGTTTTCCACGTGCCTCCCCCAGGTGAGGCCAACTCTCCCGGGCACATTCATCCACAAGGATCAGGCCCCACCTACCCTTGGCTCACTCAGCCTGTAGACTTGGTAACTTTGTACAGAATCTTTCATTATTGTCTTAAACATGGGGGACTAGGACCCACTTAGTCCCTCCTCCAGCCTGCAGCTAGTTTAGGAGCCTTGCATTCCAGAAAAGGGCAACTTTGTGTAAAGCAGCTTCTCCCACAGAGCTTTTCCTGCATTGTTGGCGATGTCCGGCAGAGCATCACTCTTTAACCTGGGGCACTGAGTGGCCCCAGCAGAGATGTCATGGGACTGCAGCCACTCCGTGTACCATCTCTGCCCCCAGAGGAAGACCTGTCCGTGGTTCCAGGCCTGCCTTGAGGCCACCACATCTGTGTCTAGAACAGCTGCGGGCGCCACTCGGGCCGAAGGAAGAGGCGTTAGCTGCTGCCCTTGCCTGCTGTGAATACCCGCCCAGTCCTTCCTTGTCTGCTGAGGTGCTCAGACCAGAGTGCCATTAAATACCGACTGATGTCACGGAGCGGACGGTGCATTGCCGAGGACTCACTCACAGCTGTGGGCCCCCTTCCATCTCCTCCCACTTTCTTGGCTGGGTCTTCTGAGGCCTACGTGGAATGAACTACACACGTGGCCTCATGCCCAAGGGTTTGTTCGATGGCTTCTGACTCTGGGATTCAACTTGATTTTTTTGCCCCAGGAGGCCCTGTCTGGAAACAGGCTTAGCTTTAGGGCTAGGGTGGGACCTGCCCTGTGGGCCCCAGGGAGGGGATAGCGGGGGTGAGGCCCTGAGGCTGTCCAGGGTCCGAGCTCTTTGCCTCCAACCTGCTTCTGCCTCAAAAGGAACAGGCTGTTGGTGGCAGGCTCCTCCCAGGGAGCTGTACTGTACAGACCAAGGTGTAAATAAACAGTTTGCTCTTCTCGCCTGACTGAACCGAGTTTCTTTGGTTGCGGGAGGGTGGGCAGAAGAGGCCTGGTTCCAGGGCTCACAGGGACGGACGGTCTCCCTTAAAAAGAGCAATCCCCTACCCTCACCACGTTTGTGGTTCCCAGGGTGGCGGGTGCTGTCCCCAGGGGCAGCGTGGAGTGGGGGCGGTGTCACTCTCCAGTCCCTAGGGGAGAAGACGTGGATCTCAGAAGCCTCTGTACCACCACCATTCCAGCCACAGGGCTATGATGTTTGGAAACTTCGTCCTCTGGCCATGTTCTTTCCCACTGAGGTCTTCCTAGGGGTTCAGTGGGGTCCCAGTGCCATGCTTCCTCCATGTCCGCCACTGTGGCTCCCCAGGGTGACTGCCCAATGCCTCCACTCAGGACTGGCTTCAGACCTGCCAGTTCTGGTCTCTGCCACACCATCAAGTACCAAGGTGGTCCCCAGTTGAGTCACCCAGACCCCTGGATTTCTGCCCTCTGCCCCTTCCTCTGTTATGGGATTCCAGGCATGGAAGTGGCTTCCCAGGTGGCCCAGGCCCTCTACCTCCCAGTGCAGGCCCTGGTGCCATGAGTCCTCCAGGGAGGGCAGACAGCTCCCCACTCACTGGACTTACACAGCCTCCTGGCTCAGGATCCTGGGAGTGCTGTGTCATCCTGGATCTTTATTGCCTCCTTCCTTTTTTTTGTTTTTGTTTTTTTGTTTTAAGATGGAGTCTTGCTCTATTGCCCAGGCTAGAGTGTAGTTGCACAATCTCGGCTCACTGCAACCTCCACCTCCCGGGTTCAAGCAATTCTCCTGTCTCAGCCTCCTAAGTCGCTGGGATTACAGGCACACAACACCACGCCTGGCTATTTTTTGTATTTTTAGTAGAGACAGGGTTTCACCATGTTGGCCATGCTGGTCTTGAACTCTTGAGCTCAAGTGATCCGCCCGCCTCGGCCTCCCAAAGTGCTGGGATGACGGGCGTGAGCCACCGCGCCTGGCCAGTTCCCTCCTTCCTCCTCATATTCCTTCTTTCCTTCCCAACTGGGGCTGCCAGATTTGGCAAGTAAGAATACAGGATGCGTAGTAAAACTTGAGTTTCAGATAAGTAATCCAACGAGCCTCATCTTTACTTGATTACAAATAGGGTCTTTACATTGCAAAGACCCTGTTTCCAAAATGAGCTTGCATAGGTATTGGGGCTTAGGACTTCAACATATCTTTTGGGGGGGACACAATTCAGCTCGTAACACCTATTGAAGGAGGTCTTTGGAATTGCCTCAGTTTACCATCCTGGAGAGAGGTGGGAGCCAGCACTGCTGTGTGTGCAGGCTGTACCCTCTGCACAGGTGTGTTCCCCATTCACCCATTTTGGAGAACATTTCCTTACAGTCCTATTAAAAAATGATGTCATCCCTGTGCCCCTTTGAGGCCACAGTACCTACTAAAGGTGTCTCATCGTTGGATTCCATCGACTCACCAGGCCCTCAATTAGAGGGCCCTTTAGGGTCATCTGCTGGGCCCAGGCTAAAGCAGATGAATGCGTGGAAAACATCTGAGCACAGAAATCACTCAACCCGCCAGCATCATCTACCGAGCACCACTGTGTGTGCCGGGCACTGGGAATTCGTACAGGCAAGGCCTCTGCCCTGTGAAGTCCCCACACTCCTGGGGGAGGGGAGAGACATAATTGATTTCCAGAGTGATGAGCACTACCAAGAGGAAGATATGGGGGGGGGCTTCGGGAGCTGGGGGCAAGTGGATTGAGCCCACTCAGGCATCAGGTATGGCTTCTCCCAAGGAAGGGGCCTTTCAGCAGAGCTCCAAAGGACTGTAGGATCTAAGGGAACTGCCATGGGGAGGAGATTTGGAAAAAGCACCACCCTTTCAGGGTACTATGACTAGGAGGTGGACAGAGAGGGGAATTGTGGAGGGCTGCAGCCTAGCCAGGTGGTATAGAGTCTAGGGGGCCAAGGGTGGATCTATCACATTCACTCACTAAGCAGATGCTTCATCAGCACCTATCAGATGCCAGGTGCAGGGGAGGTGCTGGGCTCATGGCACAGGGAGCCTCTAGAATGTACAAGAGAGGTTCTTAAAACCACCCCACCCCAGCAATTCTGATTCCATTGGTGGGGAGTGGGGCTTGGACACTGGGATGTTTTTTAAAGCTCCCAGGTGATTCCAAGGTGTAGCCAATGGTGAGAATCATGGGGTATAAAAAGGACACTTAGACTCACATGAGGAGGCTTCAACTGAGACTTGGAGGAGGAGAGACTGGCCAGGTAAGCGAGATAGGAGGGCAGGGCGGAAGCAGGAGCAGAAACAGCAGGTGCAGAGGCCTTGCCGTGGCGAAGAACTACGAACCAGCTAGCTCAATGGTGAGTGGGACTGTGGGGACTATGCCAAAGCATTTTAAGCTGGGGGTGGCCTGGTCAGGTCAGTTTCAGATTTGGGTGGTGAGAGGTGAGGGCGGCCTGGACTGGGGTGTGTCTTAGCTGTGACTGACTTGACAGAACACAACAGGCTGGGAGGCTTACACAGACACCTATTTTCTCACAGTTCTGGGGGCTGGAAGTCCAATCTCGAGCTGCCAGTAGGGCTGGGTTCTGGTGAGGCCTCTCTCCTTGGCCTGCAGACAGCCGCCTTCTTGCTGTGTGCTCACATGGCCTTGTCTCTGTATGCAAAGAGCTCTTTCTCTGCTGTCTCTGTTGTCTTAGAAGGACACCAGACCTGCTGGATTAGGGCTTCACCCATATGACCTCATTTAACCTTATTTACCTCCTCAAAAGCCTCATCTCCAAATACAGTCACACTGGGGTTAGGGTGGTAGGGTAGTTGCTTGGGTGAGGGAGTCGGGCTTCTCACAGCCTTTCTGGGAGGGTCTACGTCAGCCAAGCCATTTCTCCAGGAAATGATCAAACTACTCCCCAGGGTGGAAAGCCCCTCATTCTTAGAACCAGGCTTTAGGCCCAGGGCCCTTGGGAGCAGCAGGTGACAGCACCACCAACCACTGGATCCAGAGACCCATCAGGTCAGCAGCCGGGGTGCTCTGAGAGGATGGGGCCGGGTCCTCTTTTTTGGTTAGTCCAGCTGGTTGTCCACTCTTTCGAGCCCTGGGGAAGCAGATTTGGCCTCATTCCCCCCTCTACCACCCTCCCCTCCCAAATCCCTGAGCCTAACCCAGCTTGGCCCACAAGAGGCATCAATGAGGTGGTTAATAATGATTGCTTGCCCTTGTTTAGGGCTTACGCTAGACCAGACAGTGTTCCAAGTGCTTTGCATGTCCTGGGTTATCTGACCCTCACAACTCTCTATGAGGTGGGTAGTATTTCAGATGAAGAAACAGCCACAACAGGTGATCTCACTGGCCACATGTCACCTGGGATTCAAGCCCAGGCAGCCCAGGGATTCACCTGGGATTCAAGCTCAGATGGGGTAGGGTCACTGCAGGCTGGGAAGGCAGAGAGAACAGGCAGGACACATGCTGAGCCCTGGAGCCTGGATCCCCTCTCCAGCAACAAGGGGTTGTGACATGAGCACGACTGGAGCAGAGCCAGGAGGTGGGGCCTGCAGCCCTGCTCACAGCTATGTAGAACTGAAGAGAGGACCAGGAAGGGTGGCAGCTCCACTGTGGCTCAGCTTGGCTGTGGCTCAGCTTGGCTGGCTGGACTGTGCCTTAAAGTGGGCTGAGGGGGTCAACCCTGCACCAAGTCCACTGGGAGCAGTTGGGGGCTCTAGGGCCCAGGACATCTGGAGCCAGCTTGAAGCCAGACCTCCCTGGAACTAACGAGGTGGCTGGGATTGCGGCTGCAGGAAGTTCCCCTCACTCTCCTGCCACCTCTGGTTCAGGTCTGGCTGTCACTTCAAACCCCAAGCTCTGACTTTGATTTCGGGCTTTGTCTTGGGCTCCATATTGGTGTGGCCTTTGGGTTTAAAAAGGAGCTAGAATTTCTGAAAGGCCCAAACTGAGGGTGCAGAGGAGCTGAAACATGAGCCTACTTCCTACAGCCTGCTTGACAGCACCAAGCCCACGGGAGCTCGTGGACTCTCGGCCCTTGCTTTCTAGCCCAACTGGCCCCTCCGGGGAGAAACGCCTTTTCCAGCTCTGCCACCACTTGGCCATGGTTTCAGGGTTGGCTTTCCCAGCTTACCCAGGTCAGCAGGCAGCCCCTGACCAAAACGTGGACTTTGCCAAACTCTGGCAGAGTCTGGGTCAGACCCTCAGACCTTGGTTCTGCGGTTGGGAGGCTATGAGTGTGGGCTCTGAAGGCCATCAGGGCTGGAAGAAACGTGGGAGAGTATCTGGTCCAAACGCTCCCACTAGTGAGCCCTCAAGATGAGGCCATTTTTTGACGTGGGGCGGAGACAAAGGAGACCCACTTTGTGTCTCTTTACATCTTTGTAAAGATTGAATCCAGCCCCAGGACTGAGTCCAGTTTGTGTCTACGCTCAGAGTCACAGAGCCAGTGAATGACAGGTGTGATACAGCCTCCAAAGACAGGGACCATGGATTTATTCCCTCCCTGGGTGCAGGCCACTCTTCTACTGAGAGGTGAAGTTTATTCTTCACCTCTTTGAATCTGGGCTAACTCTGACTGCTTTGATGACTAGATGCAAAAATGCATCACTTGAGGCAGAAGTGACATTCTGGGACTTTTTTTTTTTAGATGAAGTTTCACTCTTCTTGCCCAGGCTGGAGTGCAATGGCATGATCTTGGCTTAATGCAACCTCTGCCTCTTGAGTACCTGGGATTATAGGCACCCACCACCATGCCCAGCTAATTTTTTGTGTTTTTAGTAGACACAGGGTTTCTCCATGTTGGCCAGTCTAGTCTAGAACTCCTGACCTCAGGTGATCCACCCTCCTCGGCCTCCCAAAGTGCTGGGATTACAGGTGAGAGCCACCGCGCCTGGCCCATTCTGGGACTTTTGAGCTCTAACCTTAAGAGGATCGGCAGCTTCTGTGTCCTTCCTCTTAAAATGCACCTTCTTGGAAAACCCAGCTGTGAGGAATCTCAAACAGCCACATGGAGAACTGAGGCCCCAGCCAGGGCCAGCAGGACAGTGAGGCCATCCCAAATCTTCAGCCACCACCAGATGAAGCAGAACTGCTTAGTCAACCCACAGAGCCATGGAAAACAGTAAACTTGTTATTTTAAGATCAAAATGTTGGGGTAGTTGATTAGACATAGCAGTAGGTACCTGAAACACCAGGGCCTCTAGTTTCTTCTCCACCAGACTTTGTCTCAGAAGATCCCCCATCCCAGAAGGAATCCAGTCTGGTCAACAGAGCCAGACCCTTTCTCTAAATAAATGAATAAAGCTAGGTGCAGTGGCTCATGCCTGTAATCCCAGTATTTTGGGAAGCTGAGGCGGGCAGATCACCTGAGGTCAGGAGATTGAGACGAGCCTGGACAACATGGTGAAACTCCGTCTCTACTAAAAATACAAAAATTAGCTGGGTATGGTGGTGGGCACCTGTAGTCTCAGCTATTTGGGAGTCTGAGGCAGGAGAATTGCTTAAATCCGGGAGGCAGAGGTTGCAGTGAGTGGAGATTGTGCCACTGCACTCCAGCCTGGCAACAAAGCGACACTCCGTCTCAAAAAATAAATAAGAAATAAATGAGGCCGGGCGCGGTGGCTCAAACCTGTAATCCCAGCACTTTGGGAGGCCGAGACGGGCGGATCACGAGGTCAGGAGATCGAGACCATCCTGGCGAACACGGTGAAACCCCGTCTCTACTAAAAAAAAATACAAAAATCTAGCCGGGCGAGGTGGTGGGCGCCTGTAGTCCCAGCTACTCGGGAGGCTGAGGCAGGAGAATGGCGGGAACCCGGGAGGCGGAGCTTGCAGTGAGCTGAGATCCGGCCACTGCACCCCAGCCTGGGCGACAGAGCGAGACTCCGTCTCAAAAAAAAAAAAAAAAAAAGAAAGAAATGAGTAAGTGGCCACATACTCTCCAAAAAGTCTCAAGTTGCATTGACTTTCCCCTCCTATTAATGGCACCTTAATTTAGAGCTTTTGTGGTGGCTGTGAAACTTGATCAAAGGGAAAAGTGTTAGTTGTTACTGTACCAAAGGCAGAAGGATCAAGCTGGCATTTCATTCCGCTGTTCACTTTAGCGGTGGATAATGAACCTTGCTCAATTTATAATTAACGCAGGGATGTAAATAATGGGTAACTCTCCCATTCTGTAGATGAGGAAACAGACTAAATGGAGGCTGAAGGGACATTGTACATGGCCCCTGACAAAGTTACCCTGTGTCACTAAGTTTTGCCTACTCCATGCAAATAACCACTAGCCCACAAACCTAGAATGGAAAGGTGTATAAGCTGTATATGGCCCCCTGTATCAACGAACTATTGCTTCCATGTAACAAACCACCCTCAAATCCTAAGGCGTACAAAGGTTTATTACCTTCCTGATTCTGTGGCAGACTGGCAGTTCCGCTGCTGGTTGTGCCTGGGTTCATTCTTGCAGCTGCCTCCAGCTGAGGGGTCAGCTGAGCTGGAAGGTCGCAGATGGCCACTTGACATGTTTGGCAGATGGTGCTGGCTGTTGGCTGGAATGACCCTCCGGGCCTCTCAGCCTTCAGTAGCTAGACTGCCTTTCTTCCACAGCATTCTCAGGGCAATTTCCTAAGACAGTGGAGGCAGAAGCAGCCTCTCTAGGGGCCTTAAGCTTCAGAACTTACATAACTTCACTTTTGCCACATTCTTTTAGTCAAAGCAAGCCCCATGGCCAGCCTGTACCAAAAAGTGGGAGAAGAGACTCCACCTCTAGGTGGGAAAAGCTGCAAAGAATTTGTGACTGCATTTAAGCTATCCCACTTATTTATGAGATGGAGTCTGACTCTGTTGCCCAGGCTGCAGTGCAATGGAGTGACCTCGGCTCACTGCAACCTTCCCCTCCCAGGTTCAAGCAATTCTCCTGCCTCAGCCTCCAGAGTAGCTGGAATTACAGGCACCCACAACCACGCTAATTTTTTGTATTTTTAGTAGAGACGGGGTTTCACCATGTTTGCCAGGCTGGTCTTGAACCCCTGACCTCAGGTGATCCACCTGCCTCAGCCTCCCAAAGTGCTGGGATTACAGGCGTGAGCCACTGCACCAAGCAACCACCTATTTAAAACTGCAACCCGGCCGGGCATGGTGGCTCACGCCTGTAATCCTAGCACTTTGGGAGGCCGAGGTGGGCAGATCATGAGGTCAAGAGATTGAGACCACCTGGCCAACATGTGAAACCCTGTCTCTACTAAAAAACAATTACAAAAATTAGCCGGGCGTGGTGGTGCGTGCCTGTAATCCCAGCTATACTACTCGTGAGGCTGAGGCAAGAGAATCGCTCGAACCCAGGAGGTGGAGGTTGTAGTGAACTGAGATCGCGGCACTAAACTCCAGCCTGGCAACAGAGCGAGACTCCGTGTCAAAAAAAAAAAAAAAAGCTGCAACCCCCACCCCACCCCACGAAGAACTTCCTAGCCTCCTTCCCTGCTGTATTTTTCTCCCTAGTACTTCTTACCAACCGATAGACTGTATGATTTGCTTATTTAAGAATGGAAGCTCCATAAGGGCGGAGATCTGTGCTGCTTAGTTCACTGCTATAGCCCTAGCATTGAGAACAGTATTTGGCATACAGTAGATGCTCCATGATTTGCTGAAGGAATAAATAACTAGGTGCTCTTATGACCACGCTGTATGAAGGTGAGTAAGGCTTGATTCCTGCCCACTTGGAGCTCTGTGTTTCAGAACCAGCTCCCAGGTCTACCCAGCTGAGAAGTGGACCTGGGTGAACCCACAGTGACCCCACCAAAGGGCAATTACAGTGTGGCCCAGGGTTGATAATGATTCATAGCAACAGGTCAGACAGGAAAGAATTCAATAATTATTTTTCTTGTTTTCTTTTGGAAATGGAGTCTTGCTTTGTTGCCCAGGCTGGTGTGTGGTGGCACAGTCTCGGCTCATTGCAACCTCCACCTCCTGGGTTGAAGCAATTCTCCTGCCTCAGTCTCCCAAGTAGCTGGGACTATAGGTGCATGCCACCACATCTGGCTAATTTTTGTAGTTTTAGTAGAGACAGGGTTTCACCATGTTGGCCAGGCTGTTGGCCAGGCTGTTCTTGAACTCCTGACCTTACAGGTGTCAGTCACTGAGACCAGCGCCCTTTTTGTAAAGTATACTTTTTTATTTTGAGATGAAGTCTCTCTTTGTTGTCCAGGCCGAGGTGCAATGGCGTGATCTTGGCTCACTGCAACCTCTGCCTCCCGGGTTCAAGCAATTCTTCTGTCTCAGCCTCCCGAGTAGCTTGGGATTACAGGTGCATGCTGCCACACCCAGCCAATTTTTTGTATTTCAGTAGAGATGGGGTTTCACCATGTTGCCTAGGCTGGTCTCGAACTGCTGAACTTGGGCGATCCACCCGGCTTGGCCTCCCAAAGTGCTACAATTACAGGCATGAGCCACTGCACCCAGCCTCGTAAAACAGACTTTTAAAGAGCAGTTTTAGGTTCACAGCAAAACTAAGCAGAAAGCACAGAGTTCCCCATATATCTATGGCCCCCATATCTCCCTAGTCTCCCCTGCCATCAACATCTTCCACTAAAGTGGTACATCTGTTACAACTGATGACCCTGCATTGACACATCATCACCCAAACTACATAGTTTACACTAGGGTTCACTCTTGGTGTTGAACGCTCTATGGGATTTTTTTTTTCATTATTTTTCCCAGCCCAGAACCCGTCTATGGGTTTTGACAAATATATAATGACACGTATCCACCATTATATCATGCAGAATAGCTTTGCTGCCCTAAAAACCCTCTGTGCCCTATCTACTCACCCTTCCCGCCCCTCAACCCCTGGCAACCATTGATATTTTTACTGTCTCCATTGTTTTTTAACATGTCTCCATAGTTTTTTTAAAATGCCTTTTTTAGAATGTCATATAGTATGTAGCCTTTTCAGTTTAGCTTGTCTCAGTCTGTTTTGTGCTGCTAAGACAGACTACCACAGACTAGGTAATTTATAATGCACAGAAATTTATTGGCTCATGGGACTGGAGGTTGGGAAGCCCAAGATGGAGGAGCTGGTATCTGGTGAGGACCTTCTTGCTTCATCAACCCAGGGAGGCAGGGCAAAGAGAGGGTGGGAAGGCAAACTTATTTATAAGAAAACTACTTGCTCCATAATGAACCCACTCCTTCTGGAATGGCACTAACGCATTTATGAGGGTGGTGGCCCCATGACCCAAACACTTCCCACTAGGTGCCATCTCCAAGACCGCCACATCAGGGATCAAGTTTGTAACACATGAACTTTAGGGGACACATTCAAACCATAGCAGTAACATGCATTTTCACTTAGTAATATACATTGAAGATTCTTCTGTGTTTTTTCATGACTTGGTAATTCATTTCTTCCTTTTTACAGACTTAATTTTTCAGAGCAGTTTTAGATTCACAGCAAAACTGAGCACAAAGTACAGAGAGTTCCCACATACTCTCTACCCTCCCAACTGCACGGCTTCCCCTGAACAAGAGTTGTGCACTTGTTATAACTGATGAAAAGATCCACTTTATTTTTTCTTGTGCTGTGTTGGCCAGGCTAGGGTACAGTAGCACAATCATAGCGCACTGCAACCTTGAACTCCTGAACTCAAGTGATCCTCCTGCCTGAGGCTACCAAGTAGCTAGGACTATAGGTGCTATCATGCCTGCCTTGTTTTATTTTTTGTAGAGATGAGGTCTCACTATATTGCCTAGGCTAGTTTCTAACTACTGGCCTCAAGTGATCCTCCTGCCTTGGCCTCCCAAGGGAAGCCTGGGATTACAGGCATAAGCAACCATACCCAGCCTTTTGCCCATTTCTGAGTTGTTTGTTGTTGTTGAGTGGCAGGAGTCTAAGTTTTAATTTGGATAGTGATCCCTTATTAGATATCTGATTTGCAATATTTTCTCCC
Organism: Papio anubis; assembly: GCF_008728515.1. NCBI lineage: Eukaryota > Metazoa > Chordata > Mammalia > Primates > Cercopithecidae > Papio > Papio anubis. The sequence goes on from NC_044992.1 coordinate 24,145,265, forward strand.
ATCCACAGGTTGCCTTTCATTCTGTTGTTTCCTTTGCTATGCAGTTTTTATAAAGTCTGATGTAGTCCCATTTGTCTATTTTTGCTTTTGCTGTAATATCCAAAAAAATCATTGTCACATCTAATGTCGTAGGCCTTTCTCCCTGTTTTCTTTTTTTTTTTTTGAGACGGAGTCTGGCTCTGTCACCCGGGCTGGAGTGCAGTGGCCAGATCTCAGCTCACTGCAAGCTCCGCCTCCCGGGTTCCCGCCATTCTCCTGCCTCAGCCTCCCGAGTAGCTGGGACTACAGGCGCCCGCCGCCTCGCCCGGCTAGTTTTTTGTATTTTTTTAGTAGAGACGGGGTTTCACCGTGTTCGCCAGGATGGTCTCGATCTCCTGACCTCGTGATCCGCCCGTCTCGGCCTCCCAAAGTGCTGGGATTACAGGCTTGAGCCACCGCGCCCGGCCTCTCCCTGTTTTCTTTCAGGATTTTTATAGTTACAGGTCTTATGTTTATGTCCTGAATCCATTTTGAGGTAATTTTTGTATATGGTGCTAGGTTAGGGTCCAACTTCATTCTTTTGCATGTGGATATCCAGTTTTTCCAGCATCAATAGTTGATGGGTCCAGAGATCCGCCCGCTTTGGCCTGCCAAAGTGCTGGAATTATAGGCATGAGCCACCTCACCCCGCAGAGTCCAGAGAATTTTTAAAAGCATAAAGAGGAGGTCAGACACGGTGGCTCACGCCTGTAATCCCAGCACTTTGTGAGGCTGAGGCAGTGGATCACCTGAAGTAAGGAGTTTGAGATCAGCCTGGTCAACATGATGAAACCCCATCTCTATTAAAATACAAAAAAATAAGCCGGGAGCGGTGGCAGGTGCCTGTAATCCCAGGTACTTGGGAACCTGGGAGGCGGAGGTTGGAGGGAGCCGAAATCGTGCCACTGCATTTGCACTCCAGCTTGGGAAGAGTGAGACTCTATCTCAAAAAACAAAACAAAACAAAACAAACAAACAAAAAACATTCTACACACAAATAAGGCTTAATTTGGCCGTGGTGGTGGCAGGGTGGCTGTCCCCAGTGAGCATGATCCCTGCCTGAGAGAAGGACTTCTCTTTCCCCACCCATGCACACTCGCCTCTCTCCTGGAACAGATGCTGTGGTCACAGGCCAAACAAGAACAGGGGTACCTAATTCCCCCCTTTATTTAAAGAAAATAAAAGGTTTACCAAAAAAGTATACAGCATCCTAATAGGCACTCATGTTCCCAGTCCCTCACCTCTGCCTCTTCCATAGAACAGAAACGAAACAATGCCAATTAAAGTCCACTTTGTCCCCCATCCCCAGTCCCAGGCTCCCTGTTTTTCCAGTAAATTTTCACGTGTGGTTCTGGGCTCTGCCTATGCTGACAATCAGCCCTTTGAACACGAATGGTGGTTCCTTTTCATCGTGAACTGTTCCGCGGTAGGACAGACTACATGATTCCGCGATTCGGGTCGTCATGACATCCCTGGGGGCCTCTCCTGGCGTGCCCACCTCGGCTCCTCCGGGGCAAGGTCATCCAGGCTACCCAGATGCTCAGAGTCCACCTTGCCAGGGGCTGGAAGGGGAACGACTTGAACCCGGGGAAGGTCGTGCTTCCTGCAGGGCCAGCGAAGAAAGGTCACCTCCCGGCGCCCCGAGCCTGACCCCATGCCCCGGGCTCCCCGCGTCGTCCTCGGAGCGCTGGCCTCGTCCCAGTCCCCGCCCCCGGCCACGCCGCCCTTCTTCTTGCGCCCTGGTCCCCACCGACCCGGCCCCGGCCGCCCACGGACCCTGCCCGGTCCGACAGAAATCACCCACCCAGGGTCACACACTGCCCGGCGCGGCCCGGCCCGGCGCTTCCGCTTCCGCCTCCGCCAAGGCTTCTCTGCGACTCAGACACGGCTCTGTGCAGTCGCTTCGACCCCACCGCCTGGCCGCCGCCTGCTCTAGACGCGGGCTGGGCCTCGGGGCGGCGCTCACGGCGGGCGCCGAGCGAGAGAGGAAGGAGGACGGCCGCGCTCTCTCAAGACGCCGGTTCGGGTCCCGCAGGCGGCAGGCGCGAGACTTGGCACTGACCGCGCGGGAGCGATGCTCGCAGAGTCGCGCTCGGGCTTGCGGGTGGGGCGTGCGGGGGCGGGGAGGGGCGGGGCCGGGGGCGGGGCCGAAGCCGCCGCTCCCAGCCGGTACCACCTCCCCTCCACTGAGAGCTTCCACCGCTCCCTGGGCTGTCAGGCGCGGTGGCCAAGTGGTAAGGCGTCGGTCTCGTAAACCGAAGATCGCGGGTTCGAACCCCGTCCGTGCCTGAAACCTGAGGTTGGGGTTTGGCTGTGGGAAGTCGGTTTTCTCCACTTACGCCGTCCCTTCTACGTGGCATTTTTTCCATTTTCGGATTCTGTTCAGGCGCCCTCCTGTTCTTCTGCCCTGGGGCTCCGCGGTCGGCCGGGGCCGGTGCACCTGGGCCTCGAGACTCCAGGGTCCACCTTACAGATGAGCTCGAACCGCGCCACGACGCAACTTACCTCGCCACCGATCCCCGCGTCTCCTTTCCGCCAGCCGCATTCCGCAGAGCCGGAGTCGTCTTCACTGATTCGCCGATGGGGACACTGAGGTCCAGGTGGCCCGCGGGGACTCGGGTCCCGCCCGATTTGCGTGTGTTATGGCGGGGCAACTTTTCAGAGAGGGTGCTTGAGTTTCCGGAACGGTCGTTTCTGGATTGTTCCTCGGAAGGTGAGTTATGCAGGCCATGCACACTGCCTGCCTTCCTGTCTACAAAGCAAACCATATTGCTCAACTGGTGGGCGCTTCTTTCCCATTCCTGGTGAACTGACTCTTTGAATCTGCCCCCAGCCAGTTATGGCACTCCCCACATCATCTCTAGGATAAACAGTCCGATTTAACATATTAATAACATGACATTGAGCACCTCCTCCCATTCCTGGATCCTCTTTTTGATACACTCCTCTGTCTGTCCTCCTCTTCAATTGTAACACTGGGTACCAAACATACTACTCCAGATAGAGTGTTATGAATGAAACTTCACCTCCTTCACTCTATACCCCATACATCTGTTAATGTAGCCCTCAAAAAACCACATTACTTTCCCTGAGGCCTGTTACACAGATGACCATGAGGAGCTTTAAGGCGGACTGAATGTCAGCAGAGTCTCAGGTTATCAGAAGAGAAGGTGTAGAGCCCAGACAGCAGAGAAATATTGACCTTTTCTCTAAGATCCCAATAAATGGAAGAGACGCTCTTGACTTTTGAAGGTAATGCCGAGCTAGGATGTCAGTGTCATCATGAAAGTGTTATTAAATACAAATTAAGGCCTTTTCTGACAAGCACCTTAGCTTAGACAGAGTCCAGATATTCAGGGATAGGGATAGGAAGGTGGAAAGTCCTGCTCTACTGGATATTGCCTTGAATCCTGTCCCTTCAAATTCCTGATGAGAAGGAGCTTCAAGACTGAACATGGGTTATCTGAAGGAGCTGGAGCAGAGAATTCCACCCTAGAGGAGGGCAGGGGGATGAGCCAAGCCAAAGTCAATATAAGAGAAGTGCAAGGGGCCGGGCGCAGTGGCTCACGCCTGTAATCCCAGCACTTTGGGAGGCTGAGGCAGGCGGATCACTTGAGGTCAGGAGTTTGAGACCAGCCTGGCCAACATGGCGAAACCCTGTCTCTATTTAAAATACAAAAAAATTAGCTGGGCATGGTGGTACGTGCCTGTAGTCGCAGCTGCTCAGGAGGCTGAGGTGGGAGAATCGCTTGAGCATGGAGGGTCAAGCTTGCAGTAAGCTGAGATGGTGCAACTGCACTCCAGCCTGAGAGACAATGAGAAACTGTTTCAAAAAAACAAAAAAGAAAAAAAAAAGTACAAGGTACAGAAGAGGTCAGTGTAAAGATACTGGGGAAACATGGGCTTCCAAAGGTGAAGGACCAGAGGCAGGGGTCAAGTATGGATTCCAGGTCAAGGTTGGTGAGAGGAACTGAAGTGAATACAAGTCAGATACAAGCACCAGGGTGAGCTTGGGGAACAGAAATCTTGTAGTTATCTTGAAGGCCAGCAGTTATATACATGCACCCCCATGGAGCCAGGGGTAGGTCATTGGCTTAAAGAATGAGGACAGAAGTGAAGGCAGAGGCAGAAATGGACACATATGTTGAGTTTATTGCATGACCTCCATTAAATCGCTGATACTCCCTAGACTTCAGCTTCCTTAGTTGTAAATTCTACAGTTGAAAGAGCTATGTCCTAAATGCCTCATGTCCTGAAATTTTAGGTTTCTACCTCAGAGCCTGGACTTTGCAGAAGCAAGGGGATCAAGGCCACCCCACCCATCATAGTAGCCCCTTCTGCAATGGGGCTTGACCATTGTGACCTCCTGATGAGATCTATGTGACCAGGGCTCCTCCATCCAGAGAGTTATAAGCAGTCCTCCCTGATGGGAAGCACTGGAGCTGCAAAGGCTCCCCATGCTGGTTACCCCTGGTAGAGTCCTCCCTTTTGCTCCTCCTTAGTGTCCAGGGCAAAACACAGGGCCTCTGGTACTGCATTTTGAGAGCCACGCAGGCAGACATAGTCATTTGTGGGCAGCTAAAACCTCCAGGATATTTTTAAAAACATAGACCAGAATTTGGCAATTCTATATATTATGCCTCATTCTATGAGTTTTAGCCCATTACCAGCCTGGAGAAATATGCTTTTTTGTGTGTTTTGTTTTGAGGTGGAGTTTCACTCTTGTCACCCAGGCTGGAGTGCAGTGGTGTGATCTTGGCTCACTGCAACCTCTGCCTCCCAGGTTCAACCAATTCTTCTGCCTCAGCCTCCCGAGTAGCTGGGATTGATTATAGGCATGCGCCACCACGCCCGGCTAATTTTTGTATGTTTAGTAGAGATGGGGTTTCACCATGTTGGCCAGGCTGGTTTCGATCTCCTGACCTCGTGATCTGCCCGTCTCAGCCTCCCAAAGTGCCGGGATTATAGGCATGAGCCACCGCGCCTGGCCCAAGAAATATGTTGTTAAATCTTTTACTATACAATACAACACAAATTTGAAAACCACACAAATCAAGTGAATGCCTTAATGAATTATAAGGGGAACACCATCCAAGTTAGATAATTTTGCCAGATACCCCAGAAACCCTTTTTATGTGCCCGTCCCAATCACAACCCCCCCAGGGCCGTAAGTATCCTTAACCCTCTAATCACTTCCTTGCATTTTAGTTTATCACCTAATTGAGCATTGCAGCATCTTTATACATTATAGTTTAACTGCTCATTTAAAAAAATGGATAGAAGCTTTTTTTCAATCAGGAGGTATCCTTTCCTTCCCTTTTATTTCCTTGCAGTGTGTCTGTTGAGGATCCTGGGCCACTGGACCTGGAGGGTTTCCCACAGTCTAGATTTTGCTTACTGCAAACTCTTGGTGTAACCCAGTAAGCTCCCCAGTCCTCAGTACTTCCTGCAAATTGGCAGCTAGATCCAGATGCTGGATCAGAGACAGGTTGGATGCCTATGGCAAGACTCTGGTATTATGAGAAGGCTCTGATTCCCCCAGGTAAGGAGTCACTCAATTTCTTGTCTGGGACCCCTCTGTGTGTCTGGCACCATACTGGGAAGCCCCTTAGGACTTGGATGGTGTCTCACTCATGTCTGTGTTACCAGCAGCTGGAACAGAGACAGAGCCCTGGCACAAGGAAGGTCCCGGCCTGAAGGGCTAGGGAAGACTTCCCTGAGGAGGTGACATTGTGGCTGCAGGATGAATAGGAACTCAACAGAGCACAACCAGGTCTTGGGTATCTCTGCCCTCATTCAGTCATCTTTGACACTCAAATATCATGATCTAAGTTGCATCTCAGCAGGCAGGGGTTCTTTTCTTTCCCCTGTGGCCCCTCGAACCTGCAGGTAAAATTGATTTTTGAATTAAGAAACAAATTCTCACTCCCTGTAGATGGTTTTATTAGCAAACCCTAAGGGTCTAACCCCATACTTGGGGACAGAAGTTACCAATTTGGAATCATACACTGATAGGAATGAAACCAGCCAACTGTCTCATTTCACACTGCAGAAACAGGCAAAAAGAAGGAAAGCAATTTGTTCTGGGTCACCCAGAAAGCTCTGCCTTTATCATAGAGATTATGCTTGTCTACAGCACGAGCTCAAATCTTCTTGGAAAAGTCATCTTCATTATTAACTTGACATGCACCGAGGAGATGGTCTCTTTGCCAGCCTGTAGGCCAAACTGGCACCTCACTTGTCAAACACTCATACCTGATCAGCAGATGATGACCAGCAGATGATGACCAAAAACATTAGGGCAGCAGATGATGACCAAAATCATTATACTTGATTACAATATTAAGGTTTTAGGAGCAAGAGAGGGACAGAGATATACACTGTTAAAGGTTGGATTCCCCAGAAGGCAGACCCCTAGACAGAATTTAATGTGCAGAATGCTTATTCCACCTGGGGAAGGGTGGGAAGCAGGTGTGAAATGAGGGAGAGCCCCTTCCCCCACCACTCACTGGATGTGGGCTGTCCAGAAACCTTAGACTAGGTGGCTCTGATGGCAGAAGGCAGTCTGTTGATAGCACTCCAAGCAGCTGGGACAAATCCTTTCTTGAAGGAGTAACATGGCACAGTGGCTATCACACACACAGTGGGAACTTAAAGACAAGAATCAATTCAGTCACAGAAGGTGAGGGCAAAGATAAAGCTCATAGGCCAAAGACTTAACTTCTGGATCAAGGGCTCTAATATTTTCTGGACATGTGCTTTGGCTACTGAAAGCATTTCAGAGAACCCTGAGTAAGAGGGCTGGGACCTGGGGCCAGTAGGTATCATCATTGTGTGACCTCACTTCCCAGGAGCCTCAGATCACCTGCCTCCTCCCCAGACCCCATCATCCAGGAAAACTGAATTCAGCTGAAAGCACAGCCATGGCATTGCTGAAATATGACACCACCTGGAGAGAATGGATTCCTTTCTGGGGAATTTACCCCTCTGCTGCTGCTTGAGGGCAAGTGTCCTATCTTCCCTTCCCTTGCTAGATAAAGAGGCTCTTCATTTGTTGGCTGAATGAATGAAGGTCAGAAAAAGAAAACTCAACTTCTCTTCCTCCAGTAATGGAACAATCAAGCTGGGAGAAATCACAGAGATAAAAATCACGTCCCAATTTTGTCCACGAGGAAACTGAACTTCAGAGGCAGGAAATAACTCTTTGAAGGTTGCAGAGAAGGTGAGGAATGGAAACAGGCCATAAGCAGCGACAAGCCTGGTAATGCCAGAGTGGTGTTTCTGCAGTAAAGATTTCCCTTCCTGCTTGCCTTTCCCCTGGGTTCTGGGGCTCTCCCTTGGTCCAGACCATTTGGGCCGAGAGAAACAAAACCCAGGTGCACTGCCATCTAAGCAGAATATGCTGAGAAAATCAACCTCACAAATTCCATAGTCATCTACAAAGTACTTCAGGTTATCACCAGCCCCTTTCTCCCTCTGGTCCCAGGATGCCTATGTCTTCTCTCAGATCTCTTTCTGGGCTGGGTGCGGTGGCTCACACCTGTAATCCCAGCACTTAGGGAGACCAAGGCAGGAGGATCACCTGAGGTCAGATTTCACTAACATGGTGAAACCCTATCTCTACCAAAAATACAAAAATTAGCCGGACATGGTGGTGGGTGCCTGTAATCCCAGCTACTAGGGAGCCTGAGGCAGGAGAATCGCTTGAACATGGGAGGCAGAGGTTACAGTGAGCCGAGATTGCGCCACTGCACTCCAGTCTGGGCAACACAGTGAGACTCTGTCTCAAATAAAGGAATGAATAAAAATAACTGAGAGATGTTAATATCATCATTATGGTATATGTTCTTGAAGGCAGTAGTTCTCAAACAGCAGGAGGTAACCCTGTTAAGTGAAACCAATTTAACAGGTTGTAAACAGCATTTTAAAAATGAAATGGTAACGCAGAATATATATTTGAGTGCATAAGAATTGTTTCATAAAACATTTGTTTTACATATGTACCTAGATACATACACATATATACATACACACACACACAGATATTTCCTATCATGGGCATGACTGAGTTTGAAAGCTACTGTTCTAAGGCAACATTTCTCTAAAGATGATTGAAAGGAGTGTGTTTCTTTTCTTTTCTTTTCCTTTTTTTTTTTTTTGAGATGGGGTCTCACTCTGTTGCTCAAGCTAGGGTGCAGTGGCATGATCACAGCTCACTGTAGCCTCAGCCTCCTGAGCTCAAGCGATCCTCCCACCTCAGCCTCCCAAGAAGCTGAGACTACAGGTGCACTGCACCACGCTTAGCTAATTTTTCTGTTTTTTTTTTTTTTTTTTTTTTTTTTTTCAGAGACAGGGTTTCGTCAGGTTGCCTAGACTGGTCTTCAACTCTGGAGCTCAAGCAATCTGCCTGCCTCGGCCTCCCAAAGTGCTTGTGGCTTACAAGCCTGAGCCATTGCGCCCGGTCTATTTTTCTAACTTTAGTAATTTGCATACCACTGCCACTATTGCTGCCATATCAGAATACTACCTATAACATTATTTACTAAATTATTGTCTTTGAGTTGGCTCACTTTAGCCATTTTAGCCTCATTGTAACAGCAATATTCAGAAATTTTACATTTAATACTACATATTACATTTTTTCCCACCTAAAACCATCTCTCATATGAGCACCACCTTTTGGGAAACGCTGGTGGCAAGGAGTGTCACATGCAAAAGCCCTTTCCAGAAGTCAAGCTGGGAGCCAGAAAAGCTGTGTGATGTTGGAATGTTGGGTGAGCCCCCGTCCTCTGCCCCCAGGGTCCTCCTCTGCCCCTGGAGGCAGTCCCAGTCCTGCTGCTGGGTGTCCCAAGTTCTTGTGGTTGACCTTCCCACAGTGGCCACCTCAAGAAGAAAAGAGCAGGCCCTATCTGCCTGCGGACTGGATCTTTCTTGGGATGTTCCCGCCAGTGGAAAAGGTCAGGCTCTGTTGTCTGCCTTTCTGTAGCGAGCTGCGTCCTGCTGCTGCCCCAAGATGGAAGAATTTCCTTTCTTGTCCAGCTTTGATTCCATTGATGGGATTAGGCACCCCCCATGGCCGTGTCCTTTGATGTGGTCAGGGGGTAGCAGGGAGATTTCAGGCCCAGGGAGCAAATCTTAATCTTCTTCGAGCTTCTCTGGGATCAGCACCAGGATAAACCCATTACAACCCTGCCCTTTCATCCCCCCAGGACACCGGCTCCTCCCGGCTCCTGAGTCTCAGAGATCGTAAGGGTTTGTCAGATTTGGAGCGAGCAATAAAAGGGGAAGAGAAAGCAGAGCACTAACTCCAGACCCCCTCCAGCACTGGCTGCATCTCCAGCAATGTCAGGGCATCTTCTTTCTTCCCTTCTAATCCCGCGCTCCCACAAAATGGCGATTACAGAGGCCTGGGGCCCGCGCTGTCCATGCCCCAGCACAGGGCGTCTCTGCCGGCGCTCCGCCGCCATCCCTCCCCCAGCTGCGCACTTCCGGGAGCACCAGCTCCTGGACATGTCCCACCCAGGGATCCCGATGTGGGGACAGGGGGAGCAGATATACCCCTCAACCCTTACCAAAGTGAGGTTTAGAGACAGGGTCTCGCTCTGTCATGCAGGCTGGAGTGCAGTGGTGCTATCATATCTCACTGTAGCCTCAAACTCCTGGGCTTCAGTGATCTTCCCACCACAGGTGTATGCCACCACGCCCAGCTACTTTTTTTTTTTTTTTTAACTTTGTGTAGAGACAGAGTCTCACTATGTTCCCAGGCTGGTCTCAGACTCCTGGGCTCGAGCAATCCTCCTGCCTTGCCTCCCAAAGTGCTGGGATTACAGGTGTGCGCCGCCGTGCCTAGTCTCACAGTGAGGTTTGAAGGCAGGGTTAGTGAGGCCAGGCAAGAGAAGGCAGGAACACAGCTAATATCTATGTCGGGACACAGATATGTCACGTTATTTTCTTTAAATGGTTCCAAATCTCGACCTGAAGAGGTTGGGAAACTCAACCTCAGTGGGTATTTGGGCTCCCCCATCATCCACGGTCCCTGGAATCCTGGCCATCTTGAGGCTGGGGATCTTGGCAGAGGCCTGGTCCAGGTCCCAGAAAAGACACGCAGTTACTCTCCCAAATCCTGGCGTCTCCGGAGAGAGTGGGGCAGCAGGTCTCCACCAAGGGGATTCCACTGAACTCCCACCCCTCGCTAATCTTGCGACAGCTCTCCCTCAGCCTCGAAGCTTTTCTGTCCCACTCCTTTTCCACAGTCCCCCTAAAGGAACTCAGCTTTTCAAACAGCACAGACAGGAAGAGAGGTTGTCTGCAGGCCGCTGGAACTGGGACTTGAAAGCACGAAATTTTAACATCTCAACAAAGCATGCTGCCAGGTACTATGTTTGGCGCTTTAATATATAATCTTTGCCACCATAAGCCCTGCCAGAAGTGCCCGGGGGCTCCAGGTTCCAGATGGGGAAGTTGAGGCCGGCGGCAGGCACGCTCCACCGGGCGCGGGGCGCGGCCCCGGAGTGGAGCGGCCGGCAGGGGGCTCTCCGCGCCGGTCTCGGCGGGAGGAAGCGCTGGCAGCTGCTCGGACGGGTCAAAGGAGGAAAAGGGAAAATTACTGGGCTTGGAGGCGGGAAGGACTGCGTGACTGGGAGGAAGGCACTCGAGACTGTCGAGTCGGGCCGCCGGCGTCGGGACCCCATCCCCGGGGCAGGGCGGGCCACCCGGGACCGGGAAGCCCGGGCTGCCCCCCACCGCCGTCAGGGTCTCTCCCGCCGGTGCCGCAGGCTGGAGCGGGCGTCGCGGCCGGGGGCGGTGCCGCCTAGGGGCGGGCGGAGGGCGGGCCGGGGCGGGGCGCCGTCCGCTCGGCTCCGGGAGGCTGTGCGGGCGGGCGCTGGCCGCGTCCGCCCGCCGGGAGCCGCGGGGCGCGCAGCCTTCCTGATGTGTCACCAGCACGTGGAGCCAGGTCGGGCCGCGGCGAGCAAGCGGACCCCCCCCCCAACTTTCGAGGGGTCTCGCCATCCCGCTCCTCTCCCGGCTTCGCCCGGCTCGCTCTCCTAGCGGAGAGGGCAGCGGCGGCCCCCAGGTCCCGGGCAGGTCGAGCGAGACCACGGCCCCCGGCCAGGAGCGCGAGGGGCTCCCGGAACGTCGGGGCGCGGGCCCCGGCTCGCGGCTACGGCCCCAGTGTCCAGGCGGCGGCGCGGGTTCGGCCGTGCGGGAGGGCGCGGCCTGCGGCGAGAGGTTGGCACCGGCCCCCGCCCCGCGCCCCGCGCCCCTCGCCCCTCGCCACTCGCCCGCCGAGCTGAGCGCAGGTAACCGAGGCGGAGCGGAGCTGGGCCTCGCGGGCGCGGCGTGGGAGCGTGGCGAAGTTTCTCGGCGCGTAACTCTTGCGCCCCACTCGGGAGTGGGGCTCTGGTGGGGAGGCTTTGGTCCCTGCACCTCCCCCTCCCCCAGCGCTGTCCCTCGGCCTGCACCGAGGCGGCCCGGGGGTGGCCTGGAGGCCGCCGAGCGCGCCAAGCGTCGTGTAACCCTTCGAGGGCTGGGTTTGGAGCCCGCGACCCGAGGTCGGGCGGGGCAGTGGACTTTCCCGGGGGATGCCGCCTGAGGGACACCCAGAGCTTCGGCTGAGTGGAGCGCGGTGCACAGAGCCGGCGGCCAGACCCAGCCCCGGGAAGCCCGTCGGGGACGCGCCGCACCCCGAACTCCGAGACGGATGGGAGCTGAGGGCTGGGTCTTTGCGGGCGAGATGAGGGTGTCGGATCAACTGGCCTACAAAGTCCCAGTCCTCGGCCCCCGGGACCAGCGTCTTCTCCACGGTCCTCGCCCCAGGCCAGCTTCCTCCCGGGCTCGCCTGCGCTCCGGCCGCCGGGCTGCCTCTCAGGTCCAAGCTGGAGGAGGAGTGGCGAGGTGCGCTCGCCACCGGCTGCGTGCGGGGATTCGGGAAATCCCCGCACTTCGCTGGAGAAATAGCTACGCTCTCGGACGTGTGAGTCGGTCACTGCTTGCGGATCCGTACCCTCTGGGCAGACGTGGGCCCCGCCCCGGCGACCTGGACCCGGCTTACCCATGGGCCAAGCCCTGCCACTTACCGAGGCCTGCCCTGTTGCGCTTTCCAGGGCGGCAACCTTGAGCTTGGGGGTGGGGAGAACCGGGCCTGACTTCTAGAATTGCCCGTGGGGAGGTGGGAAGCCGAGGTTTGGCCCGGTGGCTCCGGAAGCCCCTGTCCCTCTCCCAAACACCATTTCTTTAAAGATGGATCTTTGTGGATGTGTTACCAATGGCCAGTTTTTTGTTCCCTGACAGATGCAACATAATGTGGCCCCACTCCAGTCCTCTTAAAGTTTTATGCTGGAATTCCTTAAACTCTCCCTTAAAGTCTCTTATCTATAGGAAGTCTATAGTAGTGCGTTTGCTTCTACTCCCCGAAAAGAAAAACCCAACAGCCCCTGAAACCTCGGGTTTGCCTGGTGTTGGAACTTTGGTTATTTGTCCTTTTGTTTGTGTTGTTTTTTGGCTCTTGGCCGTGGGGGCCGTGGAAAAACATTTGGGGACATGCAGTGAGGTGACTTGAACTGTGTGAAGAACTGGTTGACAAAATAGGGAACGTCTGGTCCCTGTCTTACTTGGCTTTGGAAAACAGGAGAGGTTTTTAGGAGCTGGGAGGAGGGAGGGTGAGAGGGAGGAACCTTCACGGCCAGGTTGGCCCACCCCTTGCCAGGTCGCGAAAAACCCTTCCAAGAGGCATTTTCCCACAGGCTCCCTGCCTCTGCAGGCCACGTGTAGAGTAGTCCTTTGCAGGCGTCCTGCCCATGCTGCTGTCCCTGTTTTGGGGGCACGTGGGAGCCAACACGGGAACCAGGTGTGTGGTGGGCAGTCAGGTGTGCTTTGGGGTCACGGAGGCAGGTTTGGGACTGGGAGCCCAGAAAGGGACATACCCAGTCCTGCAGTTGGCCTGACTTTTGTCCATGTTAGCTTTGTCCTGGAGGCTTAGCCAGTGGAAGGTGCAGATGTCAGAATTATGAGAGAAAAGTGTTTCTTTGGCCATGGGGTAGATTTCTGAGCATCTTGACAAATTCTCATTTTGGAGACAAAATTGTCTAGGAGTGGAACTGGTGGGAGCTTCAACTGGAGACCTCGCCCCTAATTAAGAAAAATGCTCTTTGGAGCGCTGAATCAGCTTGGGAAAACAAAGTTCTCCCTTTGAACCAATGCCTCTCCCAGCCCTGGGGATCAGTGTCTAAAAGTAAATGAAGTGGAAATCTCCAGAATATTGCGTGGTCATAAAACATCCCAGAAGTGGGCTGGAGCAATGAGATGCCGAAAAGCAGGCCGGGCTGGCTGCCCTGCACCCACCCTGGAGGGGACAGGCTGGAGAAGGTGGACTCTCAGGGCTGGGAATGAGACCTGAGGAGCACTGTGGCACCCCTGGCAGTTTCCCTCAGGCTGTGCCCCATTCTTTCTGGGTCTGGCCAGGGCTTTAGAGATTTTTAGGAAATGACTTGGTGCTTCGTTTCTTTGGGGGAAGTGAGTGATTAGATTTTTCCTTCTTGGATTTTTTTCCTTTGCAAAATGTGATTGAATCAGCTATGCAGTGGGCTGGGCTAGCCTGGCCTCCTGCAACTGATTTATGCTTCCGTGTAGGCCGTTGGATTGAGGAATTGTGTTGTAGTGGAGAGCTGTTTGATTTTGCTCTCTCGAATTCATGGTTTCCTGGAGCAGAGGCCTCCTTCCTGGCTCCTATCCCCACCCCAGTCCATCCTTCAAAGATGGGTACCTCAAGGTTTCAAGGGGAAGTAGCTTGAACATAGACTGATTTACCCTGGAGCCTTCTTCAGGAAGCAGCTAAATGCAAGGTAGAAAGCTGGTAGGATGGGGAGGGTTTTAGCTAGAGCCCCAGGGAGACCAATGGGAGACTCCTAAAAATCCAGCTGGATTCTCGGTCCTGCGTACTGGGAAGAAACTTGCATTCCCTCAACTCTTAGGTAAATTGCAGCCTGGTGAATAATTAACCTTGCCGTTTTAGCTTTTTTTTTTTTTAAAGAAAAAGAAAAATCCCAACCTATGAAAGATTAAAGATCAGTTTTTGTCCAGCAGGATTGGAATGACAAAGGAGGTATTGGGAGAAGCCAGTCCTCTCATCTGCACTCCTAGCAACTCTGGAAATTCTGAACCTTAGAAGAAATCCCTCCAGGGTTTTGTTGGTGGCCATCCCTGCCGAGCCCCTGGCTGCTTCCCTGGGTTTCCTTTGGTCCCTCTTTGCCCAAAGCTGAGCTGTCTGAATGGTGAGGATTCTCTCCTCCACTTTGTCTAGCAACAGCTTGGCCCTTGATACTGCAGGAGGAGTTAATTCCGCTGCTGGGCCAGTCTACAGCCCTCTGCGCGGGCTGGTAAATATTTGGCCAGTCTCAGTTCTTTTTACACAAAAGAACGGCGCTCCTAATCTGTGATAAGTCCCTGAAAGAGAGTTGTCTCAGAAGCAAGGGATCATTTTGGTTTCCGTGAAGTGTTTTTTTCTCGAAGCAGACCAGTCTGAAGGCCATGGAGGCACACTTTGCGTCCAGATGTATTTGGGTTCCAACTGCGGCTCACCAGCTGTATGGCTTTGGCCCAGTGACTTCTCTGTGCCCCAGTTTCTTTCCTTGTGAGATGAGGGTTATGATACCTACCCTGTAAGTGTGTGGCGAAGCTTACGAAAGATGTGTGTCAGGGTGTCTGGCACAAACCAGTAGATCTCCGACTGGTAGTCTTCGTCCCCTGGCTCTTTTTTTTAAATAAAATTTTTCAAATTATTATTTTCTTTCTTTTCTCCTTCCTTCCTTCCTTCCTTCCGTCCGTCCTTTTTCTCGACATAGTCTTACTCTATTGCCCAAGTTGGAGTGCAGTGACACGATCTCAGCTCACTGCAGTCTCCGCCTCCCAGGTTCAAGCGATTCTCCTGCCTCAGCCTCTCGATTAGCTGTGATTACAGGCGCCCGCCACCACACCCGGCTTATGTTTGTATTTTTAGTAGAGATGGAGTTTCGCCATGTTGGCCAGGCTAGTCTCGAACTCCTGAACTCAAATGATCTGCCTGCCTCAGCCTCCCAAAGTGCTGGGGTTACAGGTATGAGCCACCACGCTCGGCCTGTTTATTTTCCTTTTCTTTGCTTTTCCTTTCTTTTCTTTTCTTTTCTTTTTTCTTTTCTTTCTTTCTTTTTTTTTTTTTTTGAGACAGATTCTCAGTCTGTTATCCGGGTGGAGTGCAGTGGTATGGTCTCTGCTCACTGAAACCTCTGCCTCCTGGGTTCAAGTGATTCTCCTGCCTCAGTGGGATTACAGGCATGCACCATCGTGCCCTGCTAATTTTTTGCATTTTTAGTAGAGATGGGGTTTTACCATGTTGCCAGGCTGGTCTTGAACTCTTGGCCTCAAGTGATCCCCTCACCTTGACCTCCCAAAGTACTGTGATTACAGGCATGAAATACCACGCCCTGTCTTAAATTATTATTTTAAATTAAAAAAAAAAAAAGATGTTTAGATGCCATGATGTAGGTGGCAGTGCCTTAACCGTGTGTGTGTTGTCAGGCCCAAGAGCCTCTTCCATCCTTGTCAAGGGGAGCGCTAACCTTCTCTCTTTTCATACAACCTGGCTCTCTTATTTTGTATCTGTATGTATATACATGTTGGTTGAAACTGGTGCAGGGTGATTGAGACTTGGGCTTGTGGGTCTGGTAGGTTCAAGGACTAACTGCATCGCTTGGGAGCATGGGGCCTCGGGCAAGTTACTTAATCCACTGGGAACAGGAGCATTGTAATCACGAGATGGGGATACTGTCTGGGATTCCCATCCCCTATCTGAGTCTCAGTCCTCTCAGTTTCTGTGGTTTGACGACTGTGTGCTAGGGGCTGGGCCAGGCAGATGCTGGGGTGTCCGTTAGTAAGATGGGCACGGTCCCTCGCTGCCTGCTCTGATTTTTGCCCCAGCTCTGAGAGCAGATTAATGGTATTGTAAGTCCTCACTGTATGGTTGAAGTCGCGACTCAGAGGGGAAGAGACCCTCCCAGAATCTCCCAGCTTGCCTCGGTACCACAGGAGCAGGGCCCCCGGCCTTCCGGGTACAGCCTCCCAGGTTGGAAGCTGGCAAGCTGGGGCTGTAGAACAGGAGGTGGCTGGGCCTGGATTCGCTGGCACCGAGTCCTTAAAGGAACCCTGGGTAGCAGATGTGGCTGCCTTGCACATCTGCTCAGCAGTGCATCACTCCTAAAGGCCCAAAGACTCGTCCGGTCCTGACACTGAGCACGTTTCAGAAAAGGTCCCAGGGAAGACATTTGAATTGCCACAGCTGCTCAAGGCTCGCTCCCTCACTCATGCCGTGGGCAAGCTTAACATCCTCTAGTAGGACCAGTCAAGCAGGGCACAAAATGGAAGGGGGGGGTGAGGGGGACGAGAAAATAATGATATTCCAGAAAATGCTGCAGAGTAATCATCGTGGGGGGGAAAAATCAGAATTTCTTGGGACTTAGACTTTTTCATGGCTCAGTGGTGTTTTTCTTTAGAATTTAGGACTGGAGGTAGGGATAGACCATAATCTTTTCAATGCTCAAGAGCCTTCAGCAGGCCTCACTGGCTCTGGGCAGGGGGCAGGGCTTACAGGACCCAGAGCAGGTGACATCTTACCCACTGTGGGTGCTTCCTCCCTCCTCCCTTTGGCACGGTCTGAGGAATTTTGAAATCACCTCATAGCCAGACCCCTTGCATTTGCTGCCCAGGAGAACGGAGCAAGGAGGTGCCATGTGGAAAGCCCCGCTGTCTGATTTTCCTCTGAGCTTGTCACTGCAGCCTGAGAGCCCCCTTCTCTGTCAAGTGGGTGACTGGACTGAATACACCAGACCCCCTTTGGCATTCTTCTAAGATCCTGAGGAGGAGGAAGAGCCGAGGAGGGCACGGGGTGGAGCCTGGGGCTGTGGTTTGGAGGATGGGAGGGCTGGGTGAGGGATTTGGAGATTGCAGCTGGGAAATTTGGATCGGCCTGTGAAGACTTTGTGGTTCATTCTCATGAAACTCGCTTCCTCTCACTGGATTTCTGCCCTGGGGGACGTGGGGTTCAAGTGAAAACACTGGGTTTTCCTTCTTGGTGACTGAGGCTTAAATTCTGGTCTCCCAGGCAAACATTTAAGAAATAACTCTCTTTTCTCTCCTTGTCCATTGTAAAACAAACCCTTTTTTTCCCCCATGTGTCCCACCCCCCTGAAAAGAATTAGATTGCATTGCTGCTTACTAGCTGGTAGCACCTGGCTTTCCAGCAGGCTGGTTGAAAACAGAAAATGCTTCTCTGCTTAAGACAGGGAAAGGGCGTGGGCTTTGGCATCAGAAACCCGGCTTTCCTGTAGACTAGCTGGGTTGGGCCAGGGACGTCTTCCCAAGACTCAGTTTCCCTGTCTGTGATAATATGTACCTTCTTCTCAGGGCATTATAAGGACTGAACAAGAATGTCTGTGTGAAACACCAGGCGCGTGGTTGGGGGTGGTACATGGTAGTTCTTCCCGGGTGACAATGTTCATCCCAGGGCCCATGGGACAATGAGGTCAAAGAAGGACTACCTGAGGCTGGTGTGCCTGCTTGCTGGCTTGGTATCTGGGGAGAAGACAGTGGAAGAAGAGCAAATCCTTGCTGTTGGGGTGTGGGGGTGAGTTGTGTGGGTCCTGCCTCTTCAGTGAGACATGCCTACCACTTGGGAGGGGCGTGGGATGGAGGTGGGGGGCCAGGAGTCACAGCCTTTTCCGGGGGTTGGGTTCGTGTGACTACCACTTAAGCCTATCTGAGAGGAGAGGTTAGTGGGAGAGTCAGGGTGAGTTTGTGCTGAGTTCCTTCTTGTCAAACTTGCTTTTGTGGGCTTAAGAACATGGGAAGGGTGGAGAGGGGGCCATATCTTACAAAAGAGAAAGGCTGGGCTCAGTGGCTCACGACTATAATCCCAACACTTTAGGAGGCTTAAGTGGGAGGATCGGTTGAGGCCAGGAGTTCAGACCAGCCTGGCCAAGATAGCGAAATCTCATCTCTACAAAAATAAAAAATAAATTAGCTGGGTGTGGTGGCTTACACCTGTAGTTTCAGCGACTCTGGAGACAGGGGCAAGACAGGATTGCTTGAGCCAGGAGTTTGAGGCTGCAGTGAGCTATGGTCACACCACTGCACTCCAGCCTGGGCAACATAGTAAGACCCTGCCTCTGAAAAAGTAAGAGGAAAAATTAGTCAGGCATGGAGGTGTGTGCCTGTAGTCCCAGCTACTCAGGAGGCTGAGGTGGGAGGATCGCTTGAGCCCAGGAGTTCAAGGTTACAGTGAGCTGTGATTGACTGGGTCACTGCACTCCAGCCTGGGCAATAGAGTCAGACCCTGTCTCTCTTGAAAAGTGTCTTGCTTTTGGAACTTTGAGGGCGATTAAACAGAGACTTAAGTACAAGTAAAAAGTCTTCAACTTGCCCGGCCAGACCACTGTATATCTGGGAAAAGTCAACTAGACCGCTTGCTCCAGCTGGTTGGTCTGGTTGGTGTGGAGGGTGAACCCTCCTCTGGCCCGAGGCACACACCCTCTCTCCTCCTGTGTCTGGTGATGGCAAGTGTTTATCTTTGCTCAGGTCTGGGTGCACGCTAACCTTGGCCAAATCTCTGAATGTTCAGACATCTGCCAAAATATCCCATTTCGACAATGGGCCTTCTCTACAGAGATGAGATTACAGGGGGCAGTACTGGGATGCTGGAAGACCACTTAAACTTTGACCGCAGGAAGGGGCAGGGTCTAGGATCCTGACTTTGAATGTAAGGAGTGGGGATAGAGAGAGGCCTGAGGACCAGCTCCCTGCTTCCAGAGCCGGAGGGGGAGGGGCTGCTGCCACCCTATCTTGGCATTCTCCCTTTCGTCCTTGGGGCAGATTTCGTTGTAATTAGACAAGTTGTGACAAATAGCCCATTGGTCTTTGGGCCGGAGAATTGTGCCGAGTCCTGCCTGGAAACCCAGCCTTGTTCACTTGGGAGCCATAATTAGGCAAGAGAACAGTTCATGAGCCCTTTGATTCAATAAAGACCCTTTTATGATGTTGGTTTTTCCCAGAAAAATAATACCACTTTGCTCCATGTATTGCATTTAGATGTGTAATCATATTAGAGCTAAGCAGCCCAGGGGACTGAAGTCGTGTAGCTGGGTTTGTGGGGGCAGAAAGGTGCAATCCCTCTCCTCCCCGTAAGGGTCACAGCTGACACTTGTGTAACAAAGACAGGTTAACAGGAGAGAAGTTTGACAAATTTATTTAATCAGTGTTTTACACAACATGGGAGCCTTCAGAAATAAGACGCAGAGACCCAGGGAAAACTATTTTTATGCTTAGATTGGAGGAAGAATGGACAGCCAT
This sequence comes from Papio anubis, assembly GCF_008728515.1. Lineage (NCBI taxonomy): Eukaryota > Metazoa > Chordata > Mammalia > Primates > Cercopithecidae > Papio > Papio anubis. The sequence continues at coordinate 24,164,657 of NC_044992.1, forward strand.
CTAGGAATGTGATTGGACAGAAAGGGTGTGACCTAATGTAATAGACAGAGGGGGCCACCCAGCAAGGCCTGTCTATTCAGATGCTTTTTGGCCTCACTGTGCAGTGCAGCATGTTGGGGTGTATGGGGCAGGACCCCTTTGGGATGAGGGTTGTGAAGGGAGAGAGTGACCTTTCTAGATACTATGTCTTGCTTTGGGGGAGAGGAGTTCTACTTCCTCTGACCCACCTTGGGGAAGAGGAATTCTGGTTTCTGTGCCTGGCTGCTGGGGAGAAAGAGGGGCAAGAGACAGAAGGGTGGAAGAAGGTCAGAGAGAACTTGCTTTCTCCTTTAGTTCAAAGTGCTCAGTTTACCAAAGTGCCAGGCTTTGGGGTATCCTGTTCTCAGCCCCATGGAGTAAAGCCTGTTATCCGGTCTTCAGAGAAAAACAGTGTCCTCAGAAAAAAAGAAAATGAAAAGGAACACTTCTGAAGATTTTCTGTCTTGTCATTTAAAGAACATTTTCTCCCTTCAGAGTGAGAAGTGACCCAGGGGAAAAAAAAACAAAAAGTGAAAGTGACTTGACTGGCCAGTGGCAGTGGCAGCCCCTGGTGCCCTCTGCAGTCCTGTGTCGGCCCAGGCCACACGTGCCCAGCATGGTTGATATTTGTCAGATGAGTAGCACGTGTCCAGCCACGGGCCAGAGAAAATGCCCCCAGAGGATGCTTGCGTCCTCTCCACAAGGAGTTGTGGTCAGCCTACTGGGGTCTCCACCGGGGTGGCAGGGCTGCAGACGCTGGTGTTTGCAGGTGGCAGTTCTCGTCCTCGTCCTCATCGCCTCCCTGCGAGGGACAGTCAGCCCTGACTACATGTAGCCCTGGAGCTTGCGGGCAGCTTTCAGCTCATTGGGAAGGTGTGCCGGGCCCATGACGTTGACCAGACAGTTCTTCCAGGCATGAGAGGGATGCCCTGCCCAGGTCGCTGTCAAGGCACAGCCCCTCCCAACAGCCACCCTCTTGCCTTCTTACCCCAAGACCATGTTGTCAGGCAGGCCAAAAGCATTTCCCAATCATGGAGTCAGATCCATCCCAGAAATCTGCCCTGTGCCCAGGAGAGGTCGAAATCGCCAATGGAATCAAGAACCTCTTTCCCAATTTGGGGTTTAGAAATCTCTGGCAATGAGGAAATTTCTGGTAGTCATTTGTAAGAGTTACTCTATTAAGAAATAGAGGGTATGACATTTCAGAATGCTAAAATTGTGTTGCATTAAAAAGGGGGAAAATCCATTTACCTCCCAAACATCTGGTGGGAGTTATCACCAAAATATATTTTCAGATATCCTCTAATGTAGAAAAACTGTGTATTTTGTAGGACATGGTTTATCTGTTTGTAGATAATGTGTATTAAAATACTTTTGCAGTCTCACTACTATTTTAAGGTGACTCTTTTTGACCTTCATACTGTAGGCTTTTTAAAAAAATGTAGAGTGGGGGGGTTCTCACTATGTTGCCCAGGCTGGTCTCGAACTCCTGGGCTCAAGCAGTCCTTCCACGTCAGCCTCCCCAAGTGCTAGGATTACAGGTGTGAGCCACCATGCATGGCCTACTTTAGGCTTTTTGGAAGGTAGTTTACACTTTTTGGAAGAAGTGCTGTTAAGTTATGTATATGTATATATTGCTTCCCCCGCCCAAAGGAGTATAATTAGAACATCTGAAACCAGATTATCCACTTAGTACATTTTTCTAATTAGCTGTTAGGAATTCGTGATGAGATAAATTATTTTAGATTTCCAAATGGAACTTTGGCCACAGGGAGGCTCTGAGGAAGTACACAGGGGAGAAAAATAATGGGTTTTTAAAGTTTCAACTCCACCCACTCACCTGCTCCCCGAAAAACCTAATGTGCCTGCCCATGAGGCAGCAACAGTGACCAGAAAATAGTTTCTTTTCCTTATTCTGAGTAAATGGAGTTGGAAGAATTATTCATTTATATTGGCTTTTCTTTGTTCCTGGTAATGAAGCAGGCAGACAGGGGTTGGCATTAAATACTATTTTTTCTACATTTTCATCAGTCATATTAGTAGCTGTTCTTTGGCAGAAAAAAAAAATCTGGTGATCTGAATTAATTCAGAACATATTTACTGTGAGCCTTGTATGTGCTTCCGTGTGCCAGGTGGCAACGAAGACCGTCTGTCAGGGGCTTTGGAGGGATGTCCCGTCAAGACCAAGGGGACGAAGTCAGGACCCAGCTTTTGCGTTTTGTAACTGTAGTTGATGCAGGCCCACCATCCTTTGTCCAAAATTCTGGATATGCAAGAAAACTCTGGATACTGAAAGTTGTTTTTGTCACTAATTGAGAGGGAAGACCTGACCCAAACTGACTTGAGACTATTGGAGTCCATATTTATCCTGGGGAGTGTAAATATTCATGGGTTTTCCTGCAGAGATATTAATGTTTGATTACGGGTGCTGCCCTGCTGGGGTGTTACATAATATGTGGCATAGGCACCACATTCCCTTTCTAAAACCTGAAAAGTTCCGGAACACATATGGCCTGAAGGTTTGGAGTAAGAGACTCTGCCCTGGAGTAGCATCTACTTAAGACCACGGCAGCTATGTGCTCAGAGTCCCCGCTCTGCCAGGGCCCGTTTCCGCTTCGGCTACAGGAGGAGCCTGAAGTCAGAATGAGAGTCCAGCTGACCAGTGTGTGCCATGCCCAAACAGCTGCCCCTCCACCAGGACAGGTGACTTGGCTGTCCCCATGACCCTCAGAGGCCTTCCCTCACCAGGTGCCAAGCAAAGATTGTTCAGAAGCAGATTCTACTCTGCTGTCGTCGTGAATACATCAATGAATGAGTACATCTATGTTCTAATAAAACTTTATGAGGGCTGGCTGCGGTGGCTCACACCTGTAATTCTAGCACTTTGGGAGGCCGAGATGGGCGGATCACTGAAGGTCAGGAGTTCGAGACCAGCCTGGCCAACATGGTGAAACCCCGTCTTTATTAAAAACACGAAAATCAGCTGGGCATGATGGCAGGTGCCTGTAATCTCAGCTATTTGGGAGGCTGAGGCAGGAGAATCGCTTGAACCTGGGAGGTGGAGGTGCAGTGAGCTGAGATTGTGCCACTGCACTCTAGCCTGGGTGACAGAGTGAGACTCTGTCCCCCCCCCCCCCAAAAAAAAAAAACCCAAAAAACAAAACTTTATGAAAACAGGTGGTGGGCTAGGATGGCCCTTTGACCGGAGTTTGCTGACGCCGTGTCAAAACGATGCATGCATCCTTAAACATACTGTTTTCTTCTGCAGACTTTAGCCCTGCCGTCTGCCTGCCTGGTCTGCTTGTCTTGTTCCCCACCCCCTGCCAAGTGGAGTTGCTTTAAAGAGATAAAAGTTGTGGCTCCAATGTCAGTACCCAGCCCTGCTTGGCTCCTCCAGATGGTCTGGAAACATAGATGGAAAGCAGGCGCTGCCCTCATTGGCCTGGCCTCGGTGGCAGGAGTGTGTTTTTGTGTGGACAACTGCAGTTGGGCCCAGGTCCAGCCTTGCTGAGGGCTACTCACTCAGGCCTCCACCCACTGATGGATTTTGGGGTCAGAGCCAAGCCCTAAGACATGTCGGCTGGCAGCCTGGGGCCAGGCAGGGCTGCTGCTGGGGGAGCCCAGTCCCAGGTGGGTTTGTGAGGTGTATGGGGAGTGAGGGGCTGAGAATGAGTGTTTCAGAGCCGATGTGTTCTTAGCAAAAGAATTTCTGGCAGAGAGAGGTTGATTATCGTAAACCCAGCGGCTCTGATGGATGAGTTTCAGGTCTCCTGGCTTGTTCATCCCAGCCCCGGAATGTCCAGCAAGGGCGGGGCCAGCCTGTGAGGCCAGGATGGCTTCTCACTGCATCAGAAGTTTAAATCCAGCCGAGCCCTCTGACTCCCACCTCTGTAGTGCGCTGGCCTGGGGAAGACTGGCTGGAGTAGACAGAAGGAGGGCGGGACCCTCAGAGCCCACTCTAGTCTGTGTACTGGAATCGCCCCTGTCCTCCCCAATCTCCAACCATCCCCAAGCTCCACCAAGGATGTTTGGCCCCCCGACTCGAAGAAGGCCTGGCCTTTCCAGGCTGCAGGGCCAGATCCTCTCAGCCAGCCCTGGCGGCAGGCTCCAGCATCCCAGAGAGACAGCGAGTCCCTGTATGTGCCCAGCACCTTCTCTCTGTAGGCGGTTTCTCTCCCAAGACATTTTGGGACTTTTGCCCTCTGCCTGGTCACCTTCTTTCCTAGCCAGGATAGGGCTGGTGGATGCTTTTTTTTTTTTTTTTTTTTAAAGCCAGTTCCAAACAAGGGCTGATATTTAGTTGCCCTTTCTTTTTCTTCTCTCATGGTTTTGTGGGTTGCTGGCACTTTAGGGACTCTGTTCAGAGTGGAGCCTCCTCACTCTGCAGCTCCCTGGTAAGCCCTGGTGGCCCATCAGCCCGCAGAGGAAGGAGGCACTCACTCGGGTGAGTATGAATACCCACACTCCGCAGGATAAATACAGACTCTGACAGTCTCAAGTCAGTTTGGGTCAGATTTTCCCACTCAGTGACAAAAACAACTTTCGGTATCTGGAGTTTGGTTTGAGTTGAGAATTTTAAATAAAGGATCGTGGGTCTGCATCAACCACAGTTACAAAATGCAAAAGCTGGGTCGTGACTTCATCCGTTTGGTCTTGATGGCACATCACCCTGACCCGTCCTTATCGCCACCTGGCACATGATGCACCTCAGTCATCAGCGTGTGCCCAGTGCAGGCCCACGCGGAGTGAGCACTCAGGGAAGGCGCATGGAACTGGACTGGGTGGCTGGTGTGTTTGGTGATAGGTTAGCTCTGCTGTCATAGCCAAGTCCAGATGGGTCACCATCACATACCCAGCACGGTGTGAGGAGATCCTCCAACCACTGTCAGGGGCAGCTCTCCTGGTTCTGCCTCCTTGTTTTTGGACCAAGCTCTTTGGTTTCTGGGCCAAGAACTGCCTGTAGCATTGGGTGTGGGGACTTGGGTTTTGCTTTGTTGGTGGAGAATATGGCTGTGATCTGGGTTAGGGCACAAAGCTCAGGTAGATGACAGGTGCCAGAGCAGTGGTTCAAACTTGGGGGAATCACAGCAGGAGCCTATTAACAATGCAGATTCCAGGGCCCCTTGGTAGACCTGGGAAGGCGGGTGCAATCAGCATTGTTAATAAGTGTGTGTGACTGTGAGGCAGGTGTTCCCCGGATTGCGCTCTGGTGGGCTGGACCAGTAGGTAAAGCACAATGTGATGAGATTTGGGACGGTGGAATGGGGAGAAGGAAGGGGCTATAACCCAGGGAGAGGCTGGGGTCAAGGAAGGTCACCCAGAAGAGGTGAGCTGAGTCTTGAAGAACAAAGCAGGAATGGTAATAATAGCTAATCTTGATTGAACGCTTTGTGCCAGGCACAGTTCTAAGCCTTTTCCATGAATGAACCCATTCAGTCCTCCAGACAACCCCGTGAAATAGGTAGTAACCCCAGACTCACACAGGAGCAGACCAAAGCACTCGGGGCTAAGTTGCTGGCCCAAGGCTAGTGAGTGGTGAGCTAGGTCTTGCCTGCTCATTGCACGGCACCACATGGGGTAAGGCGTGCCAGGCAGCGGGAGCAGTTCAGCACGGTGATGCAGGTGTGGTGTTCAGTGGTTCAGATGATGCAGAGCCTAGTGTGGCGGGACTGCTTCGGTTCTGCTTTGTTGGTGGAGAATATGTCTGTGATCTTGGTTAGGACAGAAAGCTCCGGGTGGGTGACAGGTGCCAGAATGGCAGTTCGAGAGGGCTGAGGCTGGAGCTGGCAGTCGGGATAGCAGGCACACTTCCTCACAGTCTGAACTGGAAGGAGCGTGGAGTGTGGGGGAGAAGGTGCAATGTCAGTGCCCAGGGTGCAGCGAAGCACAGGCTGACACCCTGACCCAGCCCCCTTCCCAGAGGGGAAGAATTCGAGGTAGCCCAGCCCCTGCCCTTGGGGGTCTGACGGGATCCACTTTCATTAGGAGCCTGCTACACACTTTGCTTTCTTTCAATCCTTACGTTGCCCTTCCAAGTGGGGCTTATTATTCCCATTTACAGATAGGAGAGCTGAGGCTGGGAAGCCAAGTGGCGTACACAGGGTCAGGTCATACGGCAAGTTAGCGGGTAGTGGTGCCAGGGCAGGCTGGCTGTCTTTTGTGGGGATGTGTTTTCACCACAGCGGGGGCAGCCTGTGTTCTGAGAGGCCAGATTTCCTGCATGGACAGTGGGACCCATGGTCAGACCCCCAAAGAGCAGGTGCAGTGCCAGGCTGGACAGATTCCAGCTGTGCTGGGGCCTTGCGCAAAGTGGCCTGGTCTCAGCAGACACGTTTCCTGTTGCTGGGTGACATTCCACAGGTGGGAGGCACGTGCAGGACCTCATTCCCTAGGGGCCTTCCTGGTCTGGGCCCTGATGCTGGGGTTGACCCTCTATTGCCCTGGAGGCTCACCTGGGCCTCCGAGCAGAAGGGACTGTCCCATTAAGGAGAATCCTCTACAAGTCTCTGATTCTGGAAGCTCTTTGTTTTTATCATCCCATACGAAAAACACATTGGCCAGCAGTCTCTTCCCTTCTTTTTGGCCACTTTCTCACCATCTCCTTCACTCCACCTTGGTTTCTTCCAGCCGAGCCTGTGAGCTTGTTGATTTGAACTCCAAAACCACCTACGACATCCCAGAGGTCTTCACACTTGTCTTTGTTGCCCATTGTAGGCCGTTTTCATAGAAGGTATTGGGAGGACCTGCCTTCCCACTCAGGCCAATGTGAAGCTCTTTTGCTAAGGGTGGGGTGGGGTATGGCCGAGAATTGGCGGGCTGGCCTGAGATACGTTCAGCGGCACCCCAGGGCGCGCTGTTACTCACAGGTTGCAGCCTCTTCCAGCCCCTTTGCTTTCTGTGGCTGAAAGTCTCATTTCCTCTTTGGCTTTCCCTTTGAAACGGGAGAGAGGGTGGTGGGAGCTTAGCTCCTTCCAGGCCCATTTTACAGACAGGGTAACCAAGGCCACGACTGCTAGAGAGAAGCGGAGCCGGAGTTCCCGTGCCCATTCCTGTCAGAATCTCATGTCTGGGTGCTGTTCTTTAAGACAGGCTGGAGAGATTCGGGGCAGCTCTTCTCCCAGGTTTTCAGGCCTGGATCGCTCTTCCGGGCACTTCCTGGTGTTTTCTTCTCGTTGCCTGAATCAGGCCTGGCCTCAGCAGAGGCCTTGGTTCCAAGAAGGCTGGAGGCTGGCTGGCTTGTGTTCATGTGTCACACCAGGCCTGAGACCATCACTGTCTCTCTGAGATGGTCCACGCCTCTCCTGTGAACACAGGGGCTACAGGCTGTAGTTCTTGCCACATTCCTGAGTTTTGGGGGCTGCCGTTCACATTGGGATTCCACCAGGATGCTGGTCTGCGGTTGCCTGCAGGCAGAAGGTGCTGGGTTCTGAGTTGGCTTTGGGTGGAACACAGGTCATTCCTGGGCGTGCCTTGGGAGGGCAGCGAGGCTGGCCACAGCTGGGCCCAGCACTGGAGAGAATTGTGCCTCTCTGGAGACGCTGCAGCCTTCCCACGGGCTGTGTGGAGGGGGGTCAGTGTCGGGTGAGGGGACTCCAGCTTCACCTCGGCTCACCTGGGCATGGCAGACGACTGCTTCCTCACCTGGAGAGTGTTCAAGGACAGCAAGAAAAATGAGGGACTTTCAGGGGCAGCTGTGTTTTCTGACTCAGTCATAATGCCCCTAAAAATCCTTATTGTTCTTGCAGTGTGCATCGGGCAGCGGCCAGCAACCTGCCCCTCACCCACCTGGCCCTTCTGGGAGGACTGGGACTTCCTGGGGTCAGACTGGAATGTACCTCCAAACCAAGAGTGAATGGGGACTTGCTGATTATTAAAACAATTTTGTTTGCGTGCATTTTTAGCATCTTCTCTTCTGGTGGAGGATTGGAGTGGCTGAGGGTCGGGAGGGCTGGACATCAAGATATTCCTGTGCAGATCAGAGCCCAGGAGGGTGCAGGAGCTCCCTGGTTTGTGTGCAGTGAAGGCCTGGAAGAGCCTAGCTGCACGTGCAGTGCCTAAGGAAGGTCATCTTCCGGGTCAGTGATGTTAGAGGCAACAGTGTTGGGCTGGACAAGATGCCCCCCAACCTTTCCTGAGAAGTTGAGGCAGGAGCGGAGGAGGCATCTATCTGGGCAGGAACTTGCATAGTATTTTAAAATAGAAGGCAGCCTGGCCAACATGGCAAAACCCCATCTCTACTAAAGATGCAAAAGTTAGCCAGGTGTGGTGGTGTGTGCCTGTAATCCCAGCTACTCGGGAGGCTGAGGCACGAGAATCGCTTGAGCCCGGGAGGTGCAGGTTACAGTGAGCCAAGATCGTACCACTGCACTCCAGCCTGGGCGACACAGTGAGACCTTGTCTCAAAAAATAAAATAAATAAAATAAAATAAAATAAATAAAATAATAAAATAAAATAAAATAATTAAAATAAAATAAAATAAAAGCTCAGAGTCCACTGTCTGAGGCCCAGTGAACTAGCCATTTTGAAAATAGAACTGCAGTGGGTTGAGGGTCATTCCTCCTCTGCTGTGACCCTGGAGCTTGCTTTTCCTTGTCTGAAAGTTCTCCCTCCTTACTTCACTTCATGGATCTCCTCCATTCTCAGCAGGTCTCCCTACCCCCACCCTATCCAGTCCCACCCCGCAGATACAGTCACGCACTGCCTAACAATGTTTTGGTCAACGAGGGACTGCATGTAGGACGGCGGTCTCATAAGATCATAACACTGTGTTTTTACTGTGCCTTTTCTATGTTTAGATACACAGACACTTGCCATTGTGTTCTAATTGTCTACAGCATGCAGGACAGGAACGTGCTGTACAGGTGTGTAGCCTGGGAGCAATGGGCTACCCCATCTAGTCTAGGTGTGCAGCAGGCTATACACCATCTAGGTTTACGTAAGTACACTCTGTGAGGTTGGCACAATAACAAAATCACCTAACAATGCCTTTCTCAGGACGGATCCCCGTTGTTAAGTGACATATGACTCTATTTTGACCAGCCAAGGCTTTTGGAGATCCTGGGGGATTGTCGAGAAGCAGAAATACCTTTTTATTTTTTCACTTTTATTATTGTTACTATTTTTTGAGACGGAGTCTCGCACTGTCCCCTGGACTGGAGTTCAGTGGTACGATCTCAGCTCACTGCAACCTTCACATCCCAGGTTCAAGTGATTCTTCTGCCTCAGCCTCCCAAGTAGCTGGGATTACAGGTGTCTGCCACTACACCTGGCTAATTTTTTGTATTTTTAGTAGAGGCGGGGTTTCACTATGTTGGCCGGGCTGGTCTTGAATACCTAACCTCATGATCCACCTGCCTTGGCCTCCCAAAGTGCTGGGATTACAGGTGTAAGCCACTGCGCTCGGCTGAATCCAAATTTTTCTGAGACCTATTTTTTTTATTTTTTACTTTTTTGAGACAGAGTCTTACTCTTTCACTCAGCCTGGGGTGCGGTAGCTTCATCACAGCTCACTATAGCCTTGACCTCCAGGACTCAAGGGATCCTCCCACCTCAGCCTCTCAAGTAGCTGGGATTACAGGCACCCACCACCGTGCCCAGCTAATTTTTGTATTTTTAGTAGAGATGAGGTTTCACCATGTTGGCCAGGCTGGTCTCAAACTCCTGACCTCAGGTGATCCACCTGCCTCGGCCTCCCAAAATGCTGGGATTACAGGCATGAGCCACCATGCCTAGCCAGAAATACTTTGTTAAACAAATCAATTTGTGTTATGCCTGCCTTCCGCAACAATGCCAATCCACGAGAATGTCACTAAACCCGAAGCAACAGAATCCTGCTCTTCAGTGGAGGCTGGGCTGGTGGCTTGAAGTAAAGGACAGGTGGGGAGATGGACAAAGTGACAAGCAGGACTCTGCATGCCCCAGAGGGTCCACTCTATGTTTTACTGCCTTCATGGGTCAGCAGGGGAAGTTTACCCTTGAGGTATTTCCAGGGTCCCTAGGTGCCGCTCAAAAGCTCTCGTCACTGGAGGAGATGACCACGTGTGCTCAGCATTTGCAGAACTCCAACTGCCACGATCTTCCCTGAAGCCCAGCCCTGGCTCCAGTGGGCACTGGCCGGTGCTACTGTGACTGTACCTCCACACGAGCTCTCCCAGAGACAGTTTTGAAGGGGCTGGGTTTGCTCAGGAACCTTGCCTTTTTTCTGCCCAGGGCAAGGACAGCTCCAAGGTAAAATTTAAACATGATGGCATTTATCCTTTCTTGGTAAGGGATGGGTGTGGCTCCCACGAAATGCTATTCTCACAATCTCCAATGGACAGGGGTGTTGCAAAGGTTCCTTCATCCCCGATCAGCTTCCCTGCCATTTGCTACCCTCAACCATCCCATCCCATGGGGCCCCTTTCTCCTGCCCTTCATTCCCCTGAACCTCTTTGTTCTTGCATGTTTTCCTCATTCTGTTTTTTTTTCCTTGACACAGAATCTTACTCTGTCACCCAGGCTGGAGTGCAGTGGCCTGAACCAGGCCCACTGCAACCTCTACCTCCTGGGCTCAAGCAATCCTCCCACCTCAGCCTCCTGAGCAGCTGGAACTACAGGCGCACACCACCATGCCTGGCTAATTTTTGCATTTATTGTAAGGACAGGATTTTGCCACATTGCCCAGGCTGGTCTCAAACTCCCGAGGCCAAGCAATCCTCCTGCCTTAGCCTCCCAAAGTGTTGGGAATAGAGGTGTGAGCCACTGCACCTGGCCAGTTCTTCATTCTTTACCACAAAACATTTACAAAAGATAATACATCAACCTTTTTTTTTTTTTTCCCCAGACGGAGTCTCACTCTATCACCCAGGCTGGAATACAGTAGCACAGTGGCACGATCTCGGTTCACTGCAACCTCCGCCTCCCAGGTTCAAGTGATTTCCCCTGCCTCAGCCTCCTGAGTAGCTCCTGGCACCTGCCACCATGCCCAGCTAATTTTTTGTGTTTTTAGTAGAGACAGGGTTTCACCGTATTAGCCAGGATGGTCTCAATCTCCTGACCTCATGATCCGCTCCCCTTGGCCTCCCAAAGTGCTGGGACTACAGGCGTGAGCCACCGCGCCTGGCCTACATCAACTTTTTAAAAGAGGAAATATATCAAATATAAAACTGATTACTATTTTTTCGCTATTGTAAAAGAATTGCCTTCTACTATGGGGCATTTGAAAAATACAAAGGGGCCAGGCTTGGTGGCTCACACCTATAATCTCAGCACATTGGGAGGCCTAGGTGGGCAGATCACTTGAGTTCAGGAGGTTGAGACCAGCCTGGGCAACATGGCGAAAACCCTGTCGCTACAAAAAACACAAAAATTAGCTAGGCGTGGTGGTGCACGCCTGTAGTCCCGGCTTCCCAGGAGGCTGAGGTGAGAGGATTGTTTGAGCCTGCGAGGTGGAGGTTGCAGTGAGCCGAAATTGCTCCACGGCACTCCAGCCTCAGCGACAGAGCCAGACCCTCCCTCCAAAAAACACAACAAAACAAAAAAAGAGAGAAGGGATAGAAAGGGCTTATAAATGCCCATACCTAGAGATAATGTCCGCTAATGAAATCTATCCTTCCAGCCTTTTTTACTCATGCCTGTACTTCCCCACCCAGTTAGCAGGATTGGGACTTTTAAAAGGATCAGGCTTATAACTCATTTGAGCAATGGCCCTGTGCCCTCGGGCCAGAAAGCCTTTATTTTCTTTTTACCAAGCAGGATATGCTGTGGGCTGCTGCTGGCCTCTGGCCAGGAAGCTCAGTGATCTTGCTGGAGGGTGTTTGAGCAGCACCAGGTCTCTCTAAACCAGGATTGATGAAATTGTCAGTGAGGATGCCGGACAAGAGGGCTTTATCCCGTCTGATTTCTAAGTGGGTGGCTGCATTGCTTCTTGACCAGGCTGCACAGGAGAATCACTTGGGAGCATTAAAAACGTGCCAGTGCCTGGCCCCATGCAGGACCCACTGGATCTGAATTGCTGGGGAATGAAAGGGCCCAAGAACTAGTATCTTTGTTTTTGTTTGTTGTTGTTTTTTATTTGTTTGTTTTTTTAACACAGGGTCTCTCTCTCTGTCTCCCAGGTTGGAGTGCGGTGCACTGCAGCCTCAATCTCCGGGGTGCAGGTGATTCTCCCACAGCCTCCCAAGTAGCGTGTGGTGTGTGCCACCGCGCCTGACTGGTGTTTCCTGTTTTTGTTTTTGAGACAGAGTCTTGCTCGGTGGCACAGGCTGGAGTGCAGTGCTGTGATCTCGGCTCATGGCAACCTCTGCTTCCTGAGTTCAAGCGATTCCCGCGTTAGCCTCCCGAGTAGCTGGGTTACAGGTGCCCACCACCTCGCAAGGCTAACTTCTGTATTTTTAGTAGAGACAGTTTCACCGTGTTGGCCAGGCTGGTCAAACTCCTGGCCTCAAGTGATCTGCCCGTCTCAGCCTCCCAAAGTGCTGGGATTACAGGCATGAGCCACTGCACCTGGAACCTGGCCATTAAAAAATTCTTTTTTGTAGAGATGAGATCTCACTATGTTGCCAAGGCTGGTCTTGAAGTCTTGGGCTCAGGCTTCCCAAAATGCTGGGATTATAGGCATGAGCCACCACACCTGACCAGTTATTTATTTATTTTTTCTTATGTTCCTCAGGTGAGTCTCTTAAGCAATCAGAGGAGAATTGTTGGGCTAAATGCCCACAAGCTAGAGATGGAAGACGTTTTCTCCCGCTTTGCCTTCAGAGCCCGATCAAGGGACGGGACCATTTGCAGTTGGCCAGCTTTCATTTCCATTATTGTCTCTGCTGCTCGGTCATCTTTTGATCCTCATTTTGCAAGCAGAAAACTGAGGCTAAGGGGATCGGAGGACTTACCTGAGGACACAGAATATGGCAGAGATGAGATGTAAAATCCACAGCTTCTGACCCTGCAGATTAGTGCTGTTTCAGTAGTACTAGTCATTAGTATTCATGATGAGCATATAGATAATAAGCATATTCTTGTGCTTAATAATAATTGGACATTTGGACATGACAGTATGCTGAGGCGTGGGTAGGGGCTGTCCCAGCAGGGTGAGTCATCGTCCCCTAGTTTCCCGATGCTCTGTGTCCCCTGCCAGTCAGCCTGGACCCACAGCTGCCCCCAGCCTGCCCTGTTGCACCAATCCCAGCTGTGGGCAGAGTAGGATTTGGCCCCATTTTACAGATGAGGAATAGGCTCAGAACACTCAAGAGGCTTGGCCCATGTTACCCAGCTCTCCTTGCCTGGACAGAGGCGTCTAGGAAGGAACACAGCCCTGCATGGGGCTTGCTTGTCTGAGTCCTCAGGGGCAGAGCTCTACTGGGGGTGCCCAGGTCTCTAGCAGACTGTCCCTGCCCCTCTCTCCTTCCTGCCGAGCTCAGCTCCAGAGGCCTGGCCTGTGGGTCGGCTGGGCAGGCAGCCAGCGCAGGGAGCTAACGATGGGTGCATTGTCGGCTCCAGGAAGCAGTCAGCTGTTCCCTGGCAGGTCTGCAGAGCCGGAGGGCCAGCCTGCCTCACTCGTGGAGGGTAGAGATAGAATCTGGGAGCTGAGAACACCACTTTCCCGGAGTCCAGTGGCTCTGGGCCAGCCCTCGGGCTTCCTTTGGAAGGAGGGCCCCGTGTACTCGGCCGCTCCTTCCTTGCTTGGCATCGGCCCTCTCCGTCCTCAGTCTGGCTCTCACCGTCCCCCCACCGAGCGCTTTGCAGCGGAGTGTACACTCTTGGCAGCGATGTCCATTAAACCTGCTTCCCAGAAAGCAGCATGGCTGTACAGGCAGATTCAGCCAGCGCCTTAGTGGGAGATGCAGTGGGCATCAGCTCAGGCTTTTCTTGCCCAGGTTCCCTGGGGAGCTGGGTTGGGCGATAGCCCTAAGCTGCCTTGGCTTCCTGGATCAGAAGTACCCTCAGCTCAGTCAGCAGCCTAGCCACTAGACAAGGCTGAGACAAGCGCTTTGACCTCCTGGAGTTGGGCTGGAACAAGCCTTTGCCTGGGAGTCTGATGAAGGCGGTCACTGAGCTGAGAACCTGGGGTAAAGCTCCCTGCTGAGCCTGTTGCCTCATTTGTTTGATGGGCACCATAGTTCCCTGTAGGAATCTGTGTACTTTCTAGGCTTCTTCCGAATAGATACAAGAAATTGTGGCTGCCTTTCCCTTCCCGGCCAGGAGTACACTTCAGCAGAGAACTCAGCAGTGCCTAGCGTGGGGAAGATGCCCAGTGAATGGTGCTTGCACCACATGGCTCACGAAGTGAAGTCTGGGTCGCAGCCGGAGGATGGTGCCTTCCCTCCTTGACCCTGCAAGGACAGCCTTTCCTGACAGTCAGTGTTGGGACAGTGGCTCTGAACTGGAAACTGAAGTCTTTACTTCTTTGCTCTGGATTCCCATCAGGTCTAGATCGCTGAGGTCCAGCGCCCACAGAGGTATCTTCCCCTCTGGGGGGGTTTGTCCTGTAAGTCCAGCTCCAAGGCATTCCCACTGGACCTGGGCCAGCGTGGCTGGTGCGGAACTGCTAACTCCCCTGCCAGCTTCCTTGGGGTGCAGACGGCCCAGCACAGGCAGGAAGGGCTTTCTGTTTGGCTCGACTGGTGGGGAAGCAATTAGTGCTTGCTTTCTGTTTTGATTCTTGTATCTAACAGGCAGAGTTTGTGATGTCACGGAAAAGCAGCCTTGGGCCTGCGTGGGTTTGAGGTCTGTCCTTGATAGCCTGGCCAATGTGGAATTGTCTGGAGGTAGGGGTGTGTGCTGACAGTACTCCCTGGGTATGAGGTGGCCATCTGTTGGCTTTCCATGCCCCCTTCTGATAATACCTCTTTTAATACCTTTCTGATAATACCTTCAGGAGATCACTGCTCCCTTACCCTGTATCTCTGGGGTTCTGGTGTGGCCAACCCCAAACCCTGGCTTTAGACACAGGCATGTGATCTAGGCCTGGAGGCCAAGTCCTGAGACTCTGCCATGGGACATCTGCAGCAATTATGGGGAAAGAGACATTCTGTTTCTGAGGGAGTTGCTGTGTTGATAGGATGTAGGCTGGGAACTGCTGGTGGCCATCCTGTCCTCAACTTGACAAAGCCAACAAAGAGGAAGGAAAATGAAGAGATGAGGCCAGGCGTGGTGACTTGTAATCCCAGAACTTTGGGTGGCCAAGGTGGGCGGATCACAAGGTCAGGAGATCGAGACCATCCTGGCTAACTTGGTGAAACCCCATCTCTACTAAAAATACAAAACAATTAGCCGGGTGTGGCGGCGGGAGCCTGTAATCCCAGGCTACTAGGTAGGCTGAGGCAGGAGAATGGCGTGAACCCGGGAGGTGGAGCTTCCAGTGAGCCGAGATCATGCCACTGCACTCCAGCCTGGCCGACAGAGCGAGACTCTGTCTCAAAACAAACAAACAAAAAACCAAAGAGATGGAGAGTATGGATCCAGCCATCAGTGAGCCCCTGGATCCAGCCATGCCTGAAACTAACTGCAGCCTGGACTAATCTGATTTTGTGAGCCAATACTTTTCTTTCTTTTTTCTTTTCTTTCTTTGCTTTGAGACAGCATCTTGCTCTGTCATTCAGGCTGGAGTGCAGTGGTGCAATCATAGCTCACTGCAACCTCAAACTCCTGGGCTCAAGCAATCCTCCTGTCTCAGCCTCCTGAGTAGCTGGGACCACAGGCACATGCCACCACACCCAGCTAATTAAATTTTTTTTTCTAGCAATGGGATCTTGCTGTGTAGCTCAGGCTGGTCTCAAACTCCTGGCCTCAAGTGATCCTCCCACCTCAGCCTCCCAAAGCACTGGGATTACAGGTGCAAGTCAGTGCGCCTAGCCTCTTTTCTAAAACCAGCCTGAGTTGGGTTTCCGTCACAGAAAGGGTCTTAATAAAGGCAGTGTTTTTCTTTGGTCCTGTATTTTTAAAAATAAACTTTATTGGGATATACTTTACATGTAACAAAACCCACCCAGTAAGTGTATAATTCATAAGTTGTGTCAGATGCGTGCACCCTTGTAACTACTACCACAATCACATGTGCAACATTTCTTATTTGCCCCTAAAAGTTTCTTTATCCCCTTTATGACCAATCCCTCTGACCCAGACAACCTCGATCTGCCTTTGTTTTGCAGATTCATTTTGCCTTCTCTAGAATTTCATGTAAAGAGCATCACATAGCGTGTACTCTTTTGTGTCTGGTTTCTTTTACTCAGCATGTTTTTGAGGCGCATCCACATGTTGCATGCATCTCAGTAGTTCGTTCCTTTTAATTGCTGGAAGGCATTCTATTATTCTATTGTATGGATGTGCCATGGTTTGTTTAACCATTTATCAGATGACAGATAGTTGAGCTGTTTCCAGATATCGTCTATTATGAGTAAGGCTGTTTTGAACATTCACATATGTTTCTTTCATTCTTTGTATGGGCGTATGTTTCAATTTTTGTATCTAGACATCAGCCTCATTTTACTGTTGAGGAAACAGGTTCAGAGAGGTAGAATGACCTGTCCAAGGTCACATGGCTGATGAACCTAGGGCTGGCACAGGGAACACAGCTGGGCCAGTGGGGTAGCTGGAAGAATGGCACCTTTCTCCTTTTGGGTATTTGGGTGTCCCCTGATAAATGGAGCTTGGGACTACTTGGAAGGAGCTCATGGAATCCTGGTAGCCAAGAACATCATTGCTGGGAGGGACTGCCAAGATGTCTCCCAGCGTCTTTCTTCTAATAGTAAATCCCAGCGTCTCCCTTTCTTCTAATAGTAACACTCCCTTTCCTTGGAAAACTGCTCCCCTATCGCTCTATCTGGTCCTGGAGCATTTTAGCTTTCCTGGTAACCCAGTGGTCACATGACCTTGGTGAGCCAATCATGCCCTGGATTGGTTCAGGTACTGGACATGAGATCCAATCAGAGTCCTTCCCTGGAATATTTGGAATTTTTCCCCTGAAACCTTTGGCCTTAAGCTAAGTTGAAATTAATGCACCTTATCTAGTGTTGAAGAAAAAGCTGGAAATGTGGGTGGGTGGCCCGGGGACCCTGAGAGGTAGGTGCCTACCATGCACCAATGATCATGTGCCATAATTCTCACCTTTCACCTGTCTAGACCAATGTTATTTTCCCCCTGTGGATTCCAGGGCTTGAAAGATAATATCTACTAAACCCCATACAGGAAGCCAGAATCCACTTCCCCAAATGTATTCTTCAATGCATATGTACAACTCACTGTCTCAGCTGACGGCTCCATCACTGCATAAGCCTGAGGCAGGACCCGGAGTTGAAATCATTCCAGCCGTAGGCAAAGAGGAGGAGGATGATGATGATGATGATGAGCTTGTCACCAACAAATCATGGACTCCTCCCAGAGGTCTGGAGGATGTCAGGTTGGCAACCCCAGTTTAGTCCAGCTGCCCATTTTGCAGGTGCTTCAGCAAGGAAACGGAGGCTTGGAGAAGTTAAGGCCTGGCTGGAATGTGGGTGTGTCACATGCATCTTGCTTGTCTCGTCAGATCCTCGCAGCTCCCCCGCCCACCAGACTGTTGGCTGCTTGCTGGGCCTTGGCCACAGCTGGGGCTGAAGGACTCTGTGGGGTCCCCGCAGTTACTTCCACAGCTAAAACCGACCAGCTGCTTTTCCAGCCTGACTCCTCTGAAACCATATGCCAGGAGGGCGTGGGACCTGGCTCCCACATGGCTGCTAAAGGGGCTGGAGAATGCAACCCAGAAGTGGGGTGGGGGTGAGGGAGTTCTATGGGATGACCTTTGAGCAATAGGAAATGGGAGGGTAAATTCCTTCTTTCTCTCTCCCTTCCTGGAGCCAGGCTTTGCTTGCTGTGAAGTGGCAGCAGTGTGGTTATCCATCATGTTGCCCTGCTTCCCATCAGTTTCCGACTTCACTCCTCTGTTTCCTCATTCCTGGTGCATGGGGGTACAACCTCCAAATTAAAGCATCAGCAATTAATCGCTTGCCCAAGGCTATTTCCTAGTGAACTCAGGCAGCCTGACTCCAGGATCTGCCCTACTCTACTTAGCAAACATTGAACCAGAGGGTAGATGTGTGGGAATGTGAATACATGAGTAAAGGTGATATATTCATATTTTATTTTAATTTTATTATCATTATTATTATTTTGAGATGGAGTCTTGCTGTGTTGCCCAGGCTGGAGGGCAGTGGCACCATCTCGGCTCACTGCAACCTCCGCCTCCCGAGTTCAGGCGATTCTCCTGACTCAGTCTCCCAAGAAGCTGGGATTATAGGCAGCACCACCACATCTGGCTAATTTTGTATTTTTAGTAGAGATGGGATTTCCCCATTTTGGCCAGCCTGGTCTTGAACTCCTGACCTCAAGTGATCTGCCTGCCTCGGCCTCCCAGAGTGCTGGGATTACAGACATGAGCCACCACGCCTGGCCTTATTATTGTTTGAAAAAATAACAATAGAGACGAAGTCTCTCTGTGTTGCCCAGGGTGGTCTACAACTCTGGGCTCAAGTGAACCTCCTGCCTTGGCCTCCCAAAGTGCTGGGATTACAGGCATGAGCCACTACACCAGGTTTATCTGTGATTTATGTATCATTACTATGGGGATGGGAGAGTTGATAGGGGGCCAGGATGGTGCCAAATTCATCAGAGATTATTCCCCTTGCTCTCTTCCCCTCCATTCACTACATTTAATCAAATTCTCTCTGATCTTCTGCTGTATTTCAGAGGCTATGGCCTCCCCACTAACTTCTCTGCCTAGTACAAAAGAATCCATACTCCCTGATCCTCCACTGAGGTATGAGATGCTGGCAAGGTACTCTGCCTCCCTGAGCGGGTCTCCCAATCTGAAAAGTAGGATTAACAATGTTCTCACTGCATAGGACCTCTGCAGGGCTTAACTTAGTTTGTACCTGGTGCACGAGTGTAGTGGGCATTGTTGGGGCTGCCTGTGCCTCATCACGTCTTCCAATAAGCCCTAATTTTGGGGCCCAGTCTCAGTCCCTACTGAGTAAATGGTGCTGTCTTCTCCACCCCATTCCCAGGCCGGCCACCAGATCCAAGTTCAATCACCACATTCCCTGCTCTGACTCCAAGAATTGGCTCAGGCCTGGGCCTGGGACTTAAGTCTGGCCAGTCACTGTAACAGTGCCCCCAAAGGTTTGCTGGAACAATCAGGAAAGAGGTACTTGCTCTTTGCTGAGATCATTAGCTTGCAGCTGCCAGAGGCCGTTTTTACTATTCGGCTGTTTGAGAATGAAGTCAGTAGAATGAAGTCAGAAGGAAGTGGAGCCAAGGGCCAGCACAGGACGCAGAGTCCTGATGATGTCTTTGTAGCTCCTGGATCCAGCCAGGCCAGAAGCTAGTTCATCTCTGGTACTTTTAGGAATTAAGATATCAACATTTTCCTTTTTATTTGCTTAAGTCAGTTTAAGTTGTTTCTGTGACTTAAAACCGAAATGGTCCTGACTAATACAGTAGGTTCCCTATGAGTGATCGCTGTGGTTATTGCAACTAATATTAGAAACACATCGGCGGGAAGGTGCAACCATGGGGATGTGTAGGCCAGGTTCCTTCAGGGGCCATCCCGGCTCTTCACACATCATGCCCAGGATATCATGTCCCAGAGGCTGAGTTTTTTTCTCTTTGCTGCTGATGTATCCCAGGTGCCTGGCAGATGGCAGGTGATTGGTAAACATCTGTTGAATGAACAAATGCAGTGGGCCCGTTGTCCATTGTCTGGTCCAAGGTGCCCTGCCTCCCAGTCCCCAAGCCGGGGTACACACTTGCTCTCCGCTTATCCTTAGCTGACCTCTGAAGCCAAGAGGAGGGGCTGCCAGGAGTCTATCCTGGCAAACTGATCTCTTGTTTTTACAATTTCACAATTTTCCTAGAAAGTATCCCTTCTAGGCCCTCATTCATCCCTTTATTCATATATTTGATTTAAAAAAAACTTTATGAATGAGTGTCCATTTTGTTAAGTACTAGAGAAAGATGCAAACATGAATACTATTTTGCCTGCTTTCAGGGAACACCTGTTCTAATGGGGATTACACTGACAATTTTGGTGCAATTAGGTTATTTAGGCATTTGGATAATTTTCTAGTATCCTACATACCATACAGTGAAACAAGTCTAAGGAGGACATTTTGGCCATAAGCTAAATTGAAATTAATGCACCTTAGCTAGTGTTGAAGAAAAAGCTGGCAATGTGGATGGGTGGCCCTCGGACCCCAAGAGGTAGAAGTCTACCTCGTGCCAAGCTCTCAGCTTCCCAAGCCCATCTATAACAACTGCCGACTTGGAATCACTGTTGCATCCTACTGATGGAGAAACAGGCTCAGAGAGGTGAAGTAATTTCCCTGAGCAGAAGTGGAATCTGAACCCATCATTGTGCTGTAGCAGGGACCCTCTGATCCTTGGAATTCATAAGACATCAGTTCCCCAGTGGGCAGTGGCTCATTGTCCATTAGCTCTCATGGAACCGCCCCTGGATGTTGTGGCTCTTTCCACATTCGCCCTTGGATAACAGTGACTTGTGTCCTTGTCTACATCTCCCATCCCAACTCCCTGTAAGAGCTCCCGGTTACAGTCATCTCCACAGCTGTCATACTTGTACCTTGTACCAGGGACAGGCCCATGGTAGAGTCTCAGTGTCATGAGCTTCTGTTGGTTTTGTCCCCAGCGTCTGTTCTCCCTTTCTTCCAATAGCAGCACCCCCTTTCCTCAGAGAACTGCTCCCCTATCACTCTATCTGGTCCTGGAGCATTGTAGCTGCCCTGGTAACCCAGTGGTCACATGATCTTAGTGAGCCAATCATGCCCAGGTTTGGTTCAGGGACTGGGCATGAGATCCAATCAGAGTCTTTTCTGGAATATTTGGAATTTTCCCCTTGGATCATGAGCTGTTAAGAATCTGACTCCAGCCAGGCATGGTTGCTCATGCCTGTTATCCCAGTACTTTGGGAGGCCGAGGCAGATCACCAGAGGTCAAGAGTTCGAGACCAGCCTGGCCAACATGGTGAAACCCTGTCACCACTAAAAATACAAAAATTAGCCAGGTGTAGTGGCGGCCCCTGTAATTCCAGCTACTCAGGAGGCTGAGGCAAGAGAATTGCTTGAACCCAGGAGGCGGAGGTTGCGGTGAGCTGAGATTGCACCACTGCACTCCAGCCTGGGCAACAGAGTGAGACTCCATCTCAAAAAAACAAACAAAAAAAATTAAAAATCTGATTCCAGAGCTACCAGTGGCTGTATGGTGGAGCCTGAGAAAATGAGGCCCTGAAGCAGTCAGCTGAGAATATTAGCCCCTCTGACTTTCTGTATCTGGCTTATATGAGGCAATAAACTCCATCCCTTTTTTACCTTATTATTATCAAAATATACAGGAGCATAGTAACAAATCAAATACAGGTTGAATATGTCTTACCCAAAATGTGTGGGAGTAGAAATGTTTCAGATACTAGATTTTTTTTAAAAAATTGGAATATTTGTATTATACTTACTGATTGAACCTCACAAACCCAGAATCCAAAAGTTTAAAATGCTCCAGAGAGTATTTCCTTTGAGCATCATGTTGACGCTCAAGATGTTTCAGGTTTTGGAGCCTTTTGGATTTCGGATTCATGGATTTGGGATGCTGCTCCTGTAGCACAAAAGAGCTTGTAAGGAAAATCCCCAGCCTCCTGCCCTGTTCTCCCCTCTTTACCCAGCTGTACTCCAGACACAAGCTATTTCACACATTTCCTTTTGTGTTTTTTTCTGTAGTTACCCCGGTTACTAGATAATATGCTTAACATCTATTTCTTGATTTATAACTTTAGACCAATAGCCATTAACTTTTCTGTAAGGTACATGAGGATTTAGTTTATTGACACTCCTAACCCCCTCAACTTTGAAATGTGTAGTACATGTAGGTCATCTACTGATGACCTGTATCTAATAGTTTATTTCTGGCCGGGAGCAGTGGCTCACACCTGTAATTCCAGCACTTTGGAAGGCTGAGGTCAGAAGTTCAAGACCAGCCTGGCCAACATGGCGAAGTCCTGTCTCTACTAAAAAATACAAAAATTAGCCGGGTGTGGTGGTGTGCACCTGTAGTCCCAGCTACTCGGGAGGCTGAGGCAGGAAAATCGCTTGAACCTGGGAGGCAGAGCTTTCAGTGAGCCAAGATGGTGCCACTTCATTCCAGCCTGGGTGACAGAGTGAGACTGTCCAAAAACAAAAAGTCTATTTCTTTTGTTCAACTTTAGGCAGTATTTTTTGTGTTCCCCACCCTTTTTAGAATAAGAAAAAATATGGATGCCCTTACCATTTTATCTGCTTATTCACATCCTATCTTTGCCAGCTATAATTTTTTTTTTTTTTTTGAGACGGAGTCTCGCTCTGTCACCCAGGCTTGGAGTGCAGTGGTGTGATCTCGGCTCACTGCAACTTCCACCTCCCAGGTTCACGCCATTCTCCTGCCTTAGCCTCCTGAGTAGCTGGGACTACAGGCACCTACCACCATGCCCGGCTGATTTTGTTTTTGTATTTTTAGTAGAGACGGGGTTTCACTGTTAGCCAGGATGGTGTCCATCTCCTGACCTCGTGATCTGCCCCCGCCTGGGCCTCCCAAAGTGCTGGGATTACAGGCGTGAGCTACCACGCCCAGCCATCAGCTATAATTTTTACATTGTTCATGTTATTGACATTCACATTCTCTTCTCCACAATGTTTTATTGATTGATTGATTGATAGATAGATACAGGGTCTTGCTCTGTCACCTAGGCTTGAGTGCAGTGGTACTATTTTGGCTCACTGCAAGTCTTCTGGGTTCAAGCAATCCTCTCATCTCAGCCTCCCGAGTAGCTGAGACTACAGTTATGCACCACCACGTGTGGCTGATTTTTGTATTTTTTGTAGAGATTGGGCCTCCCTATGTTGCCCAAGCTGATCTCGAACTCCTGGGCTCAAGAGATCCACCCACATCATCTTCCCAAAGTGCTGGGATTACCGGTGTGAGCCACTGCACCCGGCCTAGTTATTTTTATTTATTATTATTTTATTTACTATTTCTTTTTGAGACAGGGTCTTGCTCTGTCTCCCAGGCTGGAGTGCAGTGATGCAATCATAGCTTACTGCAGCCTTGACCTCTCAGGCTCAAGCAATCCTCCCACCTAAGCTCCCCTAGTAACTGAGACTACAGGTGTTCACCACCACGCCTGCTAGTTTTTTAATTTTCTGTAGAGACTGGGGTTTCACTATGCAAGCTATCCTCTTGCCTCAGCCTTCCAGAGCACTGGGATTACAGGGATGAGCCGCCGTGCCCAGCCTTCCACAATAAATGTTTATAGCTTTGTCAACAGGTTGACTCAGAAGATTCCCAAGAAACAACATTTACAGGACTATGATTAAGAAACACTGTTTACTGTAAACTCTCTTTTAGCCAAAGCTAGTTTGATTTGCATTTGTGTTGGTTATGGCCAATGTGTCCTGACTTACTCAAGTTTTGTTGAATCGAATGAGGTGTGTCCACATGCCTTCAAACGCAAGCTGGGATGGAGCTCACCCCAGGCCGCCTCCGTGGGCCTGCCACTCATGCAGTCACAACAGGGCCCTCCACTAAAAGGGTTTTGTGCTTTGTTTATGCTCTCACCACCTTGAAATTCTTAATAATTTTGAACAGAAGGCCCATAAAATATGTAGCTGGTTCTGAGTTCACCATTTTGCTGGGAGAGGCCTGTGCTTTCTGAGAAATAGTCTCTCTCCTTGGCCATGGGCTATTCTCTTGTGGGGGCCCTTAGGCAGGTCCGGAAGCAGCCATAGAAAGTAAGAGGGAGAGAGGGAGAGGCTGTGAACCTGAAGGTTGACTTGGTGAATGAACCTCACATTGGGAGGTCAGACTGGGCTTCTCCAAGTTCCTCTTGCAAAGAGGAAACTAACCTTGGTGGACCTGGGGCTGTGTCAAGGAGATGGGATTATCCCTACATTTACAGAGAAGCATCGGGGCAGAAAGATTTGCCCAAAGCCCACTGGTTATAAATGGCAGGTCCTAGATTCAAGTCCGGGCCTCTGATTCCTGCTCCACTACACAGCCTCCAGATCAGTGCTGCGCATGAAGCAGCAGACCTGGGTTTAAGTTCTAGCCCTGCTCCCAATTTGCTGTGTGTCCTTTAGTGACGGGCTTGCCCTCTCTGGCCCACTTACCCTAGCAGTCCTTTGAGAGAACTGATCAACTACAGAAGTCCCTTTCAAACAGAATCACTATGTAACAAAATCATAGAGGAGAGGAAGTCTCTTTTATAGATGGATTCCAGCTAATAAATGCTGAATGATTGAAATATAATGTCATTCTGAAGTCCTTAATGAATTAATTGCTTGAAGCTTCAATGGCTGCTAACATCAGGAACAAATAATTGGACATTATGTGCCTCCTAATAGAAGAATTCGATACCATCTAAGGACATAGTCTCATATATATACACACACACACACATGCACACACACATCTTGAATCTGATCAAGTCTGTACTTCCAACTACCAACTTTTAGGAAAAACAGAGGATAGAGGAACATGTTGAACTACACCGCAAGGGAGCAATCTGCAAAACCCAGATGGAGGAAAATACCATAAGACAAACAACTCGTTTCCTCCAGTAAATAAACTGCAAGCAAAAACAAAAGAAAAAACATTGCCGGGCGCGGCGGCTCACGCCTGTAATCCCAGCATTTTGGGAGACCAAGGTGGGTGGATCACCTGAGGTCAGGAGTTCGAGACCAACCTGACCAATATGTTGAAACCCCATCTCTACTAAAAATACAAAAATTATCTGGCCGTGGTGGTGGGCGCCTGTATTCTCAGCTACTCGGGAGACTGAGGCAGGAGAATCGCTTGAACCTGGAAGGCAGAGGTTGCAGTGAGCCAAGATCGCACCATTGCACTCCAGAGAAGAGCAAAACTCTGTCTCAAAAACAAAACAAAACAAAACAAAACCTCTAGACCCAAAAAGACTCAGAAGATATACTGACCAACTGCAATGTGTAGACCTCATTTGGATCAAAATCTAAACAAACTCAAAAAGCAACTGTGTGGCAATTATAAATTGGAACATTGACCTGCTCTTTGATAATAATAGCAACTATTGTTAATTTTTTTGTTGTGATTATGGCACTTTGTTTTTTGGAAGGAAGAATTCTTTTGGCGATACACACTGAAATATTTATGGATGAAATGATGTCATGCCTGAGATTTGCTTCAAAGTCGGCCAAGTGCAGTGGTTCACACCTGGAATCCCAGCACTTGGGAAGCCGAAGTGGGTGGAACACTTGAGGTCAGGAGTTTGAGACCAGCCTGGCCAACATGGGAAAACCCCATCTCTACTAAATATACAAAAATTAGCTGGGTGTGTAGTGGTGGGCGCCTATAGTCCCAGCTACTCAGGAGGGTGAGGCAGGAGAATTGCTTGAACCCAGGAGGCAGAGGTTGCAGTGAGCTGAGATTATGCCACTGCACTCCAGCCTGGGCGACAGGGTGAGACTTCATCTCAAAACACACACACACATACACACACAGTGAGGAGGGATGTGGATGGGAAAGTGGGTATGTCTGGATGAGGCAGGATGGGGCATAGGCTGATGATTGTCACAGCTGAGTGGTGGGGGTAACAGGGTTTGTTATACCATTGTCTCTTGTGTGTGTGTGTATAATTTTCAGTTTCTAGCCCATTGTAAGGGCCTGAGGGTGGGAGTTCTGTGGACGGCTAGCCATGCCATCTCGGAGCAGGGGTGAGGGCATGACTTTGGTCACACCAGGCCTTGCCTCTCTCTCCCCACCTGCCTTGGCCAGGCTGGGCCCTGGAGTGTTGTGCCCACTAGCGCCCAGGCTAAGATCTTTGTGTTTGGATAAGCTCATGGAGCCAGACACTGTAATTGTAGAACTCTGGCCCTCACTCTGGTGAGTGTGTGTGAGCCACAAGCCAGGCTCTCCCCTCCCCGGGCAGACTGGCTCCACATTCCAGGCACATCGTTGCCTATGCCAGGCCATCTGGCCTCCAGCACGGGTGGGGAAGGTGTGGCAGCTGGTGAGAGCTGTAGGGGTATTCCCAGACACATCTGTCATGACATCCTTGGTGCTGGTAGCATGGCCAGTGCCAGGCCAGGATCTAAGGACCTGGAGGGTCAGAGGGCCACTGTCAGGGCCACCGCCCAGGAGTGCTCCACGAAGGGAGTGAGTACCAGCCACCTTGGTGCTGTGCGACCTTGGCAAGACGTCTTCCATCCCTCGTCATGGGTTCCCCATTCGACAGGAGGCAACTCAGTGTTTCTCAATGGGGTGCTATTGACCCTTTGGGAGGGACAGTTCTTCCTAGTGAGCAATCCTGGTCCCCAGTCCATTAAATGCCAGCAGCAGTCCCTGTCACAGTGGCAACCAAAAAATACCCTACACATTTCCAGCCACCCTGGGCTTGCAGACCACTGTGGGTCTTTAAGGGCCTTGCCAAGCCCACAGTTCTGTATATCTGTGCTTCTTGAGCCTTTAGGACAAATTGGGTAAGGGAGGAGTAGAAACCATTACTGTTGCTCATAGTCTGGCAAGGGGCTGAAATCTGGATGGGTTTGAAGTATAACTAGGAGTTTGCAAGGTGAGCAAGGGATGGGGACCGGGGGAGGGGAGCGAAACACATTCTAGGTGGAAGGATCAGCTGGCATGTGGGCATGGAGATGGGAAAGAACATGGGGCGTTTGGAGAAGTGCATAAATTGCCTGTGGCTCCGAGGCTTGGCCTGGGCTGAGAAGCCATGCAGTGGAGGTGGGCCTTCAACTTGTAGATGACAGGGAACCAGCAAGGCTTTTTGTTGTTTGTTTTGTTGTTTGTTTTTGTTTTGTTTGTTTTTGAGATGGAGTCTTGCTCTGTCACTTAGGCTAGAGTGCAGTGACATGATCTCAGCTCACCGCAACCTCTGCCTCCCGGGTTCAAACGATTCTCCTGCCTCATCCTCCCAAGTAGCTGGGATTACAGGTGTGTACCACCACACCCCGCTAATTTTTGTATTTGTAGTAGAGACAGGGTTTCACCATGTTGGCCAGGATGGTCTTGAACTCCTGATCTTAGGTGATCCACCCACCTCAGCCTCCCAAAGTGCTGGGATTACAGGCGTGAGCCACCATGTCTGGCCCAGCGAGGCTTTCAAAATGGGGCAGAAACAAACTTCTCCTCCTCCTGAGCAAGAGCAGGTTTTTCCACCCCAGTCCCTCTGGACTGAGAAATCACCAACGCCTGGGTGTGAATCAGGAGAATGTCTCACTCCTCATGGCTCAGGACTGCAGAGAATGCAATTGCGCAGCTGGGATGTGGGGAGAGATTTAAGGTGACAGAGAGAGAGTGGGCTGCTCATGTTTTTTTTTTTTTTCTTTTTTATACATGGCACACTCGGGACATTATTTTTTTTTTTTGAGACAGGGTTTCCCTCTGTTGCCTGGGCTGCTGGAGTGCAGTGGCGAAATCATAGCTTGCTACAGCCTCAGCCTTCCAGGTTCAAGTGATCCTCCCATGTAGCTGGGACCACAGGCACACACCACCGCGTGCGGCTAATTTTTTGTATTTTTTGTAGAGGTGGAGTCTCACTATGTTGTCCAAGCTGGTCTCAAACCTCGGCCTCAAGCAGTCCATCTGCCTCAGCCTCCCAAAGTGCTGGGATTGTAGGCATGAGCCACTGTGCACGCTTCTTAACTGGATGAGAACTCCATGGGGAGGGGGAGAGTGTGTCTATGGAGTATGTGTGAGTCGTGTAAGGAGTGTGCTTATGAGTGTGTGTGCCCCACGCATGCAGGCTGCTCATTCATTCATTTAATACCTGCCAGTTGCACAGCGAACGGTGAACACACCCTGACCTGGTCCTCGTCTTCATGGAGCGTGGAATTCAGTGGATCCAGTGGAGGAGAAAGAAACAAACAAGAAAACAAAACAAAACACATCCCAAAAGCTAGAGTTCGAGGCAGCTAGGGCGGGAGTGGGGAATAATGAGGGCCGGTGGGGAGAGTCTGCTGGATAGGCGGGTGTCTGAGGTTCCTCTCAGAGCAGAGCATGGATGGTGGGCATCTGCTGAGCCTGGACCACCCAACTCCCCTTCCTCACAGGCCTTTAGTTTCTTTTGGGGAGGAATTGCCTCTTCTCTGCTGGACAGAGTCTACCAGGCTCCCTCTGCCCTGCCCTGCCCTGCCATAGGGTGGACATGCGACCCACCTAGCCAGTAAGATTGTCCACCCCTCCAATTCATGGGCAGAAGGACAAGGACGGTCAGAGTCTCCCAGCTGCCTCCTGCCACGCATTCCTGCTCCCTAACCCTGATCTATGTGCTTGCCCTTCCCGCCATTTGGTCCTCAGGGGCTGTCTCGGTTCCTGCCCTCGCCCAGGCCTGTTTTTCCAGCCTTCCCACCGATTTTCTGAGCTCCTGTGGGTGTGCCTATCTCTCTGTGGGTTTGGTTTTGGCTTTTAAATGAGCAAAGGCAGAATGAGGGTGCCATGAGCACAGATGAGGCTCTTGGGAAACACCCCCCTTCCATTGCACTCTTGGAAGGCAGTGTAGAGGCTGCTGTGTTTCCTGGGGCCGGCCACCTTGACACCGTGCCTGCATGCACGCAGCCCTCCAGCACACTGCTTCACCAGCCGGCCCCAGTGCGGGGCCCTGGGCAGCCTTGCCAGGAGGAAATGCCAGCCGCATTTCTTTAAGCCTCAGTCAGCCTCCCCAGGGACACTCGACTGCCCTAATGCTTCCTCCCAGGCCTTGTCAGTGGTGCAGGCCTGGTCTGCCCGGAGCAGCAGGGCCTCCGGCAGGGGCCTGTGACTCAGGGCTCAGTCAGGCGGAGGCAGGATGTCAGTGCCATTCACTGGGCCACGGGGAATCTCACTCTTCTATTTATAGGCAGCGCAACTGCTGGCCCAGCCTGGCCAGAGGAAGTGGCTGCCGCTGCCAGCGAGTCAGGAGCT
This sequence comes from Papio anubis, assembly GCF_008728515.1. Lineage (NCBI taxonomy): Eukaryota > Metazoa > Chordata > Mammalia > Primates > Cercopithecidae > Papio > Papio anubis. The sequence goes on from NC_044992.1 coordinate 24,193,611, forward strand.
AGGATGAGGGAGACATTGCGCTGCCCCCACTGCCTGCCGGGGGGATTTCCAGGTTAGCACCAGCTCTTCCACTGCAGAACGGTCAAGGCTGGGACAGGCCGGGACAATGAGCTCATGTGGCTTCATGACCCATCGACTGAGCAATAGGGTGGTGGACATGGGGTGGCTTGGTCTGTCAAGAGCCTAGAAGTGAGGGCAGGATGGGGGCCTCCCTGACCCTGAAGGGGGAAGAGGTAAGTTGAGGGCAGGATGGGGACCTCCCTGACCCTGCAGGGGGAAGAGGTAAGGTAAAGGCAGTGCCCAGAGCCTGGCATCCTGAAGTTTGGCCCCAGACAACTCACCCCAGTCTTCCTGTATTGGGGTCCCAACTTCATCTTACTTCATCTGTCAGAGTGTAGCTGCTAACACTGGATACTGTCCTAACGAGAGGTGAGCCCTGTCACGTCGATTCCCGCATCCAGTCTCACAACAGCTTTACAACATAAGCCCATTTAGCAGAAGTCAAAGCTGAGGTCGAGAGTGGTGAAGGCACTTGCCTGGCTTTGGGTGTGTGCACAAATGTGCCCTCTATGCATAAGTGTTGTAAAATGTCAGCTACCTTCCCATCACAGAGGGGCTGTGAGGGAACTGAGGTGGCTTTGGTCATTGTGAATCTGATGCCATCTCTGTCGGAGTACCCATCTACATGGTTGACCTGTCCTCAGTTGAGTGTGCATGAGGCGTGAAAGATTCTTGTGTTTGTCTCCTGCACTGGACGAGGTGTCCCTGGAGGTCAGGAAGGCAGTCTTGCTCCTCCTGTGACCCTAGACCCCAGCTTGGATGGAGCTCAGCACCAAGCAAGTGCCCAGTAGACTACCTACCCCGTGGGCCCGCAGAGGCTCCCCGTCCTCAGACTTGGCCTCTTGCAGGCAGCAGCCCTGCTGGGTGCTCTGCTGCATTGGGTCTGCACAAAGGGGCAGGTGTCAAAGAATGAGGACGGGGCAGGGGGACGCTTCTTCCCGAGAGGCTGCCCGACGGGGAACCCCAGGCCTTCAGTCCTCATGTCAGGTGGGAACCAATTTCCTGAACAGGACGCCTTTCCAACTGAGTCCACTGGGGCCAGAGGGGACCAGTCTGGGGCCATAGTGGATATTGCAGATCTGCCCCCCGCATCAGGAGATAGGGGAGAAACCCTCATGCCTTCCTTTGCAGTCCACAGGGCAGCCTCCCCAGCCCTGCGTTCCCTCCTGTGGCCCAGATCTGCCCACTCTCCAGGGCTGCTGTGACTGCCCACTGGTCCACCATGCGTGCTGCTACCAAGAGGCAGGTTACCCCTCCCGCCCGACCTGGCCCTGTTCGCCCATCCTCACTGACCCTGAGGAAGCTGGGAGCACCGGGTAAGCCTTTACTGAAAAGCTCAGGCCATTGTTCCAAAGCCAGGTGGAATGGGAGGGAAGAAGCGGGTGGGGGAGGCAATTGGGGTTGATATGAGATGGGGTCTCACTGCCTGGCGCTCCAGAGGGCCCCTTCTGGCCTCTCCTGCAGTCCTTGGCTCATCCCCTTCACCTCCTCCTCCAGGAAGCCTTCCCTACCTCCTCAACCAAAGTTCTCACCCTTCCTTCCAACCCCACCACATCTCTTCCTAAGGTAATTAGCAAACCTCAGGGCCCTTCCTGAGTCCTGCAAGTTTGCAGGTCTGACAGTCTCTACAGGTCAGTGGCTTTCCTCTTGTGGGCAGGACCCCCTGAGGGCACACAGGAGGGAACCAGGGGAGGGGTTGGCTTCCTTGAGGAAGGGAAGAAGAGTAGGAGTAGAGTCAGTGTGAGCAGAAAAGGGGTCCCAAGGGCTGAAGATCTTGGGGAGGGGAGGTAAAGCTTCGAGAACGTGCAAGGAACTCCGGCGGGTGGAGGGGTTAAAGCGTGGAGTCTCAGGGTGTGGGGGGAAGAATTCCAAGGCAGGAGATGGTGGGCAGATCTCGAGGGCCTCAGGGCAGGCCAAGCTTTCTTCTGAGCACAAAATTAGTCAGTCAAGGGTATCAGGCAGGGCGCTGCTTTGCAGGCTGGGGTAAAGGTGGAGGAGATAGGGTGGCAGCAGGAGGGCCGGCTCAGGCCGGGCAATCTTTCTGCTGAGAGATGACAGTGGCTGAACTTGGGGCAGCGTGGGCAGTGGAGTAAATGAGAGGCTGGGAGAGAACTGAGAACTCTGATGTGGCCTTGATGCCCCCTCCCCAAGGCCCACCCATACTGGTGAGGATTGGGGTGACCGGCATGAGGAGAGGGAGAGCCCCTGATGAGGCCAGAGTCCAGGCCTAGAGAGACCCCGTCAGCTGTGCCACACATGACATCATTTTTGTGTACTTAACACAAGGTAAACAGGGCTGGAAAAACCCAAGTACTCATTATCTGACTTAGTGGCCGCTGCTGGCTTCTTAACAACTGGTTTCCTGGGATTCTGCAGTTCTCCTGCAGAACGGAGCCAGACGGAGGGGCTTCCCTCCTGTGCGCAGAGAACCCTTGCCTGGTCCCTGTGCTGGGGGCTCGCTGACCTCTTCCTTCTGGGAGGCTTTGAGTCATCGCCTACCAGTTCATGGGACTGGGCCTGCTGAGGGCCAGGTGCCAGACTGGGCATTGTTGGAGCATGACGGAGAGCAAAGCCCACATGTGGTCAGGGGGATTTGGTTCTAGTGAGCAGGTGGGTTTGAGACCCCAGGAGCACAGGAGGGCAGTGGGAGCCCAGTAGGGAGGTTGTGGTAAGCACCCAAGCATGAGCTGGCCGAGTCCTGGAATCCCAGAGGGCACCTCGGAGGTTGTCCACTCTTTTCTTTCTTTCTTTCTTTCTTTCTTTTTTCTGAGACAGTGTCACTCTGTCACCCAGGGTGGAGTGCAGTGTCGCAATCTCAGCTCACTGCAACCTCTGCCTCCAGGTTCAGGTGATTCTCCTGCCTCAGCCTCTCGAGTAGCTGAGATTACAAACGTACACCACCACACCCAGCTAATTTTTGTATTTTCAGTCAGGGTATTTTGTATTTTAGAGATGGAGTTTCGCCATGTTGGCCTGGCTGGTCTCGAAGTCCCATCCTCAGGTGATCCACCTGCCTCAGCCTCCCGAAGTGCTGGGGTTACAGGCGTGAGCCACCACACCCGACCCATTTTGCCATTTGATTCTACAGATGGGTAAACTGAGGTCCAGAGGAATCACAAGACCCAGAGTCATACTGGGGGAGAACCAGGGGCCGGACTAAAACCCAGGTGTTCTGATGTCGGCGAGAAATTGGCTGGCTCTAGAAAGAAAAACAAATTTAAGCATTTAGTCCCCTCCCCACTTCCACTCACCACCCAAACATGCACACATGTGGATTCTGCAAAACGTCAATGATCTTGTGAGAAATTTTTTCTTAGTGGGTGGGTTCCAAGTGCTTTCCTTTTAGCCCCAGAACCCACCCCCATTCAAGGCCAGAGGACAACATTCCTTCCTGTGGAAATAGCTGAAGGGTGGTCGGGCGTGGTGGCTCACACCTGTCATCCCAGCACTTTGGGAGACCAAGGCAGGTGAATCACTTGAGGTCAAGAGTTCAAGACCAGCCTGGCCAACATGGTGAAATCCTGTCTCTACTGAAAATACAAAAATTGCCAGGCAGGTGTGGTGGCACACGCTTGTAATCCCAGCTATTTGGGAGGCTGAGGCGGAAGGATCGCTTAAGCCTGGGAGGCGAGTTTGCAGTGTACTGAGATCACACTGCTGCACTCTAGCCTGAGCAACAGAATGAGACTCCGTCTCAAAAAAAAAAAAAAAGTCAAAGGGTGACCAGCAGCCTCAGAGGACCGATTGTTTGCCACTGCTCTATATGGCAGCACTGGGTGCCTCTGGCCCCAGTCCACCCTCCCTTCCCCCACCCCAGTCCTCCATGTTCCCTGGATGGAGGGCCCAGCAAGGCAAGAACCTTTCAAAGAGCCCAGAGGCACAGAAAGTTCCTGCATTAATGACACTCGGGGACTCTGGGGCCTTTACTTGCAAAGCAAACCCTGAAAAATAATCTGGTGGATTTTGTTCTCTGCCTTAAAGAATAGCAACCACAGACAACAACAATATTCCTCTTTTTCTAACGTCAGTTGAGTTGAACAGACAAGCAGCACAGAGGAAAGCTGGAAAACTAGCCCTGCAGCCTTGGACAGATCCCTAACTCCCCTTGGGCCTCGGTTTCCCCATTGGTATCAAACCCAAAGCGTTCTTAAGCTTCACTAATCTGTGAGTTTGAATGACCAGTTAATGTTAATGACCAAAGCCTGCTCATCCTAGGCCCCTACTTCTGCTCCCAGGGCCTTTATAAAAGAGGGGCAGGAGGGTCAGAGTCGGAGGCAGGAGGGTCAGAGTCAGAGGCAGTGACGTGGTGGCAGAAGCAGAGGGAGAGAAGGCAAGGGTCAGCAAGATGCAAGGAAAGGGCCAGGAGCCAAGGCGGCAAGTGGCTTCTAGAAGCTGGAAAAGGCAAGGAAACAGATTCTCCCCTAGCGGGTCCACAAGGAACACAGCACTGCCAGCACCTGGGCGTGAGGACTTCTTCTCCGGAACCACAAGAGAGTAAATGTGTGTTGTATTAAGTTATGAAGTTTACGGTTGTTTGTGACAGCAGCAATTGGACACTGGATGGCTCAAGAACAGAAAGTGGCTGGCTCAAGGGTAGGACAGACACCGCTCCTGCTCATCTCAGGTCACCTGCCTGGCCTCCTCTGCCCCTTCTGCTGGGTTGCTGCTGTTGCCTTGGTGACCCTGAGACACAGCTAACTCTGTTGGCCTCACTTTCCACATGGGCTTCTGCAAGGGCCACCAAAGTCTGTGGGTCGCTGCCTGATCACCCTAGCAACAAGCGTTTGCAATTTTTTTTGTTTTTTGAGACAGAGTCTCCCTCTGTCACCCAGGTTGGAGTGCAGTGGCATGATCTCGGCTCACTGCAACATCCACCTCCTGGGTTCAAGGTATTCTCCTGCCTCAGCCTCCCCAGTAGCTGGGACTACAGGCACACACCACCATGCCCGGCTAATTTTTATGTTTTTATTAGAGACAGGGTTTCACCATGTTGGCTAGGCTGGTCTAGAACTCCTGACCTCAGGTGATCCCCCCGCCTCAGCCTCCCAAAGTGCTGGGATTACAGGCGTGAGCCACTGTGCCTGGCCTTTTTTTTTCTTTTCGAGACATATTCTCACTCTGTCACACAGGCTGGAGTGCAGTGGCACCATCTTGGCTCACTGAAACCTCCACCTCCCAGGTTCAAGCAGTTCTCCTGCCTCAGCCTCCCGAGTAGCTGAGACTACAGGCACATGCCACCACACCCAGCTAATTTTTTTTTTTTTAAATAGAGACGGAGTTTCACCATGTTGGCCAGGATGGTCTCGATCTCTTGACCTCGTGATCCGCCCGCCTCAGCCTCCCAAAGTGCTGGGATTACAGGCATAAGTCACCACACCTGGCCAGCATTTGCAGTCTTTAAGGGACAGTGGTAGCAGTAGCTTGGCCTTTTTCTGGGTCCTGAGCGTTACACATACATGCGAGTGCATATGCACCCACACACACGCGCTTGCACATACACACAGACAGACACACACACACAAACACACACTGTCCCCTGAACGCAGACCTACTGCCAGGCTAGAGCCAGCGGCCCCATGATTTAGGATTTTATTCTCTGCATGAAAGAACAGCAACTACAGACAACAGGACCACCCTCACCAACAGCACCCAGGCTGGTTTCTGAGGGGGGGCTCCGTATGCTGAATGTTCCTTACCTCGTCACTTCTTCCCAGGAACCCCCATTCTCCACCCACCCCACCCTCTCCAAGGTGGCCAGACATTCTCAGTAGGAATGTCCCCAGCTGTGGATGTGGTTCAAGGTTTCCGATTTCTTACCGAGAGGCCTCTCAGCCCCCACAGATCCACGTGCAGAAAGTCCTCATTTAACGTACTCTCGATGGGCTCTTGGAAACTGCAACTTTAAGCAGAATGACATACAGCAGGTTCTCAATAATGTCGTTTCATCCCATGTCGTTTCCTTAATAATTGATTTCATTATACATCATTGTGCTCAAAGTCACAGTTTCCAAGAACCTATTGAGGAGGTTAACTGAGGACTTACTGTGCATGTTAGGGATGGGGTGTGGAAGGTGCGGAGTCCCACCTGCCGTGAGCCGGCCAGGGACCAGCATCCAGGGCAGGACCAACCGTGCCCATGTGGCTTGTAACCTGGCTATGGGAGGGAGGTGGGTAATGGTTGCATATGGGCCCCATGCCTCCCTGATCATTTTCTGGCCTGGACCCCCGCTATTGATGTCCCCAGCCCCTTCTCATCCTCCAGCTTTGTTTGTCCTGTGCCTCCCCTTCACCAGTGGCGTAAGCAAGCCCCCTTCGCGTGGCCCAGTTCAGCAGTTTCTTTCTGGAGAAACCACTGACAACAGTCAGTTTTGCAGGATCTTGGGAACATTTTCCTTTGAAAGACTTTTTAAGCTTTTATTTAATTACGCAAGTGACACATGTTCCCTGAAGGAAAAAAAAAAAAAAGCAATAAACAGAAGAGATCTCTCATCCTACCTATATCTATATAGAAATAATAATCTGCCACGCCACTGTTGGAGTCTTGCTATATATCTGATCTATTTCTAATAATCTGATATCTGATAATTGATCACTACTGGAATACTGTTTATTTGTTTTTAACACAGCCATGATCATATCACGCATACTTCTCCAACGCAGGTTTTCTCACACAGCAAATATGTGATGAACTGCTTTCTGTGTCAGCAGAACTAACATCATTTTTCGTGGTTTTGTGGTATTTGATGGTATGAATATGCTGTATTTTATTAAGTCAATTGTTGGACCACTATGTTGTTTCCAGTTTTTCAAAACCATAAACAATGTTGCCTTGTAAAGACTTCTTTGCCCACTTACCCAGCTATTTTGGGAGGAGAAATTCCTAGAGGTGAAATTGCTTGGCCAGAGGTTGTGCACATTTTTAAGGCTTTTGGTGCATATTCCTGGCCCCCTCTTAAATCCAGACCCATTTCTTTCATGCTTTGGATTTGTCACCTACTTTAGCATTAACTCAAGGCCACATAAATTTCAGTGGTGAATCTGCTATTTACAATTCTCCGGGTGGCTTCTGTCCATTAATATGCATGCATGAAAAAAATGACTCTAGTTTCCATTTTTAAAATGCCGAGCATATTCTCCCAGTGTTCCTGTGCACCTGGCTCTTCTTCGTAGTTTTGAGAGTTTTGGATTAAATTGTGTTTTTTCCTTCTAGAGGGAGCAGTCCCCAGATGAAGCCAAAGATAGTATAATTTCTCTGAGCCTCAGTTTTCTCATCTGTAAAATAGAGATATTATGAGTACTTTGCAGTATTTTCATGCAGGCGAAAAGAACCCAGCTCCATGTCTGACGTGGTGAAATCTCCGAATTTTATCTCTGTCCTCTCCCAGGGCCAGCTGGGGTGTGCAGTGGGGTCTCTGGGCCCAAGTGTTGTCATTGGACACTTGGTTCCTGCTGGGCTCTGTTCCCAGCTTTTCCTACCCATATTTCCAGGTACCCAAAGCTAACTGCCTCCCTAAAGAACAACCCCTAGATTCGTTCCACCTTAAAAGGTCCTTGAGCTCTCACTAGAACAACCAAACAAGAGAACAGAACATTAGAGAAAATTGCTTGTCTAAAATAGACAAATAATTTTCATTTCATCCTTCTCTCTGTGCTCCACTTTATCTGTCTCCTTGCTGTCCCTTTTTCTACATAAGCCAGGCACGAGGGCAATATTATTCTTATAAATTCTCAAGATGGATTACGTAATAATCTAGACTGAAAAAAGAAAAGACAACTGCTTGGTAAATGGACACGAGTCTTTGCAGTTATTTAAAAAGATAAAGCCCAGATCATCCTTGCCTTCCAGTACTCAGTAGTAGCTGATTGCCCTTATTCTTGGGTTTTGCAGACAGTCCCAGCTGGGCCTGTTCGGAACTGTATTGCCCAACTTCCCTGACGATCAGAATCACCTGGGATGTTTATGACATTGCAGCTTCGTGGGCTCCAGTCTAGACCTGACTCAGATTTCTCAGGGGAGAGGTCTGCACATTTACAAATGTACCTTGCATTCAGGTCTATACATTTACAAATGTACATTGTATTTAATGAGTGGCCCTGGATGATTCTTAACATCAGGAAAATGTGGTCAACATTGTTAATAGAGGGAGAAAGCCTCAGTAGTTTTCAACCATGTTTGCACATTAGGGTCTCCCAGGGAACTTTAAAAGCTCCGATGTCCAGTTATGTTAGAATCCCAATCATCTCAAACCACATTCAGGGGTGAGTTGAAAGACCTCTGACATGGACCAAGGGTCCAGGGTTCTGAAAGAGAAAGCCCTGGCTTTGTCACTAATTCACTGGGTAGCATCTCCAGGCCCCAGTTTCCATACATATAAAATGAAGGACATGGACTAGCCCAGTGGGAAAATGCTTTCTGTCCTGTGTGGCAGTCTGGTTGATGGGTAGTCGCTGTCTGGGTCACAATACTGAGAAGAGCTCTGAAGCTGGGACTGGGCTAAACAGGAGAGTGCCTTGATGGATTAATGATGTCTGCCTTGGGTGCACAGGAGAGGTGTTGGCTCATACGTTAACATGCAAGAGCCAAGTATCCCTGGACTAGGTCATCTGTAAGGGCCCATTTAAGCCTCTGTGACGTAATAATAATGAACATAGCACCAGGTTCATTATGATGCATAGTTGAGATAATCTATGCAAATAACACCTTGCAACCTTTGAGGTGTTGCACAGATGTTGGCTATTATAATAATATTATTATTTTAGTTCTTGGATGCTACTTCTTCAACACTTTTTAAGGCAGGGTCATGACTAACAAGTGGCCTGTCTGGGCCAGGGTGGGATGAGGTGTTGAGGTCAGAATGCACCATTGGAGGCCGAGCACGGTGGCTCACACCTGTAATCCCAGCAATTTGGGAGTCTGAGGCGGATGTATCACTTGAGGTCAGGAGTTTGAGACCAGCCCGGCCAACATGGTGAAACCCTGTTTCCATTCAAAATACAAAGAGAAAAAAAGTCAGCCAGGCGTGGTGGCATGCACCTGTAATCCCAGTTTCTTGGCAGGCTGAGGCAAGAGAATTGCTTGAACTCAGCAGGGAGTGGAGGTTGCAGTGAGCCAAGATCCTGCCACTGCAGTCTGGCCTGGGCAACAAAGTGAGTGAGACTCTGTCTCAAAAAAAAAAAAAAAAAAGAATGCATCATTGGATGGGTAATCACATGGGATTACAAGAATGAATAGTTGAAGATATTAGTGATTTCAAAGCTAGAACTTTTCTTCAACCTGAGGAGGGAAATGACAGAGGGAAGACGGAGTTCTACTTCCAGTGTACATCTGTGCCCCAACCAGCCTACAGCCCATAGAATCTTTCTACTCTCAGGCAAGATTATACTTAAGGATGCCATCCATCCATCCATCCATCCATCCATCCATCCATCCATCCATCCACCCATTCATCCATCCACCCACCAATCCATCCACCCACCCACCCCACTACTCATTCACCCATATGTCCATCCATTTATCCATTTATTGAGCATTTTGCATGTACCTGGCCTACCTAGGTGCTGGAAGATAGTCAGGGCTGCTGTGTTTCACAATGCCAGGTGACAGCTGTGGTCTTTGCAGAGATCCACTGGACACAGAGTGAACAAGACAGACAGCTGAGAACAGTGGCTCACGCTTATAATCCCAGCACTTTGGGAGGCAAAGGTGGGTGGAACACTTGAGGTCAGGAGTTCAAGACCAGCCTGCCCAACACAGTGAAATCCTGTCTCTACTAAAAACACAAACATTAGCTGGGTGTGGCGGCAGGCACCTGTAATCCCAGCTACGCGAGAGGCTGAGGCAGGAGAATCACTTGAACCCAGGAGGTGGAGGTTGCAGTGACATTGCACTCCAGCCTGGGCAACAGAGCTAGACTCAAAGACAGACAAGGTCTTTGCTGGCATGGATCTTTCATTCTAAACAGGGGAAAGATAATAAGCAAACAGTGAATCGGCAAGATCATTTGACATAGAGATAAGTTCTAAGAAACTGAAACAGAGTGATAGGGTATGATGCACAGTAACAGGTGGGAGATAGGCTGGGACCCTAGTTTGGATGGGGTGCCCAGGAAAGGTGATATTGGAGTAAAAGCCTAAATAACCAGAAGGGTCTTTCCAAGTGAAGTTCTAAGGATAGAGCGTATCAGACAGAGGGAACTGCAAGTGCCAAGGCCCTGTGGTGGGAACAGTGCTTGGTACCAGAAGAATGCCAGTGTGGCTGTGTTACTAGAAAGTAACCCAAGAGAGGGTTCTTGGACCTCGGGCAAGAAAGAATTCGGGGCAGGTCCATAGAATAGAGCGAAAGCAAGTTTATTACATAAGTAGAGAAACAAAAGAATGGCAACTCCATAAGCAGAGCAGTAGCATGGGTTGCTAAACTGAGTATACTAATAGTTTTTTGTTGTTTGTTTTTTTTTTTAGATGGAGTTTCACTCTTGTTGCCCAGGCTGGAGTGCAATGTCGCAATCTCAGCTCACTGCAACCTCCACCTCCTGGGTTCAAGGGATTCTCCTGCCTTAGCCTCCCTAGCAGCTGGGATTACAGGCATGCACCACCACGCCAGGCTAATCTTTGTATTTTTTGTAGAGACAGGCTTTCACCATGTTGGCCAGGCTGGTCTCAAACTCCTGACCTCAGGTGATCTGCCCACCTCGGTCTCCCAAAGTGCTGGGATTACAGGCGTGAGCCACCAGGCCCGGTCTGTTATTTCTGGATTATATGTTAAACAAGAGGTAGGTTACTGGTTGAGTTTTCTGAGAAAGGGTTGGGCAATTCCCAGAACTGAGGGTTCCTCCCCTCATAGACCATGTAGGGTAACTTCCTGACATTGCCAATGACATTTGTAAACTGTCATGGCGCTGGTGGGAGTGTCATTTGGCATGCTAATGCATTATAATTAGCATATAATGAGCCATGAGGATGACCAGAGGGCACTTTCATGACATCTTGGTTTTGGTGGGTTTTGGCCAGCTTCATCCTGTTTTATCAGCAGGATCTTTGTGACTTGTATCTTGTGCCAACTTCCTATCTCATCCTGTGACTGAGAACGCCTAACCTCTTGGGAATGCAGCCCAATAAGTTTCAGCCTTATTTTACTCAGACCCTATTCAAGATGGAGTCGCTATGGTGCGAACACCTCTGACAGCTGGAGCTCAGTGTATGAAGAGAAAGGTATGAGATGGTGGAACTTTTGGCTTAAGCAACTGGGTGAATGGTTGATGCCATTTCCTGAGAAGGGAAGACTGAAGGAGGAACACAACAGATGAGTGGGGAAGTGACTCAAGCGATCTATTTTGGCTATGTTGCCTTGAGGTGCATGTAAGATATTCATGAGGAGATATTGAATAGGCAATTCAATTTAGTAGTTTGGAACTCAGAGGTTGGGTTGGAGGTTTGGATTTGGGAGCTGTGGTAGACATGGGGTTTCTTGCCCAATATCTATGCCCCTTTTCATGATAACTACCCTAATGTAAGTTCCTGTGTCCATATCTCCCAAGTGCCTGGAGGGAAATAACACCACCCTTGCACTAGGGGTGGAAGATAGAACTCAAGGCCATCTTCTGGCCTTGTAAGTGGATGTGGAGTGGGCACTTGACCCTATTTGGAGAAATACAACTATAGAAGACGAGTGCGAGGGCTTTCTGGTTCTCTCAAGAGCACTTTGGAAGAGGCCTCTCTCTCCCTGAACATGAAGAGTCACATAGCCCTAGAAGCTGTTCACAGCTATCTTGCAACCACGAGCATGGCCAGGATTACAGTAAAATTGATTAAGTAAAAGGTAGAGCTGAGGAATATGGAAAAAAGAATGGTAAAAGTCCTGACATTGAGTCACCGAAGCCCACCCTGCCTCAGAGTTTGGTGAGATGCAAAATTCACTCAAATGTCTAAACTAGGTTGGGTTGAAATCTCGTACACACACACACACACACACACACACACAACCCAACTGATACTAGCCATGGGTTAGACGCTGTCGCCTAGGGAGAGTGTGGACGGACCTGCATGTGAGTGGACCAGGAGCAAGGTTACTGAGAGTTTTCCAAAGAAAGGGCGGTGGGATCCCTGGACACAGCCATCCTGGAAGTTTTCCTATGTGGAGTCCGGGTCTCTTCTAGTGAAGAGGAAGTGAATGCACTGGAAAAACCTCGGGTCTTTGTGCCAGACAAGCTAGATTTGAACAGCCTCTGCCATTTGCTTGTGGGGGAGTTTTGGCAACTTGCTGAACCTCTCTGAGCCTCAGTTCCTTCTCCTATTCAAAGGAGGTCACAGTAGCCACATCATAGGGTTGTGTGAAGGTTATGCAGTATAAAAACTGTGAGGTGGGGGCTGGCTTTCTGCCCCTCCTTTCTGCCCTCTCCTTGGTGGTGATAAGCTGCTCTCTCGCAAAGCATATTGAGGGACGCTGAGTCATTTTATAAAACGAAAAATGTTAAGTGCTCCCTCAAATGACTGTCTCCAGAGAGGCAGTTGATAGCCAAGCACATTTGTCCCTCCTTTTCATGCATGGATCACATTTTAGCATGAAAATAGATGCTCTAATTAGGGGAGAAAGGAGCATCAGCTCCCATCTGCTGGCTGCTAAGTGATGGCTCACAAAGGACAGGGAGGAAGGGCTGCTTCCAACACAGGGATGGGATGACCTGGGGGATGGCACCCCACCCTGAGAGGTCCCTGAGGGGCAGACCTGAAGGTGGGAAACACAGAGCTTTTGCTGAACTGGAAAATAATTCCTGGAGACGAGGCAGTCCCAGGGGGCCAGGATGCTGATTATGGAGGGGTCAAGCCTGCCTAACTCCTCTCCCGAAAGGGCAGATAGTGAGGTCCTGCCAGGCCACTGCTGTGAGTCGTCTTGTTATCTACGAAGGAGGCGTTTCTTGGCTGGGTCCAAGTGTCAGCTCTGCCTCTCACTAACTCTTATGACCTGGGCAATGCATTTAATGCCCTTGTACTTCTGTTCTTCCATCCGTAAAACATAAAATTGGGAGAGTCACGGCTGCGTCAGGTACACTCATATCCCAATGGGGGAAGGCAAATGGTATAACTCCTATTGAGGAGAATGTGGTCATTTCTAGTAAAATGACATATGCAATTGCACTTTGACCAGCGTTCCTGTTACCAGAAAGGGGTCCTGATCCAGACTCCAAGAGAGTGGTCTTGGATCTCACATAAGAAAGAATTCAGGGCAATTCCACAAAGTAAAGTGAAAGCAAGTTTATTAGGAAGGAATAAAAGAATGGCTATTCCATAGACAGAGCAGTCCCAAGGGCTGCTGGTTGCCCATTTTTATGGTTATTTCTTGATGACATGCTAAACAAGAGGTGGATTACTCATGCCTCCCCTTTTTAGACCATATAAGGTAACTTCTTGTTGTTGCCATGGCATTTGTAAATTGTCATGGCACTGGTGTGAGTGCAGCAGTAAGGATGACCTAAGGTCACTCTTGTCACCATCTTGGTTTTGGCCGGTTTCTTTACTAGAACCTGTTTTATTAGCAAGGTATTTATGACCTGTATCTTGTGCCGACCTCCTATCTTATTCTATGATTAAGAATGCCTTAACGTACTAGGAATGCAGCCCAGCAGATCTTAGCCTTATTTTACGTAGCCCCTATTCAAGATGGAGTTACTCTGGTTCAAATGCCTCTGACAATCCTACCCTCTAAAAATCTATCCCAAAACCACAGTGGCAGAAATACAAAACATATATACTCAGTCTATTTGATACAGCATGATCTGTATTAGAAAAAGGCTGGGCTGGGCGCAGTGGCTCAAGCCTATAATCCCAGCACTTTGGGAGGCTGAGGCGGCCAGATCACCTGAGGTCAGGAGTTCAAGACCAGCCTGGCCAACATGGTGAAACCCCTTCTCTAATAAAAATACAAAAATTAGCTAGGTGCGGTGGTGGGCACCTGTAATCCCAGCTACTAGGGAGGCTGAGGCAGGAGAATCGCTTGAACCTGGGAGGCAGGGGTTGCAGTGAGCTGAGATCACACCACTGCACTCCAGCCTGGGCAGGAGAGTAAGACCCTGTCCAAAAAAAAAAAAAGAAAAAGAGAGAGAGAGAGGGAAAGAAAAGAAAGAAAAAGAAGAAAAAGAAAAGGAAAAGGAAAGAAAGAGAAAGAAAGAAAGGAAAGAAAGAGAGAGAGAGAGAAAGAAAGAAAGAAAGAAAGAAAGAAAAGAAAAGAAAAGAAAGAAAGAAAGAAAGCAAACAACCTAAATATCCATCAATCGGGCTGGTTGAATAAGCTATGAGCCATGTATATAAAGGAGTACTATGCAGCTGCTAAAAGGAACAAGGATTATTTCTATGTGTTGCTTTGGGGTGATTGCCAGGATATGGTGTTACATGAAAAAAGTAAGATGGAGAAAATATGTTTAGTATATAGCCATTTATGCAAGAAAGGAGGGAGGGAACACACACACACACACACATACACACACCCCACAGAACTTTTTAATCGGAAGGATATTTTTAACTGGTTACCTATAAGGAAGGGGAGGTAGAGAATGAGGTGGAAGGGCAAAGATAGAGTCTAGATGTCTCTGAAAGTGGTTCACAATACCATTCCCTCTGTTTTTGTAAGTATTTGGAATCTTTCATAATGCAACTTTTTATTTTTAAATGATTTTCCTTTCTTTACACTGGCCAGTGGACCAAATGGCATGGAGCAGAGCTACCACTAACCTAAAGCCTTACCGTGGACTTTTCTGTGAGAAACAGCAAGCCTGTTCTTGTTTCTTGTTTCTATGACTGAATGACATCTATTTGTTCCGCAGCTTTGCTCACCCTAACTAACACACAGTCCCACCATTTATCTTCCAAGTCTTACCCTGGCCTTTCCTTCCTGGCTCAAAACCTGTGGGTTCGCCTCATAGGTGAGCAACCTCCAGCCTGACCTCAAGTCCTTCTTTTACAATATGTTCTCAAGGAGACAGAAGCCAAGAGTCTGGGCCCTGCCTCTTCCTTAGCTCCAGCCCCAGGCTCACAAAGGAGTTGGAGGTACACAGGCAGTTCTATATGGTTGCTGTCCACTTATTCTATGAGCAAGGGGACACTTGTTTTGGCCCAGTGGTTTTCATTATTTTCCTTCTCCTCCTCTCCCTCCTCCTTCTACTCTCCTTTCTCCTACCACCTCCCTCCCCTCCTCACCCTCCTTCCTCCCCACCCTGCTGTTATATGTGACTTCTAGTAGGTCTCTGTAAAAGGAAGAGAGGATTTCCTTCTTTTCCCCTACCGCATCCCACTGCCTGAAATGTGGATGCAATGGCTGGAGCTCTAGTAGCCATTTTGGACCCTGAGGATGAGAGTCACATCCTAGAAGTGACAGAGAGCTGGGGGATGCCTGAATCCCTGATAATTCTGTGGCATTACCACACCACACCAGGCTCAGGCCACCTACTTCTGAACTTCATAAAAGATGTAATAGTGTGGTCGGGCATGGTGGCTTGTGCCTGTAATCTCAGCACTTTGGGAGGCTGAGGCAGGTGGATCACTTGTGGTCAAGTATTCGAGACCAGCCTGGCCAACATGGCGATACCCCGTGTCTATTAAAAATACAAAAATTAGCAGGGTGTAGTGGCGCATGCCTGTAATCCCAACTACTTAGAGGCTGAGGCAGAAGAATTGCTTGAACCCAGCAGTCGGAGGCTGCAGTGAGCTGAGATCAAGCCACTCCACTTCAGCCTAGGTAACAGTGAGACTCTGCCTCAAGAAAATAAATAAAAATAAAAGATATGATAGTATGAGAGAAATTAACTTCTATCTATTTAAGCAATTGTTATTTTATGATTTAAAAACTCCAAACAAACAGTTTAATCTATCCTAATTGATAAGTCTTCACTCCCCAGCATCAGCTCAGGTATGCCTCTGCAGGGCCCCAGACTACATTGAATACTGTTCTGGCCAAAGGAAAATCAGCTGGTTATTGTGAGCTGTGCTGACTCTTAAGAGCTTCTGCCCAGAACGAAACGTGTTGACTCTGCTCACATCGTGTTGACCAAAGCAAGTCATGTGGCCAAACCTTATGGCAATGGGGTGGGGATATAGAATCCCCTCAAGGGGAAGGACAGGGAATATTTAGAAATAATAATATGATCCATCCTAATAGTCAACAAAACCAAGGCCCAAAGAGGCAAAGTGACTTCCCTGAGGTTTTACAGACTAGTAGGAGGCAGAGTTAGAATACTGATTGGGGCCTAGTACGGTGGTTCATGCCTGTAATCCTAGCACTTCGGGAGGCCAAGGCGGGCAGATCACCTGAGGTCAGGAGTTTGAGACCAGCCTGACCAACATGGTGAAACCCTGTCTCCACTAAAAATACAAAAATTAACCGGGAGTGGTGGTGGGCGCCTGTAATCCCAGTTACTTGGGAGGCTGAGGCAGGAGAATCGCTTGAGCCTGGCAGGTGGAGGTTGCAGTGAGCCAAGACTGCGCCACTGCACTCCAGCCTGGGCAACAAGAGCAAAACTCTGTCTCAAAAAACAAACAAACAAAAAAAAAAACGCCCTGGTTGGGTTGATTTCAACTCTAATGCTCATTCCTTTACACTTTACTATGTCTCAAAAGGAACACTTGATTTGGGAACATATAATGGCTTCCAAGAAGGCAGTGCTTGGTGAAATCAGGCTCACCCACTAGGTCTTATTTCCATGATTTCTCCCTTCCTGTAGTCTTCTTTGGGGCAACAGTTATATTTGCCCTCTCTTCTCTTCCCAACTTTTGAAGTCCAAGGTATCAAAATTTATTACTACAGTGGAGACTAGGAAGTGTACCCTTGCCCTAACTTGAGGAAGGATAACAAAAAGTGTGGAGGAATGTGTGAAATAGCCTTCACATGAGAACACAGATATTCCCAGAGGCAAAGGCAACACGGTGTGACCATCTTGGAACCTTTCCAATGAATTCAGATATTTTAAGGATACAGACAAAAGTCAGGCGGAAAGGCATATTCCTAAGTGGTATGCAGGAAAGAATTATGGGATATTGTGGGTCTTTACATTTTTCTCTTGTGTTGTGAACTGTTCTGGCTCCTTCATCTTTCAGACCACTAATTCGATTTTCCACATAACCAACCCACCTTTCGGTAGTCAATGTATTTTGAATATTTAAATTTGTACAGTTTCTTTTACTCCCAGAAATTTTTTAAATGCTCTAATTGTATCTCCTCAAGAGTTGTTTTTCCCCTTTCAGTTAATTTTCTTGTCTAATTCTTCCATTAGTTCAATAGAAGCCACTTGTTCAACTAACAAAAAAATGAGAAAAAGGAAAAAGAAGGGAAAGCAAATAATAAAAAGTCTAATAAAGAAAAAGCATAAAATAAAATTGGTAGGAATAAAATCGAGAATATCAGTTATAATACCAAGAGAAAACACTGTCAAAGTACATTTATAAAACAAAATATATATACAAGCATATACTCATAGTTAAACAGCAAAAAGTGTAGAAAATAAAGGCATGGACGAAAAATAAAGTAGTAGTGATGTTAGTATCAGATAAAATGAAATTTAGGATCAAAGACATTCAACTGGTCAAAGAGGAACATTACATAATGATAAGATAATATTCTTTATAAAGAAGAGATAGTAAACATAAAGCCTTATGAACCAAACAATAAAGCAGGTAAATATAATATTTAAGGCAAATACTCCTGATGATACTAAGAGAATTTAATAAAAATTTATGTATAGTGGAAACATTTTAAATATCCCTTTAAGAATTTAACAAGTAGTTAAAATATGAGCAAGGACTTACAGAATATGACTGTTCTCATTGATAAGCTTGGTTTAATATGCTAGAATTTTTTAGTTTTTTTTTCTTTTTTTTTTTGAGACAGAGTTTCACTCTTGTCGCCTATGCTGGAGTGCAGTGGTGCAGTCTCGGCTCACCACAACCTCTGCTTCCCGGGTTCAAGAGATTCTCTTGCCCCAGCCTCCCAAATAGCTGGGATTACAGGCATGCACCACCACGCCTGGCTAATTTTGTATTTCTAGTAGAGATGGGGTTTCTCCATGTTGGTCAGACTGCTCTTGAATTCCTAACCTCAGGTGATCCGCCTGCCTTGGCCTCCCAAAGTGCTGGGATTACAGGCATAAGCCACTGCACCTGGCCTTTTTAGTCTATTATGTATTTTTTTATGTTAATGACGCAGCTACCAAAGTCAATTCTAAACAAGTAAAAATGTAATGGAAGGCCTGATAGCATAAAACCATCAATTCTTCCAAATTAATTTATAAATTTAATGCAATTTCAGTGATATCTTCAGTAGTCTTTTGAAAAGGGAAAGAGTAAGTGATTTTAAAGTAAATATAAAGAATAAATGTTCCAGAATAACCAACCAAATTATGAAGATGAAGAGTACTAAAAGGATACTTGTCTTACTACATGTTAAAAACTACTGTAATTAAGCTGGGCATGGTGGCTCACACCTGTAATCCCAGCACTTTGGGATCCTGAGGTGGGTGGATCACTGGAGGCCAGGGGTTCGAGACCAGCCTGGTCAACACGGTGATGCTCCGTCGCTACTGAAAATACAAAAAAATTTAACTGTGCCTGGGGCGCGTGCCTACAGTCCCAGCTACTCGGGAGGCTGAGGCAAGAGAATCACTTGAGCTCAGGAGGCAAAGGCTGCAGTGATCCAAGATCGCGTCGCTTCACTCCAGCCTGGGTGACAGAGTGAGACCCTATCTTAAAAAAAAAACCTACTGTAATCAAAAGAGTTTAGTATAGGGATAGACCTACAGGTAAATGGAAGAGAATAGTCTAGAAATAAAACCAAATATATGAGAATTTAAAGTATGTCAAAGGTGATATTTCAATTTGGTGGGGAAAAGATTGTTTAGTTACTAAATGGTGCTGGCATAATTTGTTACTCATCTGGAAAAACTGCAAAAAGAACCCCTTACTATATTTGGAAAAATTAAATTCCAGTCAGATTAAAATGCAAATGTAAACAATATTATTTTTAAATTTAGCAGCAAATTTAAATATTTTGTGTAACTTTAGCAAGATAAGAAATCTGAATGTTGTAAAGAAAAAGATTATATTTGACTATGCAAAAATAAACTTTGTTCAAAAACATCACAAACAAAGTCAATGATAGCACTTGGGAAAACTACTTTCAATACATATGATGGGTAAAGTATTAAATCTATAACATTTCAAGCACTCCAAAAATTCATATGAAAAAGACAGGCTGGGCACCGTGGCTCATGCCTGTAATCCCAGCACTTTGGGAGGCTGAGGTGGGCGGATCATGAGGTCAGGAGTTCGAGACCAGCCTGGCCAATATGGTGAAACACTGTCTCTACAAAAAAAAAATACAAAAATACAAAAATTAGCTGGGCATGGAGGCGTGTGCCTCTAGTCCCAGCTACTTGGGAGACTGAGGCAGAAGAATTGCTTGAACCCAGGAGGCAGAGGTTGCAGTAAGCTGAGATCGCACAGCTGCACTCTGGCCTGGGCGACAGAGAGAGACTCCATCTCAAAAAAAAAAAAGAAAAAGACAAATATTCTGATAGAATAAACGGATGCAAATAGGCAACTCTTGGAAGAGGAGCTCTAAATGACCAATAAAAATGATGTTCAAGCTTTCTTGGAGTCAGGAAATGAAAATGAAAGGAACAAAGAAATAAAATCAGATTGGTAAAACAAACAAACAAGAACCCCAAATGATAAACTTCAGTCTTGGTAAGGATGAGGAAAATTAGGCACTCAACATTGCTGGTGGGGAATGTTAATTGCTACAGCCTTTTTAGAGGGCGATCTGGCAATATCTAATAAAATACACAATGCATATTCCACATGCCATGTTTGTATATACATGCTATCTCTGAAAGTATATCTGAAAAATTGGCAACAGTGATCAGACATCTCTGGTAAGGGGAACCATGTACTGGAAAACAGGGATGGGAGGGCAACCTGTGTATCATAAATAGTCTTTTTACCTTTGGAACTTTATGTTGTATTTGTGTATATTTTTTAGCTAACAAATAAAATATTTGCAACATTTTGATTTGAGATCTTTCCTCTCTTAAACATAGGCCATCTACAGCTATAAATTTCCTTCTAGCAACTGCTTTCACTGCATTTCATAAAGTTCAGTATGTTGTGTTTTTATTTTCATTCATCTCAAAATATTTTCTAATTTCACTTGTGAATTCATCTTTGACCCATTAATTATTTAGGACTGTGTTCATTTCTATGTATTTGTGAGTTTCGCCAATTTTCTTCTATCATTGATCTCGAATTTCATTCTATTGCAGTTGAAGAAAATACTTTGTATAATTTCAGTATTTTTAAATTTATTAAAACTTGCATTATGGCACAACATATGGTCTATCCTGGAGAATGTTCCGTGTGTACTTGAGAAGAATGTGTATTCTGTTGTTATTTGGTGGAGTGTTTTATAGATATCTGTCAGGTAGAATTGGTTTTAGTGTTGTTCACGTCCATTTCTTTGTTGATCTTCTAGTTTAAGATCTAATTGTTTTACCTATTGTTTACAGTGAGTAATTGAAGTCTCCAACTATTATTGTTGAATTGTCTATTTTTCTCTTCGAATACTACCAGTTTTTGCTTTAGTATTTTGGAGCTCAATTGTTAGGTGCAAATATGTTTATAATTGTAATATTTTCTTAATGGATTGACCCTTTTTAAAATTATTTAAAATATCCTTTGTATCAAGAAACAATTTTTTGTCATAAAGTCTATTTTGTCTGATATTAGTATAGCCTTTCTG